>NC_091998.1:56545504-56845504 GCF_044704955.1 Pristiophorus japonicus | reverse complement strand
AGTCCTGGCAACAACCTCGTAAATCTCCTCTGCACCCTCTCCAGTACAATCACATCTTTCCTGCAATGTGCACGCAGTACTCCAGCTGCGGCCTAACTAGTGTTTTGTACAGTTCAAGCATAATTCTGGAATCACACCCTGCACCCATGGCCCAGAACACCCTTGCATTCTCTTGATGTAAAATAACCCAACAGCTTCCAGCTGCTTTGTGCCGTTAGTGAGCAGGTGCGGGGGAACCAGCGGATGTAAACAACTTCAGCAAACAACCAAACAACATGGACCTTAATTAGATTCAAATCCCATATCGTAAATTTATTTGCCGCTTCATACTTCGAAGACAATTACTGTTAAAAATTGCCATAAGCCGACTGTAATGTATGTACATAAGGTCTGCCCACCAACAGGGGGCACTACCGTCGGAGGTCCTAGGGTCATAGGTACACTCGTGCTGGACCCGGTATATAACCTGAACTTGACCTTTGTATCTTCCCTTCTGGAAGCCATTAAAGACTGAGCAGGTTACACCTGGTCACTGGCTCACAGTACGGAGTTCATTGTATCATTTCATACACTACAACTGGCGACGAGGCAAATACAAACCCACCCAAAAGTATGGCGAGCACAGCACGATCGAGTACTGTTGGAATTCTCGAGAGATTCAATGAGGGAGAGGATTGGGGAGATTTCACGGATCGTCTTGACCAGTATTTCATGGCAAACGACCGAAACAAAGACAAGGATGCAGAGAAGCGCGGGGCAGTTCTTCTCACCGTCTGTGGCCCCACGACCTGTGCACTCATCAAGAATCTGCTCTCACCCACTCCTCCTACAGAAGAGGATTACAAAGAACTATGTGCTCTAGTTCGGGAACACCTTAAACCCACGGAAGGAATCCTCATATCCAGATATCGCTTCTATACGCACGTTCGTCCAGAAGGCCAGGACATAGCGGCATTTGTTGCTGACCTGAGACATCTTGCAGGGCCTTGCAAATTTGGGCCTGCATTGGAAGACATGCTGCGTGACCTTTTTCGTGATCAGGGTCAACCACGAGGCGATCTTAAGTAAGCTGCTGGCTGCGGAGATGCCGGACCTCAGCAAGGTCATCACCATCGCCCAGGCTTGCATGTCCACGCAGAAAAGCGCAAAGCAGATATCGCGACAAAACAGGAACTCCACGGCAAATACTGTGTACAAAATTGTATCAACAGCCGGCAGAGCTGCACATGGCAGGGCCTACTCGACAGCGTCTGCAAGGCCGGGAGCAGCTCAAAGCCCGCCATCGGGCGGAAGTCCGAGCTCAACGTGTTGCTGTTGCGGGGGCAACCATTGACCCCATCAGTGTCGCTTCAGGCAGTATGTATGCAGAGGGTGTGCGAAGACGGGGCATCTTCAGCGGACATGTCCACAGCAGAGCAAGCGAGCTGCCTCACACCACATGGATGATGATCAATCCAGCGGGGATCTGGCGATGCAGTCCGAGGCATTTGAGAGCTCCGAGGAGGAAGTGTACAGCGTACGTGCGTTCCTAACAAAGAGCCAACCGATAATGATGGAGGTAAAATTAAACGGCGTGCCGGTATCCATGGAAATAGACAAAGGTGCGAGTCAATCGATAATGAGCCAGAGGACTTTCGAAAAGCTGTGGGAGACCAAGGCAGAGAGACCCAAGCTGAGTCCGATAAATGCGAAGTTGCGTACCTACACCGAGGAGCTCATACCATTGATCGGTAGTGCAGCAGTAAGAGGGATGGCCCATCGTTACACGGCAGGAGTTGGCTCGAGAAAATAAAATGGAAATGGTACGATATCAAAGCTTTGTCATCAGCAGATGATGATTTGTGTGCTCAAGTGCTGAGCAAATTTCCCTCACTGTTTGAACCGGGAATTGGCAGCTTCAAGGGAGCCAAGGTGCAGATTCACCTAGGCCCAGACGCAAAGCCCATCCATCACAAAGCCAGGGTGGTCCTGCACATGATGAGTGAAAAGGTCGAGCTCGAATTGGACAGGCTACAACGCGAGGGGGTCATCTCACCGGTCGATGGGTCATACAGTACCAGTAGCTTGTGGGAACACTACAGATTTCTAGCCTTCTCAAAGGCTCTGTCTTGAAGTTCACTCCACACCCAGTCATCTCCTTTCCTGAGCAGCTTGTGCAAAGGCTCTAATACTGTGCTCAATTTGGGTAAGAAGTTACCGAAGTAGTTGAGAAGACCCAGGAATGAACGCAGCTCCATCATAATTCTGGAGCCTGGGCGCATTTTTGATGGCCTCTGTTTGGGCCAGCCCCATTGTTCCGGTGTTAAAGAGCGACGGCACGATCAGGATTTGTGGAGACTACAAGGTCACGATCAACCAAGTTTCGAAACAAGATCAGTACCCGCTACCGAAAGCTGATGACCTGTTTGCAACGCTAGCCGGGGGAAAATTGTTCACAAATTGGATCTAATGTCGGCCTACATGACACAGGAACTGGTTGAATCATCAAAGAAACTTAATTGCATCAACACGCACAAAGGACTGTTTATTTACTAAAGGGGCCCTTTTGGCATTCGTTCGGCAGCAGCCATATTTCAGAGAAACATGGAGAGCCTATTGAAATCCGTAACCAGGACCGTGGTATTCCAAGACGACATCACAGGTTGTGACAATGCCGAGCACCTGCACAATCTGGAAGAGGTTCTGCGTCGTCTGGACAAAGTGGGACTCAGGCTGAAATGTTCGAAGTGCGTTTTCATGACACCAGAGGTCGAATTCCTTGGACGAAAGATTGCTGCAGACGGAATCAGGCCTACAGACGCGAAAACAGAGGCCATCAAAAATGTGCCCAGGCCCCAGAATGTGATGGAGCTGCGTTCATTCCTGGGTCTTCTCAACTACTTCGGTAACTTCTTACCCAAATTGAGCACAGTATTAGAGCCTTTGCACAAGCTGCTCAGGAAAGGAGATGACTGGGTGTGGAGTGAACTTCAAGACAGAGCCTTTGAGAAGGCTAGAAATCTGTAGTGTTCCCACAAGCTACTGGTACTGTATGACCCATGTAAGCGTCTAGTTTTGACCTGTGATGCGTCGTCCTATGGGGTCGCCTGCGTACTCCAGCAAGCCAGTGAGTCAGGCAAACTACAACCAGTTGCATACACGTCGCGAAGCCTGTCCAAGGTGGAAAGAGCCGACAGCATGGTAGAGAAAGAGGTTTTAGCATGTGTTTATGGGGTAATAAAAATGCACCAGTTCCTGTTTGGGCTTCGCTTTGAGCTGGAAACCAATCACAAGCCGCTTATATCGTTGTTCTCGGAACATAAAGGTATCAATACCAACGCGTCGTCCCGCATCCAGAGGTGGGCGCTGACATTATCTGCCTATGATTATGTCATTCGCCATAGACCAGGCACCGACAACTGCGCTGATGTATTGAGCCGGTTACCGTTGCCCACATCGGAGGTGGAAACACCAATGTCCACAGAGCTGCTTATGGTCATGGATGCCTTTGAGAGTGAAGGGTCGCCCATCACTGCTCAACAAGTTAAGACCTGGACCAGCCCGGATCCGACCCCATCGCTTGTAAAACGTTCTGTTCTTAAAGGGGACTGGTCGATGAAATGGGTGATGAACCCAAACCGTACAGCCATCGTAAAAATGAGCTTTCTATCCAGTCCAACTATTTACTGTGGGGTAATCGTGTTGTAATGCCCAAGAAAGGCAGGGCGAGACTTGAATGGGAGTTACATAGTATGCATCCCGGTACTGTCATGATGAAGGCCATCGCCAAGTCCCATGTTTGGAGTCATGTGTGCATCAGTGCAGCACTTGCATGCAGTTACGCAATGCCCCAAAGGAAGCTCTGCTCAGTCTGTGGTCATGGACATCAAACCGTGGTCTAGAATCCACATCGACTTTGCCGGCCCCTTCCTCAGTGAAATGTTTTTTGTGGTGGTGGATGCATGCTCCAAATGGATAGAATGTGTGATCATGTCATCCAGCACTTCCACTGCCACCACTGAGAACCTGAGAGCCATATTTGCCGCACATGGTCTGCCAGACATCGTTGTCAGCTGTCATGTATTCAACTGTCATTGTAACCCATGTATAAGCTGACCTAAGTTGAACACCTTGAGAACATTGACCACAAGGGGTGCACTTGTGGGAGACACTCCTAACCTGGACTTTCAGGTATAAAAGGGGAAGCTCCACCCACCTTCATGACTTGAGGTCTTGGTAATAAAGGTAACTGGTCACAGAGTGACCTTCTCTCAAGTATGGGCCTCGTGTGCATTTATACTGTATAGTAAGGACATATCATTGGTGACGAGAAATTGGGATTTAAAGCACGCGAGCATGGCTACTAGCAGCACAGAAGAGAGGTACTGTGTTGGTGATGATTGGGACGACTTTATTGAGAGACTACAGCAAAGTTTTGTCACTAGGGAATGGCTGGGACAGGATTCGGCCGACAAACGCAGGGCTCATCTCCTGACAGTTTGTGGGTCCAGGACGTACTCCCTGATGAAGGACCTTCTAGCGCCAGAGAAGCCGGCGGACAAGACGTTCGAAGAGCTCAGTAAGTTGATCGGGGAACACCTTAAACCGGCGAGCAGCATGCACATGGCGAGACACCGGTTTTACACGCACCGGCGGCGAGAAGGGCAAAGCGTTCCAGACTTCGTGGCAGATCTCCGGCAACTGGCGAGCCTATGTAAGTTCCCAGATGCATGCAGAGCGGAGATGCTGCGAGACTTTTTTATTGAGGGCATCGGGCATGCTGGGGTTTTCAGGAAACTAATTGAGACCAAAGACTTGACCCTGGAAACGGCGGCTCTGATAGCCCAGACATTTATCTCAGGGGAGGAAGAGACCAGAATGATGTATGACAAAAATCTTGGTCAAATGCGACAAATGACCAGGGAGTCAACATTGTTAACGCGGCACACAGTTTTTTAGGCAGACAAGGGCAATCGGACATGTCCCAGCATGTAGTCGACCCAAATGGGAAATTCAACAGAGACAATGGCTAGCTGAACGGCGATTCATGCCATTGCAATAGACAATGCGGCCAGTAATGGGGCCATCAACACCTGTTAATGGTGTGCTTAAGGACAGTCACAGAGATAGTCAGAGACGATCGACTGGTAATGGACCTTTTGTTTCCAACAATGGGGCCTCCAGCTCATGCTGGAGGTGTGGAGGCAAACGCCCAGCCAGAGCTTGCAGGTATCAGCAATATACCTGCAGAAACTGCAATGTCAGCGGTCATTTGGTGCGTAGGTGCAGGAAGCCTGCAGCCAGGTTGATGTACGAGGAGGACGTGCCCGATGTAAGCCCTACGAGACCAAATGAATACTGGGGGAAATCGCTGGAAGCTGAAGTTCAGCGAGTTCATGTGGAGCACATATACAGTTCATACACTAGGACGCCACCGATAATGATGAAAGTGCTCCTCAATGGCATCCCACTATTAATGGAGCTAGACACGGGGGCCAGCCAGTCCCTGATGAGTATCAAACAGTTCGAAAGGTTGTGAGTGTCCAAGGCCAGGAGGCCAAAATTATTGCCGATTAACGCACAGCTACGGACATATACAAAGGAGATCATTCCGGTGCTAGGCAGCGCCACGGTAGCCGTGACCCACAAAGATTCGGAGAACAGGTTGCCACTCTGGATTGTCCCAGGGGACGGTCCCGCACTACTGGGGAGGAGTTGTCTTGCTGTCATGAACTGGAAATGGGGCGATGTCAATGCAATTTCCTCTGTGGAGCGAGTATCATGCTCACAGATCCTGGACAAATTTGACTCATTATTTCAACCCGGCATCAGCACTTTCACGGGGACCAAGGTAGTGATTCACATAAACCCAGACGCCAGGCCAGTACACCACAAGGCCAGAGCGGTGCCGTACGTGATGCGCGAAAAGATAGAATGCGAATTGGACCGCCTGCTGAGGGAAGGCATCATCTCGCCAGTTGAATTCAGTGACTGGGCGAGCCCGATTGTGCCGGTGCTCAAGGCGGATGGGTCGGTCAGGATATGTGGCGATTACAAGGCCACGATCAATCGGATGTCACTCCAAGACCAGTACCCGCTACCGAGAGCGGAGGACCTCTTTGCAACTCTATCCGGTGCAAACTTTTTTCAAAATTGGACCAGACCTCAGCTTACATGACCCAGGAGCTGGCGAGTGAGTCGGAGAAGCTGACCACCATCACGACACACAAGGGGTTGTTTGAGTACAACAGATGTCCGTTCGGGATTAGCTCGGCCGCCGCGATCTTTCAGCGAAATATGGAAAGCCTCCTCAAGTCGATTCCAGGGACGGTGGTTTTTCAAGACAATATCCTCATCACGGGTTACGATACTGAAGAACACCTCCACAACCTGGAGGAGGTGCTACGCAGACTGGACCAGGTAGGGCTGCGACTGAAATCGGTGAAGTGCGTCTTCCTAGCTCCAGAGGTAGAATTCCTGGGGATGAGGGTAGCAGCAGACGGGATCAGCCCTACTGCGTCCAAAACGGAAGCGATCCAGAGAGCACCCAGACCCCGTAACACGACGGAGCTGCGTTCGTTCCTGGGGCTCCTGAACTATTTTGGTAACTTTCTTCCCAAATTGAGCACGCTGCTAGAGCCATTACACGTGCTCCTACGCAAAGGTCGCGATTGGGTCTGGGGGGACAGCCAGGAAAGGGCTTTTAATAGAGCACGCAATTTGTTATGCTCCAACAATCTGTTAACGTTATATAACCCGTGTAAGAAACTTGTTTTAACGTGCGATGCGTCGTCCTATGGGGTCGGGTGTGTGTTACAGCCTGTCAATGCCAATGGTATGTTACAGCCGGTAGCTTATGCCTCTAGGAGTCTGTCCCAGGCAGAAAGGGGCTACGGGATGGTAGAAAAGGAAGCGCATGTGTATATGCAGTAAAAAAAATGCACCAGTACCTGTTTGGCAGGAAATTTGAGCAGGTGACAGATCACAAACCCCTAACGTCCCTTTTGGCCGACAACAAGATTATAAATACGAATGCATCGGCCCGCATACAGAGGTGGGCACTTATGTTATGACTACACAATTCGGCACAGACCGGGCACTGAAAACTGCGCCGATGCACTCAGCAGGCTCCCACTCGTCACCACTGAGGGGGCAACTGAGCATGCTGCTGAGATGGTCATGGCTGTTGAAGCTTTCGAAAGCTAAGGCTCACCTGTGACAGCCCGTCAGATTAAAGTCTGGACAAATAAAGACCCGCTACTGTCTTTAGTTAAGAAATGTGTTCTGAATGCGGACTGGGCAGCCACGTACGGGGCATGACCCGAGGAATTTAAACCGTTTCATAGGCGCAAGGATGAACTCTCGATTCAGGCCGATTGCTTACTGTGGGGAAACCGAGTAGTCATGCCCCAGATGGGCAGAGAGGTGCTTATCAGAGAACTTCACAATGAGCACCCGGGCATTGTCATGATGAAGGCCAGGGATAGATGCAGACCTGGAACTTTGTGTTCGCAAGTGCAACACGTGTGCTCAGCTGGGCAATGCACCCAGGGAAGCCCCCCTTAGCCCCTGGTCCTGGCCCGCCAAGCCTTGGTCATGCATCCATGTGGACTACACAGGTCTTTTCATGGGAAAAATGTTTTTGGTTGTGGTCGACGCCCACTCCAAATGGATTGAGTGTGCCATTTTAAATTCAAGCACATCCTCTGCCACGGTAGAAAGTCTACGGGCAATGTTCGCCGCCCACGGTCTACCGGACATCTTGGTCAGCGACAATGACCCGTGCTTCACAAGCACTGAATTCCAGGACTTCATGGCAGGCAATGGAATCAACCATGTCAGAATGGCACCGTTCAAGCCAGCCTCAAACGGCCAGGCAGAACGAACAGTGCAGATAATCAAACAGGGGATGCTCAGAATCCAAAGGGGTTCCCTACAAAGCCGCCTCCTGTTGGCCAATAGATCCCGACCACACTCGCTCACAGGGGTTCCACCCGCAGAGCTGTTAATGAAAAGGACGCTCAAAACCCGGTTAACCCTTATACACCCCACCATGAAAGAAATCGTTGAGAGCAGGCGCCAGTCACAATATGATTACCATGACAGGAATGCGAGGGCGCAATGTATTGATGTCAATGACCCTGTTTTTGCCCTTAATTACGCTGCAGGGCCCAAATGACTCGCAGGCACTGTGATTGCCAAAGAGGGGAATAGGATTCTGGTAGTTAAACTTACCAATGGACAAATCTGCCACAAACATGTGGATCAAACTAAAAGGAGGTTCAGCAACCCCATAGAAGAAGCAG
Source organism: Pristiophorus japonicus (assembly GCF_044704955.1). Taxonomy (NCBI): domain Eukaryota; kingdom Metazoa; phylum Chordata; class Chondrichthyes; family Pristiophoridae; genus Pristiophorus; species Pristiophorus japonicus. Next base: position 56,837,219 of record NC_091998.1, on the reverse strand, counting down.
AGGAAGAACACGATGTAGAGTTTACTCCACCACAGGTGACCGAACACCGGAACCAAGTGGAGGAGAGCCCAGTCACTGTGGGCAGTCTGGACAGGCCTGAGGCACCGCAAACAGCAGACACTCAGGCCAGCGCCCAACAACCGGAGCCCCAACTCAGGCGCTCTACAAGGGAGCATAAACCACCAGAGAGACTCAACCTGTGATCCCAATAAGACTTTGGGGGGTAGGTGATGTCATGTATTCCACTATCATTGTAACCCATGTATAAGCTGACCTAAGTTGTACACATTGAGAACACTGACTACAGGGGGTGACCTTGTGGGAGACACTCCTAACCTGGACTTTCTGGTATAAAAGGGGAAGCTCCACCCACCGTCTGTCTCTTGAGGCCTTGGTAATAAAGGTAACTGGTCACAGAGTGACCTTCTCTCAAGTATGGGCCTCATGTGCATTTATACTGTATAGTAAGGACATATCATCAGCGACAACGGACCGTGTTTCACGAGCCTGGAGTTTCAAGAGTTGATGAAATGCAACAGCATAAAACACGTGAGGTCAGCCCCGTTGAAACCCACGTCCAATGGTCAAGTGGAGCGGGCAGTTCAAACCATCAAGCAGAGCCTGAAACACATAACTCACGGGTCCTTGCAGACACGCCTGTCACATATACTGCTCAGTTACAGGACAAGGCCACACACGCTCACCGGGGTCCCGCCTGTGGAACTATTGATGAAGAGAGGCCTCTAAACCAGGCTCTCTCTCGTCCATCCTGACCTTAATGATCATGTCGAAACCCGACGTCAACGCCAGCAATGGTATCATGACCGTGCCACAGTGTCACGCGACATATCTGTAAATGATCCAGTGTATGTACTTAACCATGGTCAAGGGCCCAAGTGGCTCCCGGGCAATGTTACGGACAAAAGGGTAACTGGGTGTATATGGTTAAGCTCAAGAATGGGCAGATGTGCAGGAAACACATTGATCAAATCAAGCTAAGACACACTGACGAATCAGAACAGTTGGAAGAAGACACCTCGAGCTTAGACGACCAACCAACTCACGTCCAGCCATCAGAAGAACCCACTGTGGTCAACGCCCAGCCCCAAGTTGTGAGAGACTCGGAAAGCACTGGGATTGTACTGAGACGGTCAACCAGGGAGCGAAGGGCTCGGACCGTCTGAACTTGTAATATGGACTTGTGCCAAGAACTGGGGGGGGGGATTGATGTCATGTATGTACATAAGGTCTGACCACCACCAGGGGGCACTACCGTCGGAGGTCCTAGGGTCATAGGTACACTCGTGCTGGGCCCAGTATATAACCTGAACTTCACCTTTGTATCTTCACTTCTGGAAACCATTAAAGACTGACCAGGTTACACCTGGTCACTGGCTCACAGTACGGAGTTCATTGTATCATTTCATAATTACACCGACCTCTCCCAGTCATGTGAAAAGATCAAACACATCAACGTTTAACGGCAAACCTGGGCCCCATTGCAGTGACATCACCTGCGTCATTAATTCCCCCCGTGCTGCTCCCCATTGTCCATTTGACCGAAGATTCTGGAAGCCATTGTGAAACGATGTCAAATGGTCATTTAAGAACAAAAAAAATAGGAGCAGGAGTCGGCCATTCGGCCCCTCGCGCCTGCTCCGCCATTCAATAAGGTCATGGCTGATCTGATCTTGGCCTCAACTCCATTTCCCTGCCCGCTCCCCATAACCCTTGACTCCTTTATTGTTCAGAAAGCTGATTTCTCCAGGTTTTCCATGACCTGTCTAAGTTATCTGAAGACGCTCGGAGGAATCGCAAGCTCTTGCCGTTCTGTGATGGCCAACCACTGCCAGAGAGAAGGTGCCCCATTGCTCCCCCAAGGCCTCTCCCTTCGCACCATGGGGTGGAATCTTGCTGACGCCAGTCTTCCTCGAGGCCCATTGTAGCAACTGAGGTAAAATCCTGGGCCCCTGTCACCCCCTCCATTAGTGGGGGTTCATCTGTAAGATGCACCGCAGCAACTCGCCAACGCTTCCTCCACAGCACCTCCCAAACACCTCCACGTTCCCCTCCAAGTCACACACACCATCCTGACTTGGAAATATATCGGCCGTTCCTTCATCGTCGCTGGGTCACAATCCTGGAACTCCCTCCCTAACAGCACTGTGGGAGAGCCCGTAGCTGAGCATAGTGTCCCACCATCAGCTTCAGCCTGAGCATTAACAGCGATGTGTAGCGCCTGTTGTGGTGAGCAGGAGGTTGTGGCTGTTGTATAGTGTGACGGGAGAAGCTTATAACGGGACGATAAGTTTGGCTCCTCATTCGACGGCGTCCTGAGAGGCCAAGTGGAGAAATGAGGTGCCTCCCACCACAGATCTCAGAGGGGCCGGTCGATGTGAGGTGTTCCAGGGTCTGGGACCCACAGATCTCAGTGGGCTGGTCGATGTGAGGTGTTCCAGGGTCTGGGACCCACAGATCTCAGTGGGCCGGTCGATGTGAGGTGTTCCAGGGTCTGGGACCCACAGATCTCAGTGGGCTGGTCAATGTGAGGTGTTTCAGGGTCTGGGACCCACAGATCTCAGTGGGCCGGTCGATGTGAGGTGTTCCAGGGTCTGGGACCCACAGATCTCAGTGGGCCGGACGATGTGAGGTGTTTCAGGGTCTGGGACCCACAGATCTCAGTGGGCCAGTCAGTGTGAGGTGTTCAAAGGTCTGGGACCCACAGATCTCAGTGGGCCGGTCGATGTGAGGTGTTTCAGGGTCTGGGACCCACAGATCTCAGTGGGCCGGTCAATGTGAGGTGTTCCAGGGTCTGGGACCCACAGATCTCAATGGGCTGGTCGATGTGAGGTGTTCCAGGGTCTGGGACCCACAGATCTCAGTGGGCTGGTCGATGTGAGGTGTTCCAGGGTCTGGGACCCACAGATCTCAGTGGGCCGGACGATGTGAGGTGTTTCAGGGTCTGGGACCCACAGATCTCAGTGGGCCAGTCAGTGTGAGGTGTTCAAAGGTCTGGGACCCACAGATCTCAGTGGGCCGGTCGATGTGAGGTGTTTCAGGGTCTGGGACCCACAAATCTCAGTGGGCCAGTCAGTGTGAGGTGTTCCAGGGTCTGGGACTCACAGATCTCAGTGGGCCGGATGATGTGAGGTGTTCCAGGGTCTGGGACCCACAGATCTCAGTGGGCCGGATGATGTGAGGTGTTCCAGGGTCTGGGACTCACAGATCTCAGTGGGCCGGACGATGTGAGGTGTTCCAGGGTCTGGGACCCACAGATCTCAGTGGGCCGGTCGATGTGAGGTGTTTCAGGGTCTGGGACCCACAGATCTCAGTGGGCCGGTCAGTGTGAGATGTTCCAGGGTCTGGGACCCACAGATCTCAGTGGGCCAGTTGATGTGATGTTCCAGGGTGTGGGACCCACAGATCTCAGTGGGCTGGTCGATGTGAGGTGTTCCAAGGTCTGCCACTCAGGGCCACAGTCGCACTTTGGGCCGTCCCTCACCGCCCCCGTGTGGAGCAGGTGATCGCAGTGTCCGTGCCCCGTGGGGATTGGGCCGAGCGCTCGCTGTTCACAGTCTCCGAGGGAGGTCGAGGCCGGGGACCTCCGCTGTTGGGTCAGCGATGAGGCGTCGGTTCTTTATGTCGCCTGCGTCCCACGATTCCGTCCATCGGGATAGCGGGACGATACCGGCTGGGTGGCCGCTGTTTCCCAGGAGGTTGCGGAGGGAACCCTGCGCGGTAAGTGTTTGGAATACCACGGGGAAGGTTGCAATCTCAGCAGGTCGGATGTGCAGGACTGCGCATGGAAGCTGCTGTCCAGATTGGGAGATGGGGTCGTGGGGGGAATGGGGGCGTGGGGGGGGGGGGGGTGGAAGGGGCTGGGGGGCATGGGGGGATGGATGGGGGCGGTGGGTGAACACAGGGGGGTGGGGGGGAACGGGGGTGCGGAGGGGATGGGGGGGGGGGTAAAGCCAAAATGGAATAGTTGGCAGCAGGAACCAGCTTGACGGATTACAGAACATCTGCAGGCAACTCCATCAATTAAAAACACAATCTCCACTTTCCCCACCGCCAACACCAGACTGATCCCTGGGACGAAAGGGCTGTTTTATGAGGAGGGGCTGAGTAGAATGGACCTATACTCTCTGGAGTTTAGAAGAATGAGAGGTGATCTCATTGAAACATACAAGATTCTGAGGGGGATTGACAGGGTAGATGCAGGGAGGATGTTTCCCCTGGCCTGGGGAGTCTAGAACCAGGGGTCACAGACTCAGGATAAGGGGTTGACCATTTAGGACTGAGATGGGGAGAAATTTCTTCACTCAGAGGGTGGTGAATCTTTGGAATTCTCTGCCCCAGAGGGCTGTGGAGGCTCAGTCGTTGAGTATATTCAAGGCTGAGATCGGTAGCGTTTTTGGAGTCTAGCGGTATCGAGGGATATGGGGATCGGGCGGGAAAGTGGAGTTGAGGTCGAAGATCAGCCATGATCTTATTGAATGACAGAGCAGGCTTGAGGGGTCGAATGGTCGACTCCTGCTCCTATTTCTGATGTTCTTCCTCCGCCAAACAATTCTACTGCCGAATAAATAGCGTTTGGTCTTATCTGGCGGCTGGTGTATAAATGTTAGGATCGATACAATCCTGGGCAAAGTTTGTGAAGCCGGGCAGTATTGAGGATTTATTCAGCCATGGAGGCAGTGTGTGGCAGGGGTTAAGCTCAGGTCTTGCGTCTCTCTGTGAATCCACATCCTGTATTTATGATCTGGCCTAAACCATATGTTCTACATCAATGTGTGGGAGGTTAACTTTGTTTTTGTCTCAGAAGACACGATTCTGAAATGCAGATTTGGTACTCGGGTTCAAATCCACCTGATTCAATTAGCCTGGATAATGAATGTAATATATACGCACACAGCTAGCCCACTCATGTACACAACTCAACCATCTGCCTTACATTAACTGCAATCTCACGGTGAAGTATTAACTCAAAACTGGCACAGGGTGGTGCATTTCAGTCTGATCTCCCTTGCCGCAGAGCACATTCACACCGGCCTTCCTATCACTTGCCTGAAATCTTTCACTTGCAAATTGTCGAGTAAATATATAAAAACTGTTTCCAATGGATCAATAACCAGAGGGCACAGATTTAAAGATTGGGATAGGCTGGGGTTGTTTTCCTTGGAACAGAGGAGGTTGAGGGGAGACCTGATTGAGGTGTATAAAATTTATGAGGGGCCTGGATCGAGTGGATAGGAAGGACCTTTTTCCCTTAGCAGAGGGGTCAACAACCAGGAAACATAGATTTAAAGTAATTGGGGGGAGGTTTAGAGGGGATTTAAGGGTAATTTTCTTCACCCAGAGGGGGGTGGGGGTCTGGAACTCACTACCTGAAAGGGTGGTAGAGGCAGAAACCCTCACCACATTTAAAAAGTACTTGGATGTGCACCTGAAGTGCCGTAACCTACAGGGCTACGGACCCAGAGCTGGAAAGTGGGATTAGGCCGGGTAGCTCTTGGTCGGCCGGCGCGGACACGATGGGCCGAATGGCCTCTTTCCGTGCTGTAAACTTCTATGATTCTATGAAGTCCATCAGCCCTGGTACCATTCGAGTAAATCTCCTCTGCATCTTCTCTCGGGCCTTGATACCCTCCCTAAAGTACGGGGCTCAGAATTGGATACAGTACTCCAGCTGGGGCCTAACAAGAGATTTGTAAAGGTTTATCATCAATTCCTTGCTTTTGCATTCAATGCCTTAATTTATTCCTTATACTTCTTGTTAAGTTTACTCCATTATTTAGTTATGAAGAGAAGTGTAACGAGAGGCCTTTAGACTGCAATAGCGAAAATTAGAGATTGCAGCTTATAAGGTTTTTGGAAATGGCGTGCAGAGATATCCCGGGGCACTAAGGGAAGGCATGACTGCATCAGGTAACTGATTGATTTGTTCTGATTCAACTACATTTTGGTAAGTAAGGTATCGGGAATGCTTTTTTGTGCATTTTGTTCGACTGTTTTTTCCCCAGAGAGGCCTCTCTGTTGTCGCTCTGACGTCGTCTCTTTAGCAACAGGATCTTCAGCTGTGGACCCGGCCTGGGGCCCAAAGAGCGGTGCGGAACACTTCCCTCAGCGACTCAGGGCGCTGCAACTGAATTTTGCTGGGATCGCGCTAAAAGTCTTAAAAGTCTTCAAACTTAGTGCCCGGGCGATATTAGTGCCTGAGGGGGCCTCGAACTGGATTTCTAGCACAAAGTTTCGAGCTGTTTCTCATTCCCCACAATATTGTTAATTCTTGAATTTCTACATCATGAAGCAAGGAGCCAAGCAGATGAAGTAATCGACAGTGTCTGCACCCTCCGCTGGCCAAGGCACCCTGGAGTGTTATCTCGAGCATCTGCCCCTCACACTTCAAACTTTACACCTCAGGGTGTGAAAGGGAAAATGAAAGCCAGTGATTTTGTGCTGGTTTCTTCTGAGCTGGAGTCAGAAACTTGCATGTGTCTCCCTGCTGCCCCCGTGCCAATCTACAAATCTCCCTGACTCTGAACGAACAGATCTCGAAGCGATATTGGACTTGTGCTTATTTACAGTAATAAACTTTCCAGGAACAGGCCAGCTTAAACACAGCTCCACCACAGCAGCTGATTAATACAGTACTCAGGACAAGGTACAACATTCCTACCACATCACCTGATGTCATCATCATAGGCTGTCCCTTGAATCGAGGATGACTTGCTTCCACGTCAAATAGGTTCAGAGGTGTTCCTGGCCCAGCAGTCTGTGTGGCCCCCGGCCTGCGGAGCGCCATCGGAGCAGGCCGGGGAGCGGGAGGAACAGTGTGGCAACACACCTGATGCACCACGAGGCAGCAGGGTATATTTTGATTACACACCGTTATATTGTTTCCCCAAAACAACAATGAAGGGTTAATTGCGTTAGTGCGAAAATTGCTGTGCTTTAGAAAATGTACTGAATGACAGAATGAGATAAGCAATTGCGAAAAGCTCACAAGACGCTGAGCAAGAAAGAAACCAACCACACCAGACACTGGCCGAAGATGAGGAAGTAAGCGGGACAAAGACAAAAAAAAAACTCGTTGTGTCGACTCTTTTTGCAATGACAGATGTAGAAGCAGTGACATGTGACCTTTGCGGTTTACGACTTTAAATACTCATTTTTTGTAAACCCAAGTTGAGTTGTTGCCTGGTTGAGGGACCTACATACAACTCCCCTGGTACCTTGTATTAATAAACTGTGTGTGTTTTCAACTCTCTAATGTAGTCTCGGAGTAGATTTATTTCGACCTCGGGGTTTTCTCCCAACAAACAACAGAGAAGCAAAATTTGTTTGAAATTGTTATGGAGGGATACCAGTGTGCATTTCGTGTGCGTCACCAGAGTGAGTATGTTACTGGACTAGTAATCCAGAGGCCGGGACTAATGATCCAGAGACATGAGTTCAAATCCCACCACGGCAGCTGGGGAATTTAAATTCAGTTAATTACATAAATCTGGAATAAAAAGCTAGTATCAGTAATGGTGACCTTGAAGCTGCCGGATTGTCGTAAAAACCCATCTGGTTCACTAATGTCCTTTAGGGAAGGAAATCTGCCGCCCTTACCCGGTCTGGCCGATATGTGACTCCAGACCCACAGCAATGTGGTTGACTCTTAACTGCCCTCTGACCTGGCCCAGCGAGTCACTCGGTTGTATCAAAATAAAAGCTGCTACAACGGACTGCAGCGGTTCAAGAAGACGGCTCACCACCACCTTCTTGGCGGCAATTGGGGACGGGCAATAAATGCCGGCCTTGCCAGCGACGGCCACATCCCGCGAACGAATAAATAAAAACATTAATTTCAAATAAACTTTGGCAGTGAAGATGTTAATCCAGCAAATGTACGTGCTCACTTACGTTGGTGCTGTCTTCCCTCTCGATGGCTACTGGGTTCAGTCAATACCTTCAAGCATTTTCAGTCTGTGCCTCATTATGCTGATCAATTGAGATTGGGTAATCCATCAGTTAACCTGCAGCGGCCGCAGTGTGTGGCTGAAATGGACATCGTTAGAAGGGAAGTTAATTGATGTAAATGACTTGTCAATGGGAGACAGAAGGGCTATCTATCCATGGGTTACAGAGACACTCTCGGGTTGCACTCAAGCATCTTGCCTTTCTGATAATGAGAGCGCGGTTGAGAACTCAATTATGTTTGATTGGTTGGAGTTGTCTCCTTCAAGGCATTGGGTGAGACGGCATTGATCGAAGGTCATCCAGCGATCTGACACCAAAATACAGAGTGCCGCTTCCAATGTGGGAAATCTCTTCAGGACGCAGAGGACACATTCTGCCCTTGCAGTGGGGGTAAAGTCAAAAAAATCTGTGGGAACAATATTCCGGTAAGTGAGTGGTCAGTCTGTGGGAGAGGGAAGAGGGTGGACGCGGTTAGTGTCAATTTATTCCAAAAACACATTTATTTGCGAGTAGAGTATTTTGGGGAGACAGTATCTGAGTAGACGTGATGTGTGGGGAGTGTGGCGAGCTCGGGAGGAACAGGGGGCTTTGGGCCCGTGGTTCTCAAAGCTCTCCCCCACCAGAGGTTTTCCTCACCGCGTGCCTGGGTCTGTTCCAGACTCAGTGATTGAGACTGGTGGCTGTGATTGGTCAATAACCCCATTATCGTTGGATCATCAACTCCCAGGATGGTGTGAGGCGAACAAGATGGAACTTGGCCATCCCTTGTCGGGCAATCCCTGTGCTCTTAGGAGCCATACAGGTGTTTACAAATGTGTTTTAGATATGACATCCAATAAATCACTTTGCTGCAAATAATTTGCCGAGCTGACTGTTAAGGTGAACACCACAGGCCCTATCTTCCCTTTTATTGATGAGAGAAAGGTGAAATGATTGATAAACGAATGGGTGTGAGCAAGTGGGAAACGGATGGTCCCAAGTCTGACACCTTCCATCACCGCACAGCGATCGCTGACTTTTCACAAAGATCTCGCCTGCGGCCCGTAACCCGACAGATAAAATACTGGAGGGCGGGACTGTGGTGTGAACGGGCAGGGTAGGAAGACATCAGATAGAAAGACTTGCACTTATATAGCACCTTTCACCACCTCAGGACATCTCAAAGCACTTTACAGCCAACGAAGTACTTTTGGAGTGCAGTTACTGTTGTAATGTGGGAAACGCGGCAGCCAATTTGCGCACAGCAAGCTCCCACACACAGCAATGTGATAATGACCGGATAACCTGTTTTTCGTTATGTTGGTTGAGGGATAAATTTTGGCATCAGAACACCAGGGATAACTCCACTGCTCTTCTTCAAAATAGTGCCATGGGATCTTTTATATTCACTCGGTTTAACGTCTTATCTGAAAGACAGCACCTCTGCTCCCTCAGTACTGCCCCTCCGACAGTGCGGCACTCCCTCAGTATTGCCCCTCCGACAGTGCGGCGCTCCCTCAGTACTGTCCCTCCTTCGACAGTGCGGCACTCCCTCAGTACTGCCCCTCCGAAGTGCGGCGCTCCCTCACTACTGCCCCTCCGACAGTGCAACGCTCCCTCAGTACGGCCCCTCCGACAGTGCAGCACTCCCTCAGTACTGCCCCTCCGACAGTGCGGCGCTCCCTCAGTACTGCCCCTCCGACAGTGCGGCGCTCCCTCAGTACTGCCCCTCTGACAGTGCAGCACTCCCTCAGTACTGCCCCTCCGACAGTGCGGCGCTCCCTCAGTACTACCCCTCCGACAGTGCAGCACTCCCTCAGTATTGTCCCTCCGACAGTGCGGCGCTCCCTCAGTACTGTCCCTCCGACAGTGCGGCGCTCCCTCAGTACTACCCCTCCGACAGTGCGGCACTCCCTCAGCAATGCCCCTCCGACAGTGCGGTGCTCCCTCAGTACTGCCCCTCCGACAGTGCGGCGCTCCCTCAGTACTGCCCCTCCGACAGTGCTGCACTCCCTCAGTACTGCCACTCCGACAGTGCGGCGCTCCCTCAGTACTGCCCCTCCGACAGTGCAGCACTCCCTCAGTACTGCCCCTCCGACAGTGCGGCGCTCCCTCAGTACTGCCCCTCCGACAGTGCTGCACTCCCTCAGTACTGTCACTCCGACAGTGCGGCACTCCCTCAGTACTGCCCCTCCGACAGTGCGGCGCTCCCTCAGTACTGCCCCTCCGACAGTGCGGCACTCCCTCAGTACTGCTCCTCCGACAGTGCGGCACTCCCTCAGTACTGCCCCTCCGACAGTGCGGCGCTCCCTCAGTACTGCCCCTCCGACAGTGCGGCGCTCCCTCAGTACTGCCCCTCCGACAGTGCGGCGCTCCCTCAGTACTGCCCCTCCGACAGTGCAGCGCTCCCTCAGTACTGCCCCTCCGACAGTGCGGCATTCCCTCAGCACTGCCCCTCCGACAGTGCAGCGCTCCCTCAGTACTGCCCCTCCGACAGTGCGGCGCTCCCTCAGCACTGCACTGGGAGATTTTTGTGCTCAAGTCTCTGGCGTGGGACTGCAACCCACGACCTTCAGACTAAGAGGCGAGGGTGCTGCCCACTGGGCCACGGCTGGTGCAGCCCTCCCCGCCACACGTCCCATCATTGTCAGGCATGGATGTGGGTTAAACGGCGTACGATGGACTCTGCCTTCCTCGGAGAAATATTCCTAGTGTTTATCACCGATTTAGTCATGGCATTTATTCCGAACATCTGCAATCGAGGTACTTTACTCTATTGTAAATTCCCAACCGGCCCACGTATTGGGAAGTGATAGTTTCCCGTCGCTCGAACTATACCATTCCGGACTTTATACACTGCCTCTACTGTTGGCTCTCTCCTTTACTTTTTCCCTCATACCCTTTATGTTTGGGATAATTGTTCTCCGCACACTCTGCAGCGCACACGGGGTACTCTGGAAGTCGTTCATTGACTGTGAAGTGCTCTGGGATCTCCTATCTTTCTTTCTTTCAATACCCCTGTTCTTGCAATGTCTCCAGCCTCTGGCCTGTTATTTTAATTGCTTCTCCACACTGCACGACATTGAGAGGGATGAACATACTCTCAGTCTCCCTGTGCTAATTCTATTTCCTTCACTGCATACCTATTGTGAAGACCCCAAGAGATATCAGGGTCGTCAACCTCACTAATGGAATGTCAGACACGACTCGATATTGTGCTTAATGGGCCTCCTCCCAGCCAGAAATTGAACCCTGTGAGACTCCAGAACCCTCTCCCTCAGCCCAACACTGACTCCCCTCCAGTCCCCTCATCGCCCCTCCCACAGCCTGCTTCCAGGATTCTACCAGTAAGGTGCTTCACTTTTCCGTCCCGTTCTCCCGCCCTTGGAGGAGGTGACCCTTGCTGGGGTATCACGGTCCCTGGCAGCTCACCAAGTGGCCATGCTTTGCCTGTGAGTGTCAGCCCTGTCTCAGTGGGCAGCACTCCCGCCTCTGAGCCACAAGGTCGTGGGTTCCAGTCCCACTCCACGGGCTTGAGCACATCAATCTAGACTGACAATCCCAGTGCAGTACTGAGGGAATGCCGCACTGTCGGAGGGGCAGTACTGAGGGAGCGCCACACTGTCGGAGGGGCAGTACTGAGGGAGCGCTGCACTGTCGGAGGGGCAGTACTGAGGGAATGCCACACTGTTACAGAGTCAGTACTGAGGGAGCCGCACTGTTGGAGGGACAGTACTGAGGGAGTGCCGCACTGTCGGAGGGCTAGTACTGAGGGAACGCGCAATGTCAGAGGGTCAGTACTGAGGGAGCGCTGCACTGTCGGAGGGGCAGTACTGAGGGAGCACTGCACTGTCGGAGGGTCAGTACTGAGGGAGCGCCGCACTGTCGGAGGGGCAGTACTGAGGGAGCGCCGCACTGTCGGAGGGGCAGTACTGAGGGAGCACTGCACTGTCAGAGGGGCAGTACTGAGGGAGCACTGCACTATCGGAGGGGCAGTACTGAGGGAGCACTGCACAGTTGGAGGTGCCATCTTTCAGATGAGACGTTAAACTGAGGCCTCGTCTGCTCTCTGATGTGTGCAAATTGGTTGCTGCGTTTCTCACATTACAACAGTGACTACACTCCAAAAAGTACTTCATTGGCTGTAAAGCACTTTGAGACGTCTGGTGGTTGTGAAAGGCGTTATATAAATGCAAGTCTTTCTTTTATGAGCCTGGATATTGAATGTTGACTGCCTAAAGAAAGAAAAACTTGCATTTATATAGCGCCTTTCACGACCTCAGAACGTCCCAAAGCACTTCACAGCCTGTTGTAATGTAGGAACGCGGCAGCCTATTTGCGCACAGCAAGCTCCCACAAACAGTACTGTGATAATTACCAGGTAATCTGTTCTTGTTATGTTGATTGAGGGATAAATATTGGCCCCAGGACACCGGGGATAACTCTTTTACATCCACCTGAGAGGGCAGACGGGGCCTCGGTTTATCGTCTCAGCCAAGCCAGATCCTGTTGACGCTGGTGTATTTGCGAGTAGGAGCCAATTGGCATCGATCCGGAGAACTCCGATCTGGACACAAGGCCAAGGGGTTAGACCTGGCACTGGCTCATCACGATATCGGACGGTGCATCTCCTCACTGGGGCAACACTTATCCTTAAAACTTCTCTGCAGATGGCCTGCGTTCCCACTCCACTTTGCCACAATGTTCTTGTACATTACTGTCACGTCTAAATTAGCAATGCTTGCCTCGACAGCTTAATGCACAATCTGAGCAGTCAAAATATTTTACTGAATAAATATTGCGAAGAGCCCCGAGCTTTTTTGTTAAACGTGGTAACTCTGGAGATAAATTGAAAAAAAAACGAGCTGCTCATAATTCACAAGGCAGAGGTGAAAATCATCATTTGGAAATTTGGTTTGATTTTCCTTGGAATTACATTGAAGTGCAGAAAATACCGTGGCCATTAGTGCCAAATGACACACTTGTGTGATGGTCCTCTATCCAGTATGTTAAAATAAACATAGAAACATAGAAAATAGGTGCAGCAGTGGGCCATTCGGCCCTTCGAGCCTGCACCGCCATTCAACAAGATCATGGCTGATCATTCACCCCAGCACCTTCCCCCCAAGCCCCCTCCACACAACCCCAGCCGCAAGGAGCACATCCAACTCCCTCCCGAACACATCCAATGAACTGGCATCAACAACTCTCCGCGGCAGGGAACCCCACAGGCCAACAACTCCCCGAGTGAAGAGGTCTCTCCCAATCCCAGCCCCAAACAGCCTACCCCCCACCCCCCGGCTCCGGACCCACCCAACACCGGGAACACTCCCCCCCCGCACCCACTCCGCCCCGTCCCGTCAGAATCCTTCGCAAATGCCGAACACCCCCGGATGTCGAGCCCCCAGCCCCGGCCACTCCGGAGCCACGCCCCCGCGACGCCAACCACACCACATCCACCAACCGCCATCTGCGCAGTCAACCCGTCCACCCCACTCCGAACACTCCCCGCACCGAGGCACAGAGCCCCCAGGCCCGCCCCTTCAACACACTTCGCTGCAATGTGGCCCCTCCTGTCCCCCGCCCTGGGTTTCTCCGCCCCCCACCTCCACCACTCTCCCCTCCAACCCCCGCCCCCGTCACCCCTTCAACTTCCCTCTGCCTCCCCGCACAGGCTCCCATCTCGGGGGCGGTAACCTTCTGGGGCAAGGAATTTTAGCCCCCAGCGTGGAAGTCCTGCTCCCGCCGCAGAATTGGCCTTACCACCCCTCAATGGAAGCGGAGTGCAATTTCCCACACTTCACTTCCTTTGGGGGCAGTTACCGGGGCACGACTGGATGCTCCTGTGATAGTTTGAACTGGTGCTCTCCACTCTGTCCTGTGACAGTGGGAACTGGTGCTCTCCACTCTCTGTCCTGTGACAGTGGGAACTGGTGCTCTCCACTCTCTGTCCTGTGACAGTGGGAACTGGTGCTCTCCACTCTCTGTCCTGTGACAGTGGGAACTGGTGCTCTCCACTCTCTGTCCTGTGACAGTGGGAACTGGTGCTCTCCACTCTCTGTCCTGTGACAGTGGGAACTGGTGCTCTCCACTCTCTGTCCTGTGACAGTGGGAACTGGTGCTCTCCACTCTCTGTCCTGTGACAGTTGGAATTGGTGCTCTCCACTCTCTGTCCTGTGACACTGGGAACTGGTGCTCTCCACTCTCTGTCCTGTGACAGTGGGAACTGGTGCTCTCCACTCTTTGTCCTGTGACAGTGGGAACTGGTGCTCTCCACTCTCCCGTCCTGTGACACTGGGAACTGGTGCTCTCCACTCTCTGTCCTGTGACAGTTGGAACTGGTGCTCTCCATTCTCTGTCCTGTGACAGTTGGAATTGGTGCTCTCCACTCTCCCGCCCTGTGACACTGGGAACTGGTGCTCTCCACTCTCCCGTCCTGTGACAGTGGGAACTGGTACTCTCCACTCTCCCTTCCTGCGACAGTTGGAACTGGTGCTCTCCACTCTCTGTCCTGTGACAGTGGGAACTGGTGCTCTCCACTCTCTGTCCTGTGACAGTGGGAACTGGTGCTCTCCACTCTCTGTCCTGTGACAGTGGGAACTGGTGCTCTCCACTCTCCCGTCCTGTGACACTGGGACTGGTGCTCTTCACTCTCTGTCCTGTGACAGTTGGAACTGGTGCTCTCCACTCTCCCGTCCTGTGACACTGGGAACTGGTGCTCTCCACTCTCTGTCCTGTGACAGTTGGAACTGGTGCTCTCCACTCTCTGTCCTGTGACACTGGGAACTGGTGCTCTCCACTCTCTGTCCTGTGACACTGGGAACTGGTGCTCTCCACTCTCTGTCCTGTGACAGTTGGAACTGGTGCTCTCCACTCTCCCGTCCTGTGACACTGGGAACTGGTGCTCTCCACTCTCTGTCCTGTGACACTGGGAACTGGTGCTCTCCACTCTCTGTCCTGTGACACTGGGAACTGGTGCTCTCCACTCTCTGTCCTGTGACAGTTGGAACTGGTGCTCTCCACTCTCCCGTCCTGTGACACTGGGAACTGGTGCTCTCCACTCTCCCGTCCTGTGACAGTGGGAACTGGTACTCTCCACTCTCCCTTCCTGCGACAGTTGGAACTGGTGCTCTCCACTCTCTGTCCTGTGACAGTGGGAACTGGTGCTCTCCACTCTCTGTCCTGTGACAGTGGGAACTGGTGCTCTCCACTCTCCCGTCCTGTGACACTGGGAACTGGTGCTCTCCACTCTCTGTCCTGTGACAGTGGGAACTGGTGCTCTCCACTCTCCCATCCTGTGACACTGGGAACTGGTGCTCTCCACTCTCTGTCCTGTGACAGTTGGAACTGGTGCTCTCCACTCTCCCGTCCTGTGACACTGGGAACTGGTGCTCTCCACTCTCCTGTCCTGTGACACTGGGAACTGGTGCTCTCCACTCTCTGTCCTGTGACAGTTGGTATGGTGCTCTCCACTCTCCCGTCCTGTGACACTGGGAACTGGTACTCTCCACTCTCCCGTCCTGTGACAGTGGGAACTGGTGCTCTCCACTCTCTGTCCTGTGACAGTGGGAACTGGTGCTCTCCACTCTCCCGTCCTGTGACACTGGGAACTGGTGCTCTCCACTCTCTGTCCTGTGACAGTGGGAACTGGTGCTCTCCACTCTCTGTCCTGTGACAGTGGGAACTGGTGCTCTCCACTCTCTGTCCTGTGACAGTGGGAACTAGTGCTCTCCACTCTCTGTCCTGTGACAGTGGGAACTGGTGCTCTCCACTCTCTGTCCTGTGACAGTGGGAACTGGTGCTCTCCACTCTCTGTCCTGTGACAGTTGGAACTGGTGCTCTCCACTCTCTGTCCTGTGACAGTTGGAACTGGTGCACTCCACTCGCCCGTCCTGTGAGGAACTGACAGATGGATGTCATACAAAGGTATGAAGCATTCAACAACAACTGGTATTTATATAGCACCTTTAACGTAGTGAAACGTCCGAAAGAGCTTCACAGGAGTGTTATCAGACAAATAATTGACACAGAGCCGCAAAAGGAGATATTAGGACAGGTGACTAAAATCTTGGTCAAAGAGGTCTGAATTAAACATAGAAACATAGAAAATAGGTGCAGGAGTAGGCCATTCAGCCCTTCGAGCGTGTATTGCCATTCAATATGATCATGGCTGATCATGCAACTTCAGTACCACATTCCTGCTTTCTCTCCATACTCCTTGATCCCTTTAGCCGTAAGGGCCACATCTAACTCCCTTTTGAACATGTCCAACGAACTGGCCTCAACAACTTTCTGTGGTAGAGAATTTCACAGGTTCACAATTCTCTGGGTGAAGAAGTTTCTCCTCATCTCGGTCCTATATGGCTTACCCCTTATCCTTAGACTGTGTCCCCTGGTTCTGAACTTCCCCAAAATCGGGAACATTCTTCCTGCATCTAACCTGTCTAGTCCTGTCAGAATTTTATACATTTCAATGAGATCCCCTCTCATTCTTCTAAATTCCATTGAAGAAAAGCCTAGTCGATCCGATCTTTCTTCATAGGTCAGTCCTGCCTTCGTGGGAATCAGTCTGGTGAACCTTCGCTGCACTCCCTCAATAGCAAGAATGCCCTTCCTCAGATTAGGAGACCAAAACTGCATACAATGGAGCATCTTAAAGGAGGAGAGTGAGGTAGAGAGGCGGAGAGGTTTAGGGAGGGAATTCCAGAGCTTGGGGCCCAGGCAGCTGAAGGCACGGCCGCCAATGATGGAGCGATGGAAATCGAGAACGCACAAGAGGGCAGAATTGGAGGAGTGCAGAGATCTCGGGAGGTTGTCGAGCTGGGAGAGTTACCGAGATAAGGAGGGGCGAGAAATTTCTTCACTCTGAGGGTGGTGAATCTTTGAAATTCTTTGGCCCAGAGGGCTGTGGATGCTCAGTCATTGAGTATATTCAAGACGGAGATTGATAGATTTTTGGAGTCCAGGGGAATCGAGGGATATGGGGATTGGGCGGGAAAGTGGAGTTGAGGTCGAAGAGCAGCCATGATCTTAATGGAGCAGGCTGGAGGGGCCGAATGGCCGACTCCTGCTCCTATTTCTAACCCAAGTTACCCAGGACATTAAGAAGCAGCCAAGTACCAGAGGACTGTCATCACATGCCAGCCCAGACCAGATCAAGTTGGTCCACAGGTTAACAAGGCCATAAAAAAAGCAAACCAAGCACTAGGGTTTATTTCTAGAGGGATAGAATTGAAAAGTAGGGAAGTTATGCTGAACCTGTATCGAACCTCGGTGAGACCGCACTTGGAGCACTGCGTACAGTTCAGGTCGCCGTATTATAAAAAGGATATAGAAGCACTGGAGAGGGTGCAGAGAAGGTTTACAAGGATGATACCAGAAATGCGAGGGTATACATATCAGGAAAGGATGAACAGGCTGGGTCTCTTTTCTCTTGAAAAAAGAAGGCTGAGGGGTGATCTAATAGAGGTCTTCAAAATAATGAAAGGTTTTGAAAGAGTGGGTACAGAGAGAATGTTTCCACTTGTGGGGAAGAGCATAACTAGAGGCCACCAATATAAGATAGTCTCCAAGAAATCCAATAGGGGATTCAGGAGAAACTTCTTTACCCAGAGAGGGGTGAGAATGTGGAACTCGCTACCACAGGGAGGGGTTGAGGCGAATAGTATCGATGTATTTAAGGGGAGGCTGGACAAACATATGAGGGAGAAGGGAATAGAGGGTTAAGCTGATAGATTGAGATGAGGAAAGGCGGGAGGGTTAGAGCGTGCGAGGTACAAGCTAATCAGATGGAAGGGCAATATTTTGGGCAGGAAGGTTTGACTTGGCACTGGTTCCGGAGCCAGCGTCAGCGAGCAGTGGCTGGGGCTGTGGGAGTGACAGGCTGCAGGCCGTGTTTACAGAGCGGCACTCAGGATTTGCAGTGAGGCAGAGGTGAGACATCGCCTTTTAATGGAGTTCACTGTTAACCCAGCACAGAATGAACGGCCACTATGAAATGAAATGACTCTTACAGATGTGAGAATAATTAGTCGGGTAATTGGTATGCTTTTATTCAGCTCTGGCAGGAAATCTTTACGTTCATTCTGCTCGAGATGAATTACCAATGCCCAAATCATAAATATACTCAATTATGCATCCAACAGCTCATGGTTTGCAGCCTGGTTTTCAGCTGGCCTGGCTGGAAAATTATTTGTGTTAATATTTGCACAATATACCTTTTTATCTAAATTGCTTTTTTTTTCTATGTTTCTTTTTTAAAAGGGAATGCGTTCCATTTAAACTGGAATACAATCTGTGCTGTGAGAAATCGATGCTCACAATTACTTTGAAAAGAGACTTTAATTTGATAACAGAATTCTCTCTTGTTCGATTTATTGTAAAAGAACCTGGGCTTGGAAAGGAAATACTCCTTAATAGTCTGAAAGGTTTTATGTGAGTGAATGTATATGTGTGTATCTACTTATGTGTGTGTGTGTGTGTGTGTGTGTGAGTGTGTGTGATACCCGCCCTCCTGTATGGCTCAGAGACGTGGACCATGTACAGTAGACACCTCAAAACGCTGGAGAAATACCACCAGCGCTGTCTCCGCAAGATTCTGCAAATCCATTGGCACCATCGTCAGTGCTCTCGCTCAGGCCAACATCCCCAACATCGAAGCACTGACCACACTTGATCAGCTCCGCTGGGCGGGCCACATCGTCTCCATGCCCGACACGAGACTCCAAAAGCAAGCGCTCTACTCGGAACAACTACACGGCAAGCGATCCCCAGGTGGGTAGAGGAAACGTTTCAAGGACACCCTCAAAGCCTCCCTGATAAAGTGCGACATCCCCACCGACACCTGGGAAGTCCCTGGCCAAAGACCGCCCTGAGTGGAGGAAGAGCATCCGGGAGGGCGCTGAGCACCTCGGGTCTCGTCTTCGAGAGCGTGCAGAAATCACGCGCAGGCAGCGGAAGGAGCGTGCGGCAAACCAGACTCCCCACCCACCCTTTCCTTCAACCACTGTCCCACCTGTGACAGAAACTGTAATTCCCGCATTGGACTGTTCAGTTTCCTGAGAGCTCACTTTTAGAGTGGAAGCAAGTCTTCCTCGACTCCGAGGGGCTGCCTGTGATGATGATGATTTATACCCTCCCTGATTGATGCCCTCTGACCCCCAATGGAAGCCAAGTGTGTGTGGATATTGGAGGAGGACAAGGTTGGTCTTGGCTGTGTTTCGCTCCCGCGTTCCGTTATCAGGAGAACTGGAGACAGGTTACGGGAAAAAGCAGTCAGAGGTATAGGAGTCGGCCATTCAGCCCTTCGAGCCTGCTCCGCCATTCAATCAGTTCACGGCTGATCTGTATCTTAACCCCATCCACCTGCCTTGGTTCCGTAACCCTACATACACATACCCAACAAAAATCTTTCAATCTCAATCTTGACATTTTCAATTGATACCCTCCGCCGGCCTGAATGGCTCTTTGAGGGGGAGATCCAGCATGGTCCACGATGTGCTGCAACACTTTAAACTTAAGGGGGAAACAGAGAGTGAGAGTGAAGCTTCCCTACAATGCTGATCCATTATCTCTGTCATGTACTCAACCAGCATTGTAACCCATGCATAATCTGACCTAAGTTGTACACTGTGAGAACACTGACCACTAGGTGGGAGACACTCCTAACCTGGACCTTCAGGTATAAAAGGGGAAGCTCCACCCACCTTCATCACTTGAGTGCTAAGGAATAAAGGACAGGTCACAGACTGACCTTCTCTCAAGTATGGGCCTCGTGTGCATTTATACTGTGTAGTAAGGACGTATCAATGGCAACGAGAAACTGGGATTTAAACCACGCGAGCATGGCCACTAGCAGAACAGACGAGAGGTACTGTGTTAAGGAATGGTTGGAACAGAGATTCAACATTGTTAAAGCAGCACACAGTTCTCCAGGCAGACAAGGGCAATCGGGCATGCCCCAACATGTAGTCGAACCCAGAGGGGGAGTTCGACAGAGACAATGGCAAGCTGAACAGCGATTCACGCCATTGCAAGGGACAATGCGGCCAGTAATGGGGCCATCAACATCTGTTAATGCCGCATTCAAGGGCAGTCACAGGGGCAGTCAGAGACGATCGACTGGCAAGGGACCTTTTGTTTCAAACAGCAGCTCATGTTGGAGGTGTGGAGGCACACACTCAGCCGGAGTTTGCAGAGATGAGCAAAATACCTGCAGAAATTGCAGAAGTGAACGCTGGGGGAAATCACTGGAAGCTGAAGTTCAGCGAGTTCATGTGGAGCACGTACACAGTTCATACACCAGGACGCCATCGATAATGATGAAAGTGCTCCTCAATGGCATCCCAGTATCAATGGAGTTAGACACGGGTGCCAGCCAGTCCCTGATGGGTATCAAACAGTTCGAAAAGTTGTGGGCATCCAAGGCCAGGAGGTCAAAATTATCGCCGATTGACGCACAGCTACGGACTTACACAAAGCAGATCATTCCGGTGCTAGGCAGCGCCACGGTAGTCGTGACCCACAAAGACTCGGAGAACAGGTTGCCACTCTGGATTGTCCCAGGGGACGGTCCCGCACTACTGGGAAGGAGTTGGCTTGCTGTCATGAACTGGAAATGGGGCGATGTCAATGCAATTTCCTCTGTGGAGCGAGTATCATGCTCACAGATCCTGGACAAATTTGACTCATTATTTCAACCCGGCATCGGCACTTTCACGGGGACCAAGGTAGATTCACATAAACCCAGATGCCAGGCCAGTACATCACAAGGCCAGAGCGGTGCCGTACGTGATGCGGGAAAAGATAGAAGGCGAATTGGACTGCCTGCTGAGGGAAGGCATCATCTCGCCAGTCGAATTCAGTGACTGGGCGAGCCCGATCGTGCCGGTGCTCAAGGCGGATGGGTCGGTCAGGATATGTGGTGATTACAAGGCCACCATCAATCGGGTGTCACTCCAAGACCAGTACCCGCTACCGAGAGCGGAGAACCTCTATGCGACGCTATCCGGTGGCAAACTTTTTTCAAAATTGGACCTGACCTCAGCTTACACGACCCAGGAGCTGGCGAGTGAGTTGAAGAAGCTGACCACCATCACGACACACAAGGGGTTATTTGTGTACAACAGATGTCCGTTCGGGATTCGCTCGTCCGCCGCGATCTTCCAACGAAATATGGAAAGCCTCCTCAAGTCGATTCCAGGGACGGTGGTTTTTCAGGACGACATCCTCATCACGGGTTACGATACTGAAGAACACCTCCACAACCTGGAGGAGGTGCTACGCAGACTGGACCAGGTAGGGCTGCGACTGAAAAAGGTGAAGTGCGTCTTCCTAGCTCCAGAGGTCGAATTCCTGGGGATGAGGGTAGCAGCAGATGGGATCAGCCCTACTGCGTCCAAGATGGAAGCGATCCAGAGAGCACCCAGACCCCGTAACACGACGGAGCTGCGTTCGTTCCTGGGGCACCTGAACTATTTTGATAACTTTCTTCCCAAATTGAACACGCTGCTAGAGCCGCTACATGTGCTCCTACGCAAAGGTCGCGAATGGGTCCTGGGGGGACAGCCAGGAAAGGGCTTTTAATAGAGCATGCAATTTGTTATGTTCCAACACTCTGTTAACACTATATGACCCATGTAAGAAACTTGTGTTAACGTGCGATGCGTCGTCCTATGGTGTCGGGTGTGTGTTGCAGCATGTCAATGTCAAGGGTCAGTTACAGCCGGTAGCTTATGCCTCCAGGAGTCTGTCCCAGGCAGAAAGGGGTTACGGGATGGTAGAAAAGGAGGCGCTCGCATGTGTATATGCTGTAAAGAAAATGCACCAGCACCTGTTTGGCAGGAAATTTGAGCTGGAGACAGATCATAAACCCTAACGTCCCTTTTGGCCGACAACAAGGCCATAAATGCAAACGCATCGGCCCGCATACAGAGGTGGGCACTCACGTTAGCCGCCTATGACTATATAATTCGGCACAGACCGGGCGCTGAAAACTATGCCGATGCACTCAGCAGGCTTCCACTAGCCACCACTGAGGGGGCTACTGAGCATGCTGCTGAGATGGTCATGGCTGTTGAAGCTTTCGGAAGCGAAGGCTCACCCGTGACAGCCCGTCAGATTAAAGTCTGGACAAATAGAGACCCGCTATTGTCTCTAGTCAAGAAATGTGTCCTGAATGGGGACTGGGCAGCCACGTACAGGGCATGCCCTGAGAAATTTAAACCATTTCACAGGCGCAGGGATGAACTCTCGATTCAGGCCGATTGCCTACTGTGGGGAAACCGCATAGTCATGCCCCAGATGGGCAGAGAGGTGTTCATCAGAGAACTCCACAATGGGCACCCGGGCATTGTCATGATGAAGGCAATTGCCAGGTCACACGTTTGGTGGCCAGGAATGGACGCAGATCTGGAACTTTGTGTTCGCAGGTGCAACACGTGTGCCCAGCTGGGCAATGCGCCCAGGGAAGCCCCCCTTAGCCCCTGGCCATGGCCCGCCAAGCCTTGGTCATGTATCCATGTGGACTACGCAGGTCCTTTCATGGGAAAAATGTTTTTGGTTGTAGTAGACGCCTACTCCAAATGGATCGAGTGCGACATTTTAAATTCAAGCACAGCCTCTGCCAGGGTAGAAAGTCTATGGGCAATGTTCGCCGCCCACGGTCTACCGGACGTCTTGGTCAGCGACAATGACCCGTGCTTCACAAGCACTGAATTCCAGGACTTCATGGCAGGCAATGGAATTAACCATGTCAGAACGGCACCGTTCAAGCCGGCCTCAAATGGCCAGGCAGAACGAGCAGTGCAGATAATCAAACAGGCGATGCTCAGAATCCAAGGGGGTTCCCTACAAACCCGCTTATCATGCCTCCTGTTGGCCTATAGATCCCGACCACACTCGCTCACAGGGGTTCCACCCGCAGAGCTGCTAATGAAAAGGACACTCAAAACCCTGCTATCCCTTATACACCCCACCATGAAAATTGTCGAGAGCAGGCGCCAGTCACAATATCACTACCATGACAGGAATGCGAGGGCGCGATGTATTGATGTAAATGATCCTGTTTTTGTCCTCAACTACGCTGCAGGGCCCAAATGGCTCGCAGGCACTGTGATCGCCAAAGAGGGAAATAGGATTCTGGGTAGTTAAACTTACCAATGGACAAATCTGCTACAAACACGTGTATCAAACAAAAAGGAGGTTCAGCAACCCCATAGAAGAAGCAGAGGTAGAACACGATATAGAGTTCACTCCACCACAGGTGACCGAACACAGGAACCAAAGGGAGGAGAGCCCAGTCACTGTGGGCAGTCCGGACAGGCCTGAGGCACTGCAAACAGCAGACACTCAGGCCAGCGCCCAACAACCGGAGCCCCAACTCAGTCGCTCTACAAGGGAGCATAAACCACCAGAGAGACTCAACCTATGATCCCAATAAGACTTTGGGGGTGAGGTGATGTCATGTATTCAACCAGCATTGTAACCCATGTATAAACTGACCTAAGTTGTACACTGTGAGAACACTGACCACTAGTTGGGAGACACTCCTAACCTGGACCTTCAGGTATAAAAGGGGAAGCTCCACCCACCTTCACCACTTGAGTGCTAAGGAATAAAGGACAGGTCACAGACTGACCTTCTCTCAAGCATGGGCCTTGTGTGCATTTATACTGTGTAGTAAGGATGTATCAATCTCTATACCAGGAAAGTTAATTATAGGCTGGAGAGACACGAGCAGCAGAGGTAAGCACTGGGGGATACTCGAGATTTGTAATTCAATGCAGACAATAATGTCCGAGTCTTTTTAAATTGTCTGTCAGCGGAGAGCCATTGTACAGTTAGGCCCCATCCATCTGGTACAGTCATCCTGGATTAAAGACCTGCAAGAACCTGTCTTTGTAATTAAAGAGAAAAGTTCCAAGAGATTCCGCTAAGTCCAATATTTCTTCCTTGAACATGCCGCGTATAAAAGACAATCAACAGTACTCCCGCAATGGTCAATCTGTGATAGGAATGGCAAAAAGCACTGGTTACAGACACCGTAACTGTCTCTGACTGTGCTCGCTGACCTACAGGGGATGATGGGTGAGCAGGACCGGGTGCGAGTTAGGACACGGGTCAGTGAGCACAGGGGGTGATGGGTGAGCAGGACTCGGTGCGAGTTAGGACACGGGACAGCGAGCACAGGGGGTGATGGGTGCGTGGGACTGGGTGCGAGTTAGGACACGGATCAGCGAGCACAGGGGGTGATGGGTGAGTGGGACTGGGTGCGAGTTAGGACACGGGTCAGCGAGCACAGGGGGTGATGGGTGAGTAGGACTCGGTGCGAGTTAGGACACAGGACAGTGAGCACAGGGGGGTGATGGGTGAGCAGGACACGGTGCGAGTTAGGACACAGGACAGTGAGCACAGGGGGTGATGGGTGAGCAGGACTCAGTGCGAGTTAGGGCATTGGCTTCCGATTCTGCAACACCTTGATTTTAACGTTCTCATCTTTATTTACAAATCCCTCCATGGCCTCGCCCCTCCCTATCTCTGTAATCTCCTCCAGCCCCACAACCCCCCCCGAGATGTCTGCGCTCCTCTAATTCTGCCCTCTTGCCCATCCCTGATTATAATCACTCCACCATTGGTGGCCGTGCCTTCTGTTGCCTGGGCCCCAAGCTCTGGAACTCCCTCCCTGAACCTCTCCGCCTCTCTCTTCTCCTTTAAGGCACTTCTTAAAACCCACCCAAACTTTTGGTCATCTGCCGTAATATCTCCTTATGTGGCTTCGTATCAAATATGTTTTTATTGATAATGCTCCTGTGAAGTGCCTTGGGATGTTAAAGGTGCTATATCAATGCAAGTTGTTGTTGTTGTGGTTGCGCCCCAAGTTCCCAATGTCGGGGGGGGGGGGGCAGTGCCAGGCCAGATTGTAAGCCGGGGAACACAAACCCAGAAATGACCCCACCTGTACAATAAACAGATTGAGCCAATGCAGTGTGGGCACTTATTCTCAAACAGGTCTCAGAAACCGCCGCAACACACACTCATTCCATCCTTTATTGGGGCCTCTATATCTGTGCCTTTCTGTGTGAGGGATTGGGCCGAGATTCTGAGCGACCGAGATCCTCACTGGGTTCCAATGTCCGGCCACCTCATGCCTCAAGGCTCAGAGACATGGACCATGTACAGCAGGCACCTCAAATCGCTGGAGAAGTACCACCAACGATGTCTCCGCAAGATCCTGCAAATCCCCTGGGAGGACAGACGCACCAACGTTAACGTCCTCGACCAGGCCAACATCCCCAGCATCGAAGCACTGACCACACTCGACCAGCTCCGAAGGGCGGGCCACATTGTCCGCATGCCTGACACGAGACTCCCAAAGCAGGCGCTCTACTCGGAACTCCTACACGGCAAGCAAGCCCCAGGTGGGCAGAGGAAACATTACAAGGGGCACCCTCAAAGCCTCCCTGATAAAGTGCAACATTCCCACCGACACCTGGGAGTCCCTGGCCAAAGACCGCCCGAAGTGGAGGAAGTGCATCCGGGAGGGCGCTGAGCACCTCGAGTCTTGCCACCGAGAGCATGCAGAAAACAAGCGCAGGCAGCGGAAGGAGCGTGCGGCAAACCAGTCCAACCCACCCTTTCCCTCAACCACTGTCTGTCCCACCTGTGACAGTGACTGTAATTCCAGTATTGGACTGTTCAGTCACCTGAGAACTCACTTTTCCGAGGGGCTGCCTACGATGATTAAGATGATAGGCCTTTTCAGCCCCGCCATCACCAGCCCTGTTGCCTGAATCTGGGCTTTCTGACTCTCTCCTCCATCATCCCATTGTTTCAGCGGCCAAGGTTAGTCTGCGTTAAGTGAGCTGAAACAATAACTGTAAGCGTGTGTTGATTTGAGGCTTAACTGACCATCAGCAGGAGATTACCGTGAGTGTTGGAGCGGTTTTGTTCAGGCTCTTGGGCAAAGCTGAGGTTTGCATGTAGAATTGTTAACGGTCCTCATAGAAAGACACGGGATATTCGAACTCTGAGATCCATAATTATAGTGCAGCGTCAAGGTTGGATTCAGGGTCTGATTGGCCAGGTGCAAATTGATCCCAATGGGCCCATAGTTATCTTTGTTCATGTTCATGTTCATTACATTACGTGCATGATTCTGATTCTGAGTATGGAAACATAGGCTGGTATATTCAACAGCGAAAGCATATATTCTGGATCAATAGGTATATATTCTGGTTCTGGTAACATTGCAATGCTAGATTCCACTGTCAGAGGGGCCATTATTCGGATGCGAAGTTAAACCGAGGCTCCATCTGCTCTCTCAGGTTGATGTAAAAGATCCCACGGCACTATTTGAAGACGAGCTGGGAAGATTGAGGTCTGCTGAAGGGCCATCAATCTGTCTCTCTCTCTCTCTCCACAGATGCTGCCTGACCTGCTGAATGTTTGCAGAATTTTCTGTTTTTATTTCAGATTTCCGGCATCCGCAGTTATTTGCTTCTGTGTGAGTTATTCCCGGTGTCCTGGGGCCAATGTTTATCCCTCAACCACCATCGCTAAAACGGATTATCCGGTCATTATCACATTGCTGGTTGTGGGAGCTTGCTGTGCGCAGATTGGCTGCCGTGTTTCCCACATTATGACAGTGATTGAGGTTCAGACGTACTTCATTGGCTGTAAAGTGTTTTGGAACGTTCTACGGTGTTGAAAGGCGCTATAGAAATGCAATTCTTTCTTTGCTTCGAGTAACGGCTTCACATTGTTTGGGTTGCTGTGAACTGTTGGTGGTCAGGTCCGATCCCGATTGCCTTTGCTAACAGAGAACCGTTTATGGCAGGTCTGTATTTCATCCTTGCTGCTCCAGTGTGCAATACCTTCATTTATCTGCATTAAAAACCATCTAGTATTCCTTTGGGTATCATTGGCTCCTTGCGAGGTTAAATGAGTAATGCTTACGTTATACATCTACGAGATTAAACACTGGACTGTTTGCAAAGGAGGGCACTGCAGACAAATACTTTCCCAGAGCACTTTGCCTTGTGACTAAAAAATATATCTCCCGCCTGCCTGCTGAAAGGGTAAGCTCCGCTTTTACCTGTGTTGTGTCGTTTGGCCAGAAAGCACCAACTGGAATGGCAAGACCAGAGGACAGACACCGACAAGGAAGGTCATGTCGACCCATTCACCCAGTTAGACCCCGTACCCTCACCCCCCACTGCAACCATTATCTGAACCCCACCTGTTTGCTGCCAA
Source organism: Pristiophorus japonicus (assembly GCF_044704955.1). Classification (NCBI taxonomy): domain Eukaryota; kingdom Metazoa; phylum Chordata; class Chondrichthyes; family Pristiophoridae; genus Pristiophorus; species Pristiophorus japonicus. Next base: position 56,810,021 of record NC_091998.1, on the reverse strand, counting down.
ATACATTTGAAATTACAATGACCAATTTAGCAATTGTGATTTGTGATTGATTTAGGATAGCATTTTGTTTGGTAAAGCATGTTACAAAAGGGAGATTTCACACGGATAACAATATTGTTGACGGGCGTGGAATGATAGTATAGGATGAGGCCAGGAGGCCCATCGTGCCTGTGCTGGCTGTCTTGAAGTGCGATGCAATTAATCCTACTCCCCCGCTCTTTCTCCACAGTCCTGCTACATATAATATATATATATATAGGAGCAGCATCCCGAATCCCGAACCCTCAGGACAGAGGCCATTCCCTATTTTGCATTTTGCTGGACTTTGGAACGTCTTTCTGATGTCACGAATCCGGAAACACCCGATCCCAGGTTCGGGTATTTCCAGATTTTGGAATGTCAGAAAGGGGATGGGGGTGGGGGGGGTTTGGGGAGGGGGTGTTCGATGAGTTGTTCGAGTGTTCGGGCGGGGCCTGCTGACGTGGAGGAGTTCCTTATTTGGCCCGAGGTAGGTGAGGTAGGGCAGCCGAGGTAAAGGGGAGGGAGGGAGAAAGGGGGGCTGGGGGGGGAAAGTCGGAGCGGGGGAAGTCGGGGGGGGGAAGTCGGGGGGGGAAGTCGGGGGGGGGGAAGTCGGGGGGGGGGAAGTCGGGGCGGGGGAAGTCGGGGGGGGAAGTCGGAGCGGGGGGGAAGTCGGGGGGGGAAGTCGGAGCGGGGGAAGTCGGGGCGGGGGAAGTCGGGGGGGGGAAGTCGGAGCGGGGGGGAAGTCGGGGCGGGGGAAGTCGGAGCGGGGGGGAAGTCGGGGGGGGAAGTCGGAGCGGGGGAAGTCGGGGCGGGGGAAGTCGGGGCGGGGGAAGTCGGGGCGGGGGAAGTCGGAGTGGGGGGGAAGTCGGGGGGGGGGAAGTCGGAGCGGGGGAAGTCGGGGCGGGGGAAGTCGGGGCGGGGGAAGTCGGAGCGGGGGGGAAGTCGGGGGGGGGGAAGTCGGAGCGGGGGAAGTCGGGGCGGGGGAAGTCGGGGCGGGGGAAGTCGGGGCGGGGGAAGTCGGGGGGGGGGAAGTCGGGGGGGGGGAAGTCGGGGCGGGGGAAGTCGGGGGGGGAAGTCGGAGCGGGGGGGAAGTCGGGGGGGGAAGTCGGAGCGGGGGAAGTCGGGGCGGGGGAAGTCGGGGGGGGGAAGTCGGAGCGGGGGGGAAGTCGGGGCGGGGGAAGTCGGAGCGGGGGGGAAGTCGGGGGGGGAAGTCGGAGCGGGGGAAGTCGGGGCGGGGGAAGTCGGGGCGGGGGAAGTCGGGGCGGGGGAAGTCGGAGTGGGGGGGAAGTCGGGGGGGGGGAAGTCGGAGCGGGGGAAGTCGGGGCGGGGGAAGTCGGGGCGGGGGAAGTCGGAGCGGGGGGGAAGTCGGGGGGGGGGAAGTCGGAGCGGGGGAAGTCGGGGCGGGGGAAGTCGGGGCGGGGGAAGTCGGGGCGGGGGAAGTCGGAGTGGGGGAAGTCGGGGGGGGAAGTCGGGGCGGGGGAAGTCGGGGGGGGGGAAGTCGGGGCGGGGGAAGTCGGGGCGGGGGAAGTCGGAGTGGGGGGGAAGTCGGGGGGGGGGAAGTCGGAGCGGGGGAAGTCGGGGCGGGGGAAGTCGGGGCGGGGGAAGTCGGGGCGGGGGAAGTCGGAGCGGGGGGGAAGTCGGGGGGGGGGAAGTCGGAGCGGGGGAAGTCGGGGCGGGGGAAGTCGGGGCGGGGGAAGTCGGGGCGGGGGAAGTCGGAGCGGGGGAAGTCGGGGGGGGAAGTCGGGGCGGGGGAAGTCGGGGGGGGGGAAGTCGGGGCGGGGGAAGTCGGGGGGGGGGAAGTCGGAGCGGGGGAAGTCGGGGGGGGGAAGTCGGGGGGGGGGAAGTCGGGGCGGGGGAAGTCGGGGCGGGGGAAGTCGGGGGGGGGAAGTCGGGGCGGGGGAAGTCGGGGGGGGAAGTCGGGGGGGGGGAAGTCGGGGGGGGGAAGTCGGAGCGGGGGAAGTCGGGGGGGGGGAAGTCGGGGCGGGGGAAGTCGGGGGGGGGGAAGTCGGGGCGGGGGAAGTCGGGGCGGGGGAAGTCGGGGCGGGGGAAGTCGGGGCGGGAGAAGTCGGGGGGGGGGAAGTCGGGGGGGGGGAAGTCGGGGCGGGGGAAGTCGGGGCGGGGGAAGTCGGGGGGGGGGAAGTCGGGGGGGGGGAAGTCGGGGCGGGGGGGAAGTCGGGGCGGGGGAAGTCGGGACGGGGGAAGTCGGGGGGGGGGAAGTCGGGGGGGGGGGAAGTCGGGGGGGGGGAAGTCGGGGGGGGGGAAGTCGGGGCGGGGGAAGTCGGGGCGGGGGAAGTCGGGGCGGGGGAAGTCGCGGGGGGGGGGAAGTCGGGGGGGGGGAAGTCGGGGCGGGGGAAGTCGGGGGGGGGGAAGTCGGGGGGGGGGAAGTCGGGGCGGGGGAAGTCGGGGCGGGAGAAGTCGGGACGGGGGAAGTCGGGGGGGGGAAGTCGGGGGGCGGGGGAAGTCGGGGCGGGGGAAGTCGCGGGGGGGGGGAAGTCGGGGGGGGGAAGTCGGGGGGGGGGAAGTCGGGGGGGGGGAAGTCGGGGGGGGGGAAGTCGCGGGGGGGGGGAAGTCGGGGGGGGGGGAAGTCGGGGGGGGGGAAGTCGGGGGGGGGGAAGTCGGGGGGGGGGAAGTCGGGGCGGGGGAAGTCGGGGGGGGGAAGTCGGGGGGGGGGAAGTCGGGGCGGGGGTGAAGTCGGGGGGGGGAAGTCGGGGCGGGGGAAGTCGGGGGGGGGAAGTCGGGGGGGGGGAAGTCGGGGCGGGGGTGAAGTCGGGGCGGGGGAAGTCGGGCGGGGGAAGTCGGGGCGGGGGAAGTCGGGGCGGGGGAAGTCGGGGCGGGGGAAGTCGGGGCGGGGGAAGTCGGGGCGGGGGAAGTCGGGGGGGGGGAAGTCGGGGGGGGGGAAGTCGGGGGGGGGGAAGTCGGGGCGGGGGAAGTCGGGGCGGGGGAAGTCGGGGCGGGGGAAGTCGGGGGGGGGAAGTCGGGGCGGGGGAAGTCGGGGCGGGGGAAGTCGGGGCGGGGGAAGTCGGGGGGGGAAGTCGGAGCGGGGGAAGTCGGGGCGGGGGAAGTCGGGGCGGGGGAAGTCGGGGCGGGGGAAGTCGGGGGGGGGGAAGTCGGGGAGGGGGAAGTCGGAGCGGGGGTGAAGTCGGGGGGGGGGAAGTCGGGGGGGGGGAAGTCGGGGGGGGGAAGTCGGGGGGGGGGAAGTCGGGGAGGGGGAAGTCGGAGCGGGGGTGAAGTCGGGGGGGGGGAAGTCGGGGGGGGGGAAGTCGGGGCGGGAGAAGTCGGTTCGCCGAGGCGGGGGGGAGTCCGGATATTGAAACATTTTCCGGTTTCCGGACGACGCCGCCACGGATCGGCCCAGTGTCCGGATTCCGGAACATTCTGGATTCTGGAACTCTGGATTTTGGCGGTCGAACCTGTATTTCAATATCCAATTCTCTTTTGAAAGTTACTATTGAATCTGCTCCCACCGCCCTTTCAGGCAGCGCGTTCCCGATCACAACCACTCGCTGCGTAAACACATTCTCCCCATCTCCCCCTCTGGCTCTTTTGCCGATTATGTTAAATCTGTTCCCTCTGCCCCTGGGAACAGTTTCTCCCGATCTATTCTCTCCAAACCTTTCCTGATTTGATATAGCATGAACGTTCCAACCTGCAGGCATGCCTCACCCCTCCAGGAGTCAGACGGTTGTGGGTTCAAGACCCACTCCAGAGACTTGAGCACGTAAATCAGACCAACACTAAAACCTACCTGGAGCGAGCAACGGTTTGTCAAGTTGGCCGCAGAATGTGTGAGCCAGCAAGAAATGTCAACGCGGACAGCCGCAAGAGAGGCCTAACCTGACGTCTCCGGCATTGTGTACAGGTGAATCGTTCCTGCTTCCTGCGACGCCTCAGCAAAGCACAGTGCCAACAACATCAAGCCAATCACTCAGTCTGTGAACGAGAGCGGGAGGTGACGGTGGGGAGAGGGCTGGGGGGTGGCTAATGGAATCTTTTCTGAAAATCGCTGGCACTTTGCGTAATGAAAGAGCCAGTGAACAAGTGGGGAATAATGGGAGCACCGTAAATGATGAGACGTGGAGGTGATGGGATAAGTGAGAGTTACACTGCCAAATATCAAGCTGCAGTTCGAAAGCAGTGTCCTTGACTAATGTCTCCCGCCCCCGAACATGCCACACTCTATTTAATTCACAGCAAAGGAGCTGCCCCTCTCAAGGCTTGCGAATATATTCCATGTATTGGTGTCGGCGCTGGCTCCCTTTCTCTTATTGACTTGGAGAGTATTTCTACTGATTGCGATGTCACCCAGGCAGTGTGTGGTGCCAATAATACACACTAATCTCAACTCTTTGCAATGTCCTGAAAGGGTGTCAGTTGATTAAAGAGCTGCCTTTGCTGCTGGGCACCGGGAACATGGTCGACAGCTTCGTGCTTGTTTGTCCTTCTCCTTCGACCTTCGGTGTCGGCGTGTCTCAGTGGGCAGCGCCCTCGCCTCCGAATCAGGAGGTTGTGGGTTCAAGACCCACTTCAGGGACTTCAGGAGATAAATCTAGGCTGACGCTCCCAGTGCAGTGCTGAGGGAGTGCTGCACTGTCGGAGGGGCAGTACTGAGGGAGCGCTGCACTGTCGGAGGGGCAGTACTGAGGGAGCGCTGCACTGTCGGAGGATCAGTACTGAGGGAGCGCTGCACTGTCGGAGGGGCAGTACTGAGGGAGCGCTGCACTGTTGGAGGGGCAGTACTGAGGGAGCGCTGCACTGTCGGAGGGGCAGTACTGAGGGAGCGCTGCACTGTCGGAGGGGCAGTGCTGAGGGAGTGCTGCACTGTCGGAGGATCAGTACTGAGGGAGCGCTGCACTGTCGGAGGATCAGTACTGAGGGAGCGCTGCACTGACGGAGGATCAGTACTGAGGGAGCGCTGCACTGTCGGAGGGGCAGTGCTGAGGGAGTGCTGCACTGTCGGAGGGGCAGTACTGAGGGAACGCTGCACTGTCGGAGGATCAGTACTGAGGGAGCGCTGCACTGTTGGAGGGTCAGTACTGAGGGAGCGCTGCACTGTCGGAGGGGCAGTACTGAGGGAGTGCTGCACTGTCGGAGGATCAGTACTGAGGGAGCGCTGCACTGATGGAGCATCAGTACTGAGGGAGCGCTGCACTGTCGGAGGGGCAGTACTGAGGAAGCGCCGCACTGTCGGAGGGGCAGTTCTGAGGGAGCGCCGCACTGTCGGAGGGGCAGTACTGAGGGAGCGTTGCACTGTCGGAGGGGCAGTACTGAGGGAGCGTTGCACTGTCGGAGGGGCAGTACTGAGGGAGCTCCGCACTGTCGGAGGGGCAGTACTGAGGGAGCGCCGCACTGTCGGAGGGGCAGTTCTGAGGGAGCGCCGCACTGTCGGAGGGGCAGTACTGAGGGAGACACCGAGATAGAAGAGACTTCAGCCCAGCGGAGCTCCAGGGACACCAGCCGCGCCCAGACCACCGACACCAGCACCTTCAAGCCGGCTCGCCTTTCACCTTCAGCGGGATATCGACCAGAGATGCGGCCCAACCTCAGCAGCTGAGCCGGAGACTGACTGTATCCTTCTGTCCCTGTCCGAAGGGACCCTGTGCCGACCGCTTCTGTCCCCGGCCGAAGGGACTCTGCACTGGCCCGGACCAAAAGGACTCTGCACCGAATTCGGAGGGCGTCTGGCCGGCCGAGGGGACTCCGGGACGACCTGCCAAAGAGACTCGAGGACGTGGGGCCAGCCGAAGGGACTCCAAGGCCGGTGTTCAATCTGCCGAAAGGACTCCGAGTCCGGCACTGAACCGGCTGAAGGGACCGAGGCGTGGCGTCGTCTCATACTCCCAAGCAACTTTTAATTAATTTTTAAAAAACTTTTAGCCAACTTTTAAACTTATTAAACAATTTGGGAGAACTTTTAAAACTTACATTTTAGACTCTCAACCGAAATACTTTTAAACATTTATTATTAACCTACATCTTTGACTTTTAGCAACTTTTAGAAACTTTTGAAATTGGGGAAACTTTTATAATCTATTATTGACTTACATCTTAGATTTTTAACAACTCTTAGAAACTTTTGAAATAAATTGGGAACCTTTATCAACTTTTAATCTTTTAAAATAATTTTGGCAGTCACCTTCCTAATGCCTGCCCCCCAAACTAGCCTCGGGCCATCTACCATCAGTGGCACTACCCGGCATCGAGCTTGCGGCCAATACTTCGCCGTAGACAATTAGGCTTATCGAGCTGTGCCTCCAGTTGTCTTGGACCCCCTTGCCACTGGACCAAGACCCTGCTCAGCTAAGCCCGTGTGCTTGCCGGTGCACAGCGGCCACCGCACGTTAAAAGAACTCACGCACAGAGATCTTCCACTCTGTCAGTATGAAATTCGGGACTGGAACGTCAGGACCCTCCTGGACAATCCCAACAGCAGCAGGCCGGAACGCCGCACCGCCATAGTTGCTCGGGAACTCAGACGTTTTGACATTGACATCGCCGCCCTAAGCGAGGCCCGGCGGACAGGGGAAGGCCAGTTGAAGGAACATGGTGGAGGTTACACCTTCTTCTGGAAAGGGAAACCAGAGGCAGAACGCCGTCTTCATGGAGTCGCTTTGCCGTCAAGAATGAGCTTGTCGACCGCCTCAAAGACTCCCCCTGTGGGATCAACGAAAGCCTAATGACTCTTCATATCACCCTATCCCGGAACCAATGTGCCACAGTCATCAATGCGTACGCCCCTACACTCGATGCAACGGATGAGGCTAAAGAGGGTTTTTATTCCAACCTCGAGACATCCTTGTCCCGTGTCCCCATGGGCGACAAATTGATCCTCCTCAGTGATTTTAATGCCAGGGTTGGCCCTCTGGGGAGGTGTGATTGGCAGAGAGGGGGTAGGGAAAGCCAATTCCAGTGGTACCCTGCTCCTGACAAAATGTCTAGAACATGAACTCCTCATCACCAACACCCTGTTCCACCAGAGGGACAAATACAAGGCATCGTGGCAACACCCTCGCTCCAAACACTGGCACCTGCTCGACTATGTGATCGTCCGAGCCAGGGATCGCAAGGATGTGCGCATCACTCGCGCCATGACAGGAGTTGACGACTGCTGGACAGGCCACCACCGAATCCGATCCATCATCGACATCAACATAGCGCCAAGGCGGAGGGGGCAGCAGAAGTAGTGCCACAAAAAAGTTAATGCCGGGGCACTTAGAGACCCAGCTAAGAGAGCCAGTGCCTATAGAGCTATAGAGCCAGCGCCTCACAGCTAATCTGGCGTGCCTTGATGACCCTGAGATGCTCAATGCTCACAGCGCTTGGTCAGCCCTCCAGGTCACCATAACCAGTGCCTGTGAAGAGACACTTGGCCACTCAACCAGAAAACACCAGGACTGGTTTGATGAAAATGATCAGGAGATCGAAGAACTAATAGATCGCAAGCGCAAAGCATTTCTGAGCCTCAAGCAACAGTCCAACTCGGGAGCTGCAAAACAACATTACAGACAGCTCAAGGGTCAGGTCCAACAAAAAACTCGGGACCTAAAGAACAGGTGGTGGATGGAGAAAGCACAGGAGATACAACAACTGGCCGACAGCCACAATATGCGAGGATTTGTAAGGGGTGGTTTGCAGGGGGTCAGCTTTCCCTTCTGACCTTAGATGAGCGGCTCCGAATCGCTCCCACACCCTTGGTTCTAGACACTGGAATTACGAAGGGACTGTGACAGACTTGGACAGACAATCGGTTTCAAGGTAGGAAGCAGGTATGGCTTTATTGTGTTTAAAAAGAAGTAAAAGGCACACCTTTAATAACACACACAGACCAATACACACTGAGGGGTACAACACATTGAATAAATCGTCAAATTACAGCCTGTGGGGAAAAGAATACGGCTTAAACTCTAAATGGGGTAAAAAGGAGAATGCAGATACATTTACACAAGTTATCCCAGCCTCCCTCCTCCCAATTCCCCTAACTAACGAAGTTATAGCTCTGGGGGGTTCAGGGGCTATGCTCACCAATCCCTTTAGACAGTTGCCGGTGAATCGCGGTTTCGGGGTTCGCTGCGCTTGGCCTTCTAGGCGAGCCGTACCCTGGACGGAGGAGAGGACTTCGGACTGCGTAGTCTTCGGTTGGGGTGCGTCCGTTGATGCGCTAAGTTGCGTTTTGGATGTATGGGGTAAGTACCCACTTTCTTTGGTTAGGAATAGTTTTAGTTAGTCCCCATTGGGTCGTTCAGAAGTAGATTGTAGAGTGGTTGTCAATTTGGTTGCTGACAACCTTCGGTTTCGTGGGCCTCGTGCTCGGTCAGTTCTTGATGAGTTCTGGTAGTTTCCTTCACTATTCCATTTCTTCACTGTAGAGGAAGCAGGCTGCCTTGCCTCTGTGTCTGTGTTCCAGTCTGTGTCATTGTTCCAGTCTGTGTTCTGCTCGAGTTTCTGTGTTCTGCTAGTTTTGAGTTCTGCTAGTTTTCCTGTGTTCTGCTAGTCTGCGTGCTGCCCCTCTCCTTGTAAAAACTGGGGGATAGATATATTCCAAAAAAAGGCTCCGTTATCTCCCATCAAATCTAGCTCAGTTCTTTGTTTCGATTTTTCAGCCAGCTAACTGAAACTTGATTAAGTGGTTTTAATCTGGCGTTAATAGGCTTTTCGAAGTTGGTGAGCTCTCCATTGTGCTAGTCTGGCCTGAGCCAGATATTTCTATGCCTGTTGAAAAGGTGTTGGAATATGTATGTGACACTTGGGTCCTCCGGGTGCAGTGATAAATTTTTCTTCCATCGTTGATTGTTTAAATGCTAATGTTTTCAAGGGGCAAGTTTCGAGGGTATACAGTTCCCAGACAATTTGATTAGTTCCAATGTCCAAACTGGCCCTTTAGATATTGACCCCACCCCTTTTCTTGCAGACCCAACATACACCTTTTAAAAATCCCAAATTCGATTAAAGTTCGTAGTTTCTTCCATGTGCACTTTAGGATTTCAAACTTTCTGGTAGATAGTTCCAAATTAAATTCCCTTTCCTATGAGTCCAAACACTGGGGGGGGGGGGGGTCTCCATGAATGCATCCCCTTTTATCCCCTGCAGGCCTCGTCTGCCCCTTTAAAATTCATTTGTGTCCCAAAGTTTTCCTTCCATTTTAAAAGTCCAGAAAGGGATTCTTCTCCTCTGCAGGGGAAAGGTACCTGGAATCTTTGCGAAATATTGGTAAATTCTACAGATTCCTCATGGCAGTCAAGGCCACCTACGGTCCAAACTCCCAAGGCCCTACCCCACTCCTGGCCAAGAACGGGGAAACATTAATCAAGGACACCGAGGCAGTCAGGGCCCGCTGGAAGGAGCACTTTGAAGATCTCCTCAATCAAGACTCTGCAAAGCCATAAAACAGCTCAAGAACAACAAGGCTACGGGAGCGGATAAAATCCCTGCTGAGGCACTAAAATATGGCGGAGTGGTGCAGATACATGACCTCATCTCTCTCATCTGGAGGGAGGAGAGCATGCCAAGAGATCTCAGAGATGCAGTGATTGTGGCCATTTTTAAAAAGGAGACAAGTCTGACTGCGGCAACTACAGGAGAATCTCCCTGCTATCAGCCACTAGAGTCCTCCTCAACCGTCTCCTCCCTTTGGCCGAGGAGCCCCTCCCGGAGTCACAGAGCGGATTTCGTCCCCTACGGGGCACAACGGACATGATTTTTGCAGCGCGACAGCTGCAGGAAAAATGCAGGGAGCGGCGCCAGCCCTTATACATGGTCTTCTTCAATCTTACAAAGGCCTTTGACACGGTAAACCGTGAGGGTCTATGGAGTGTCCTCCTCCGTTTACGATGCCCCCAAAAGTTTGTCAACATCCTTCGCATGCTTCACGACGACATGCAGGCCGTGATCCTTCCCAACGGATCCTTTACAGACCCAATCCACGTCCGGACCGGGGTCAAACAGGGCTGCGTTATCGCTCCAACCCTCTGCTCAATCTTCCTCGCCACCATGCTCCACTTCACAGTCAACAAGCTCCCCGCTGGAGTGGAACTAAACTACAGAACCAGCGGGAAGCTGTTTAACCTTCGCCGCCTCCAGGCCAGGTCCAAGATCACCCCAAACTCTGTCGTTGAGCTGCAGTATGCAGACGCCGCCTGCGTCAGCGCACATTCAGAGACTGAACTCCAGGATATAGTCAATGCAATCACTGAGGCATATGAAAGCATGGGCCTTACACTTAACATCCATAAAACAAAGGTCCTCCACCAGCCTGTCATCGTCGCACAGCACTGCCCTCCAGTCATTAAGATCCATGGCGCGGCCCTGGACAACGTGGACCATTTCCCATATCTCGGGAGCTTCTTATCAACAAAGGCAGACATTGGTGCGGAGATTCAGCATCACCTCCAGTGCACCAGCGCAGCCTTCGACCACCTGAGGAACAGAGTGTTCGAAGACCAGGCCCTCAAATCTACCACCAAACTCATGGTCTACAGGGCTGTAGTAACACCCGCCCTCCTGTATGGATCAGAGACATGGACGATGTACAGAAGCCACCTCAAGTCGCTGGAGATATATCACCAACGATGTCTCCGCAAGATCCTGCAATTCCCCTGGGAGGACAGACGCACCAACATCAGTGTCCTCGACCAGGCTAACATCCCCAGTATTGAAGCACTGACCACACTCGATCCGCTTCGCTGGGCAGGCCACATAGTACACATGCCAGACACGAGACTCCCTAAGCAAATGCTTTATGCGGAGCTACTTCATGGTAAACGAGCCAAAGGTGGGCAGCGGAAACGTTACAAGGACACCCTCAAAGCCTCCCTGGTAAAGTGCGACATCACCGCTGACACCTGGGAGACCCTGGCCGCAGACCGCCCGAGGTGGAGAAATTCCATTCGGAGGGCGTTGAACTCTTCGAGTCTCAACGCAAAGAGCGTGAAGAGGTCAGGCGCAGGCAGTGGAAGGAGCGCGCGGCAAACCAGCCCCACCCACCCCTTCCCTCGACGAATGTCTGTCCCACCTGTAACAGGGTCTGTGGCTCTCGTATCGGACTGTTCAGCCATCAAAGAACTCACTTTGGGAGTGGAAGCAAGTCCTCCTCGATTCCGAGGGACTTCCTATGATGATGATGACTGAGGGAGCACTGCACAGTCGGAGGGGCAGTACTGAGGGAGCGCTGCACTGTTGGAGGGGCAGTACTGAGGGAGCGCTGCACTGTCGGAGGGGCAGTACTGAGGGAGCGCTGCACTGTTGGAGGGGCAGTACTGAGGGAGCGCCGCACTGTTCGGAGGGGCAGTACTGAGGGAGCGCTGCACTGTCGGAGGGGCAGTACTGAGGGAGCGCTGCACTGTCGGAGGGGCAGTACTGAGGGAGCGCTGCACTGTTGGAGGGGCAGTACTGAGGGAGCGCCGCACTGTTCGGAGGGGCAGTACTGAGGGAGCACTGCACTGTTGGAGGGGCAGTACTGAGGGAGCGCTGCACTGTCAGAGGGGCAGTACAGAGGGAGCACTGCACTGTCAGAGGGGCAGTACTGAGGGAGCGCTGCACTGTCGGAGGGGCAGTACTGAGGGAGCGCTGCACTGTTGGAGGGGCAGTACTGAGGGAGCTCTGCACTGTCGGGGGGGCAGTACTGAGGGAGCGCTGCACTGTCAGAGGGGCAGTACAGAGGGAGCACTGCACTGTCGGAGGGGCAGTACTGAGGGAGCGCTGCACTGTCGGAGGGGCAGTACTGAGGGAGTACTGCACTGTCGGAGGGGCAGTACTGAGGGAGTACTGCACTGTCAGACTTGTCACCTTTCAGATGAGGCCCCGTCTGCCCTCAGGTGGATGGAAAAGATTTCATGATACTATTTTGAAGAATGTCTGGTGTCCTGGCCAATAATTATCCGTCAACCGACATGACTAAAACAGATTATCTGGTCATTATCACATTGCCTTCAGCTGCCGTGTCCATAAGCTCTGGAATTCACTTCCTAAACCTCTCCGTCTCTGACTGATCCAATCAAACTGAGCCAATCACATGAGATTGATTGCATTTGAATTATTCTCTCCAGCGTGTAACCAATGAAAGTATCAACACCGCATTGGAATAAGCTCCGGGACTGGGACTGAGAGTACAGTCGGTGCTGTGTTGTAAATTGCTGATGTAAATGGGATTGGATTTGCGAAGAGCTGCTACGAATTTAAAATCACAGTCTGGCTGTGGAAGCACGGCACCGATGAAAGTTCACCAGCAGCTGTCATCAAGTGGCTCGACGTGATGTGCTGAGACAACACACGTTCCCGGCACTCTAATTCTTTCAGCTGCCCCTCCGAGGATGGGGCTATTGGTGGTTGGCGGTGATTGAAAGGATAGACAAGGAACCGGAGCAGGAGTCGGCCATTTGGCCCCTCGAGCCTGCGCCGATGCCAACAATCTCTTTATAGCCGGTTTGTGAATGGATTTAAGTGCAGAAGCGCATCAGACAATGCATGTTGGAACTGTCGAGGAGCGCGCACAGAGGGCGGTCCACAATCAACAGAGCAGGGGGAAAAAAGATACTTGGGCATTGTCAACGACCACTCAACGTAAAGCTGCTGTCAACACAGATAAGGAAACGCTAGCATCCACCTCGAGGGTGTTTGACTGAAATCGAAAGTCGTCACCCTAATCTTGTGTAACTCACTGACGAGGTGACACTCGGAAGCCTCGTGGGTGTCCATTGGCGATGCTCCTGGGTGTTTGGAGCCTGGAGCATAGTCGAAGAAAAAAGGAAAGACTTGCATTTATATAGCGCCTCTCATGGCCACCAGACGTCTCAAAGCGCTTTTCAGCCAATGAAGTATTTTGGAGTCCAGTCACTGTTGTAATTTGGGGAAATGAGGCAGCCAATTTTGCGCACAGCAAGCTCCCACAAACAGCAATGTGATAATGACCCAGATATTGGGCCTGAAATTCGGGTCGGGTGGGCTTCCTTCAGACAAACGCCTCCGACCCGAGAATTTTTTTACAGGAGGAGCTGGTGGTCGCGGCGATTGTGCCTCCGTCCTCCACGTAGAAGGTGGAGTCAGGTGTGACTGGGCAACCATTCACGGTACAGCATTCTCATTGACAGCAACGAGAACTCCGTATCTCCGAGTTCTTGTTCCAAAACACATCAAACACAACATAAAAAATTTAAAAAAAAACTCACATAATTAAAATTAATGATAATGAAAGTTAATTAAATGTTTTAGAAAAAAAAATATTTGGGGGATTTTTTTTGAAGTGTTTTAATAGGGTTTAAAATAAACTTACCTTCGTAACATAAAAATGTGCAGTTAAATTTAATTTTATATGTTTTAAAACTCTTACGCTGGTACCAGATGCAAGAGTTTTAAGGACATTCGCTGGGCAAGATTTGGGCAAATAGCGCAATCTCACTCGCGTGACTGCTCTGGCTGCAGGATGCGGAGGATCTGTCAAGCCAGAGCTTGACTGATTGGAAAAGCTGGTTTGTGGTGCATGCGCATTGTACACCAAAAATCAGCTTTTACAGGTCCTTGTCAGGTCCGTATGGACCCGGTGAATCGGAATTTTAGCCCCAATCTGTTTTGTTACATTGATTGAGGGATAAATCTTGGCCCCAGGACACCTGGGAGAACTCCCCTACTCTTCTTCGAAATAGCGTAGGATCTTTTACATCCACCTGAGAGAGCAGGCGGAGCCTCGGTTTAACGTCTCATCCAAAAATCGGCACCTCCGACAGTGTGGCGCTCCCTCAGTACTGCCCCTCCGACAGTGCGGCGCTCCCTCAGTACTGCCCCTCTGAAAGTGCGGCGCTCCCTCAGTACTGCCCCTCCGACAGTGCGGCGCTCCCTCAGTACTGCCCCTCTGACAATGCAGCGCTCCCTCAGTACTGCCCCTCCGACAGTGCGGCGCTCCCTCAGTACTGCCCCTCTGACAATGCAGCGCTCCCTCAGAACTGCCCCTCCGACAGTGCGGCGCTCCCTCAGTACTGCCCCTCTGACAATGCAGCGCTCCCTCAGTACTGCCCCTCTGACAGTGCGGCACTCCCTCAGTACGTCACGAACTGCGGGCAAAGGAGATCGGGGCGCAGTGTGCATCACTGCCGCAAACCTCTCGGCCAAGTTAGCGGGAGCCGTTCACTTGCCGCGCCCAGTCGGTGAGTGGTTAGTGCCCCGTTACCTCCCCCTGCAGGCGATAACCGGAGGCGCTAAGGAGGCCAATTTCTCGGCCCAAACGCCGGATGAAATAGAACATCTTACTGCTCTCTTCAATTCTGCTCAAGGAATGAGGCAATGAGAACTTTATTGTACCAAATAAAGTGGGACTGTTGTTTGTGGACCTTTGAAAATAACGAACTGTATTGGTACCTTCAGAGAGCAGCTATGGCCGCCCCAACTCTCCTCTCAACCTACTTCTCACGCTCAAATTAGTGAATCAGACTGAGTGTGGATCTGCCAACCATCTAATGTTCCTGAGTTTTCACACACTTCATGCCTTGTTAAGTTGTTCCAGGACAGGACGGCGATGTTTAATCCTTCTCAAGATAATTTATTAATAGGCTGCTTGGGCATTCCCTGCCACTGGCTAGGCTGATGTAATCAATGGACGTTTACAGCTCCAACTCTCTCAATACCCGAGACATGGATCGCAACTACCGTGTAAAGACCAATTGCTAAGTGGCCCTTCAGGCTCTGCACCACTCTCTGTGTCTGGCACCAGAGCAGACTTTGCGAGGGAGCGAGAGGGGAGGGTCAGCGAGCCTGAGATCTGCCCACAAAGTAAGGGTATCGCTTATAAATAAAGAGGTAGAAACCTGGCAAGTGTGGCTGGAGTCTTGCCTTGCTGACATTGATGCAATCCAGGACAGATGGGATGGTGTCTTTAGAATGATCCGTTGTCTGCTCCCGGGACTAAAGGTGAAGGAGGTCGCTGGGTTATCAAGGGTTTTGACCCTTGTCACCTCCGCTGATGAAGACTCAATCCTTGATTGTTATTCGAAAGGATCGTTGCCTCTGCGCTCTTGGGATTGTCCCATTCTACCGCAATTCTGGGAACATCTCTGGAAATAAAAGATCAAGAAAAGAACATAAGTGTCATATATGCAGACTATAGATAGACTCTCTGTGTAGTCACTGTATAGTTGTATAAGATGGAGACTTGTTACCTGATGTACTGTCAATAAGGTTTACACTGTGTATATACTATGCTGGCACCACTAGAGGGTGCAACTGGTGGAGACCGGGGTTTCCTGCCCTGGTGGCAGGGGCTGTAGAAAAGGGGAGCCACCATGCGGCTGCCTCACTCTGGAGTTACGAATAAAGGACCAAGGTCACTGCAGTTTGAGTACAACACATTGCCTCGTGGAGTCATTCATAGGTACAGTACAGACATAATAATGAGAACACAATAAATAAGAGCAGGAGTAGGCCATACGGCCCCTCGAGCCTGCTCCGCCATTTAATAAGATCATGGCTGATCTGATCATGGCCTCAACTGCCCGCTCCCCGTAACCCTTTACTCCCTTCTCGCTCAAAAATCTGTCTATCTCCGCCTTAAATATATTCAATGACCCAGCCTCCACAGCTCTCTGGGGCAGAGAATTCCACAGATTTACAACCCTCTGAAAAGAAATTCCTCCTCACCTCCATTTTAAATGGGTGGCCTCATATTCTGAGACTATGCCCCCTAGTTCTAGATTCCCCCATGAGGGGAAACATCCTCTCTGCATCCACCCTGTTAAGCCCCCTCAGAATCTCCCCTCAGAAAGAAAGGATATCGTCCACCCATATGCATTTTGTTCTTTACCAGACTAGCTCAGGCCAGGGTCGGATTAAGACTGTGAGTGGCCAAAGGCCAATAGGAGGGAGGGCCTATATGTGTGCTATATATTGCACACAATTCATAAAATCACCAAACAAATATAATTGTATATTTATCCAAATTTAACAACTAACTAAAACCAAAGCTATATACATTAAAAACTCAGGAAAAACAGTGCACAATTCAAGCAGAGATTGGTTTCTTCCTCACTTAAACCGCGATGAGTTCTCTGAACCCGTCTCCTCAAACAAGGACTGGTTTCTTCCTGGCCTTCTGTCATTTATGTACTTTTGGGATCACTAGCCACTAGATGGCCATTGGGCTGCACGCACGTGATGTGCAGCCCAAGTATAAAAGGCCAGGCATTTTGTATATTAGTCATTTTGGGCCTTAATAAAGCAGAGCCAAGGTCATACCTCTTGGAATTAAACAGTACTCAGTCTAACAGTTATTGCATACACAACATTTGCCGACGAGGCAACAAGAACTTTTGCATGCAAAAATGAGCACAATTGGATTGTTGGAGCGATTTGTGGAAGGAGAAGATTGGGCAGACTTTGTGAGCTGTTTGAGCCAGTTCTTCGTGGCCAACAAAATGGAGGAGGTCGACGACGCAGATCGGCGCTGGGCGATGTTCCTCACGGTTTGCGGTACAAAATTTATGGTATGATAAAGAATCTAATCCTGCCTGTGAGTCCAACAGAGAAGACGTATGAAGAATTGTGTACACTGGTACAGGACCACCTTAAGCCAGACGAAGGCATCATCATCTCGAGATACAGATTTTACACACACGTTCGCTCAGAGGGCCAGAATGTGATGGAATTCGTTGCCGAGCTGAGACGTCTAGCGGGACCGTGTAAGTTCGGGGCTGTGTTGGCAGACATGCCGCGGGACATCTTTGTAATCAGCATCAACCACGAGGTGATCCTGCGTAAACTACTGGCGGTGGAGACGTTGGATTTGAACAGGGCCATCACGATCGCTGAGTCATGCATGACGACGCATAGAAGTCTAAAGCAGATATCAGTGAAAAATGGAAACTTGGCAAGTACTGTAAATATGACTGATTCGGCACTTGGCAGCGCGGCACATGGCATTGCTTACCCGATTGCGTACGCGAAACCTGTGGCTGTCCAAAGTCCGCCAGCGGGAATGCATCCGATTTTTCTGTGTTGGTGTTGTGGGGGAAATCATCGGCAAAGCAGTGCCGATTTAAGCAATATAGTTTCAAAGGCTGTCCGAGAGTGGGGCACCTCCAGCGCAAATGTTCGCAGATGAGCAAGCGTGCTGCAACACACCATGTGGAGGATGATGGTCAGACTAGCGCAGATCCGGATCCACAATCCGAGATACCAGAGGAGAAAGTGTATGGACTGTACTCGTTCCTAACTAAGAGCAAACTGATAATGATCAACGTGAAATTTAATGGGGTGCCGGTATCGATGGAACTGGACACAGGGGACGAGGCAATCGATAATGAGCCAGAGGGCATTCGACAAGCTGTGGGATACTAAGGCTGTGAGGCCCAGGCTGAGTCCAGTCAATGCCAAGTTGCGCACGTACACCAATCATAACGGTGATTGGCAGTGCCACAATTAAAGTGTCGTATGGCGGTGCAGTTCACGAGTTACCGCTATGGATTGTCGCAGGCAATGGCCCAACGCTGTTCGGCAGGAATGGGCTTGAAAAATCAGATGTGATTGGAACGACATTAAGGCATTGTCGTTAGAGAAAGATACATGTGCCCAAGTACTGAGCAAGTTCCCCTCGCTGTTCGAATCAGGTATCGGCAACTTCACGGGAGCCAAGGTGCAGATCCACGAGGACTCAGATGCAAGACCTGTCCATCATAAAGCTCGGGCAGTTCCATATATGATGAGGGAGAAAATCGAAATCAAACTGCACAGGCTCCAGCATGAAGGGATCATATCACCGGTTAACTTTAATGAATGGGCCAGCCCCATTGTTCCTGTTCTGAAAAGTGATGGCACAGTCAGAATCTGTGGAGACTACAAAGCTACGATCAACAGCGTTTTGAAACAGGATCAGTACCCGTTACCGAAGGCTGATGATTTGTTTGCAACGCTAGCCGGGGGGAAGTCGTTCACCAAACTGGACTTGACGTTGGCCTACGTGACACAGGAGCTGGTCGAGACTTACGTGCATTAACCCACACAAAGGACTGCTTATTTAGCACAGGTGCCCTTTTGGAATTCGCTCGGCTGCAGCAATATTTCAGAGGAACATAGAGAGTCTACTGAAGTCCGTTCCCAGAACCGTCGTGTTCCAAGATGACATCCTGATCACAGGTCGTGACTCCAAGGAACATCTGAACAATCTGGAAGAGGTTCTACATTGTCTGGACAAAGTGGGACGCAGACTGAAACGCTTGAAGTGCGTCTTCATGGCACCAGAGATCGAATTCCTGGGGAGGAAAATTGCTGCTGATGAAATACACGTGTGTATATTGTAACACATCACACATAGATATCGTAACACATCACATGGTGTGTATATTGTAACACAGCACATGTGTGTATACTGTAACACATTAGACAGTGTGTATATTGTAACACCACGTGTGTGTATATTGCAACACATCACACTTGTGTATATTGTAACACAGCACATAGTGCAAACATTGTCACACATCAGACTGCGTGCACTGTCACACATCACATAGTGCGCACAATCTCACACATCACACGGTGCGCACAATGTCACACATCACTCAATGCGTACACTGTCACACATCACACCGCGCACATTGTCACACATCACACGTTGCGCACATTGTCATACATCACACACTGCGCACTTTGTCACACATCACAATGTAACCCCACTTTTTAAAAAAGGAAGGAGAGAGAAAACAGGGAATTATAGACCAGTCAGCCTGACATCGGTAGAGGGCAAAATGATGGAATCAATTATTAAGGATGTCATAACAGCGCATTTGGAAAGAGGTGACATAATAGGTACAAGTCAGCATGGATTTGTGAAAGGGAAAGCATGCTTGATAAATCTTCTGGAATTTTTTGAGAATGTTTCCAGTAGAGTGGACAAGGGAGAACCAGTTGATGTGGCATATTTGGACTTTCAGAAGGCTTTCGACAAGGTCCCACATAAGAGATTAATGTGCAAAGTTAAAGCATATGGGATTGGGGGTAGTGTGCTGACGTGGATTGAGAACTGGTTGGCAGACAGGAAGCAAAGAGTAGGAGTAAATGGGTACTTTTCAGAATGGCAGGCAGTGACTAGTGGGGTACCGCAAGGTTCTGTGCTGGGGCCCCAGCTGTTTACACTGTACATTAATGATTTAGACGAGGGGATTAAGTGTAGTATCTCCAAATTTGCGGATGACACTAAGTTGGGTGGCAGTGTGAGCTGCGAGGAGGATGCTATGAGGCTGCAGAGTGACTTGGATAGGTTAGGTGAGTGGGCAAATGCATGGCAGATGCAGTATAATGTGGATAAATGTGAGGTTATGCACTTTGGTGGTAAAAACAGAGAGACATACTATTATCTGAATGGTGACAGATTAGGAAAAGGGCAGGTGCAGCGAGACCTGGGTGTCATGGTACATCAGTCATTGAAGGTTGGCATGCAGGTACAGCAGGTGGTTAAGAAAGCAAATGGCATGTTGGCCTTCATAGCAAGGGGATTTGAGTACAGGGGCAAGGAGATGTTACTACAGTTGTACAGGGCCTTGGTGAGGCCACACCTGGAGTATTGTGTACAGTTTTGGTCTCCTAACTTGAGGAAGGACATTCTTGCTATTGAGGAAGTGCAGCGAAGGTTCACCAGACTGATTCTCGGGATGGCGGGACTGACCTATCAAGAAAGACTGGATCAACTGGGCTTGTATTCACTGGAGTTCAGAAGAATGTCGAAGGGGATCTCACAGAAACGTTTAAAATTCTGACGGGTTTAGACAGGTTAGATGCAGCAAGAATGTTCCCAATGTTGGGGAAGTCCAGAATCAGGGGTCACAATCTAAGGATAAGGGGTAAGCCATTTAGGACCGATATGAGGAGAAACTTCTTCACCCAGAGAGTGGTGAACCTGTGGAATTCTCTACCACAGAAAGTTGTTTGAGGTCAATTCACTAAATATATTCAAAAAGGAGTTTGATGTCGTCCTTACTACTAGGGGGATCAAGGGGTATGGCGAGAAAGCAGGAATGGGGTACTGAAGTTGCATGTTCAGCCATGAACTCATTGAATGGCGGTGCAGCCTAGAAGGGCCGAATGGCCGACTCCTGCACCTATTTTCTATGTTTCTATGACATCAGACCCACAGACGCGAAAGCTAAGGCCATCAAGAATGCACCCAAGCCACAGTTCGTTCCTGGGTCTACTCAACCACTTCAGTAACTTCCTACCTAGATTGAGCACCTTATTAGAACCACTGCACATGCTGCTAAGAAAAGGTGACAATTGGGTGTGGGGTGCATCTCAAGACAGAGCTTTTGAGAAAGCCACTAATCTGCTTTGCTCTAACAAGCTACTGGTACATTATGACCCATGTAAACATTTAGTATTGGCCTGTGATGCTTTGTCATATGGAATTGGCTGCATGCTTCAATAAGCTAATGAGTTGGGTAAACTTCAACCAGTCGCGTATGCTTCAAAAAGTTTGTCTAAAGCGGAAAGAGCCGACAACATGGTAGAGAAAGAAACACTAGCCTGTGTGTATGGGGTTAAAAAGATGCATCAGTACCTGTTTGGTCTTCGGTTTGAACTGGAGACAGATCACAAGCCGCTCATTTCACTGTTCTCTGAAAACAAAGGTATCAATACCAATGCTTCATCCCACATCCAGAGGTGGGCGCTGACATTATCCGCTTATGATTATGTCATTCGCCATAGACCTGGCACTGAGAATTGTGCCGATGCTTTGAGCCGTCTGTCGTTGCCCACACCGGAGGTGGAAACGCCACAATCGGCAGACCTATTGTTAGTTATGGATGCTTTTGAGAGTGAAGGAACCCCTGTCACGGCTCAACACGTTAAGACCTGGACCAGCCAGGACCCGATTTTATCGGTGGTGAAGAGTTGCATCCTCAAAGGTGATTGGTCTGCCATACCCAAGCAAATGTGCGAGAAGACCAAACCTTACATTCGTCGCAAAGACGAACTGTCTATTTAGTCGGATTGTATACTGTGGGGCAATCATGTTGTTATGCCCAAGAAAGGGAGAGAGAAATTTGTACATGAGCTACATAGCACACATCCCGGCATTGTAATGATGAAAGCCATCGCCAGGTCTCATGTATGGTGGCCGGGAATTGACTCTGAGCTGGAATCATGTGTGCATCAGTGCAACACTTGCATGCAGCTCAGCAAAGCACCAGCAGAATCGCCGCTGAGTCTGTGGTCGTGGCCGTCCAAACCACGGTCCAGGATCCATATAGACTTTGCAGATCCTTTCCTGAGGAAAATGTTTTTAGTTATGGTGGATGCATATTCGAAGTGGATAGAGTGTATAATCATGTCACCCAGCACATCCACAGCCACCATTGAGAATCTCAGTGTCATGTTCGCGACACATGGTCTGCCTGACACCAGCCAGGAGTTTCAAGCGTTCACGAAACTCAATGATATCAAACATGTAAGGTCAGCACCATTCAAACCTGCATCCAATGGGCAAGCAGAAAGTTCTGTCCAAATCATAAAGCAGAGTATGAAGCGAGTAACCCAAGGGTCACTGCAGACCTGCCTGTCATGCATACTGCTTAGTTACAGGACAAGACCTCACATGCTCACCGGGGTCTCGCCTGCTGAACTAATGATGAAGAGAGGTCTTAAGACCAAACTATCTCTTGTACACCCTGACTTGAATAATCATGTTGAGTATAGAAGACAAAGTCAGCAAGGGTATCACGATCACGCAGCTGTGTCACGTGATATTTCTCTAAATGATCCTGTATATGTTTTGAATTATGGTCAGGGTCCCAAG
Source organism: Pristiophorus japonicus (assembly GCF_044704955.1). NCBI lineage: Eukaryota > Metazoa > Chordata > Chondrichthyes > Pristiophoridae > Pristiophorus > Pristiophorus japonicus. Next base: position 56,788,243 of record NC_091998.1, on the reverse strand, counting down.
TGGATCGCTGGTACTGTCATGGCCAAGGAGGGCAACAGAGTATTTATTGTCAAGCTCAAAAATAGGCAAACATGCAGGAAACATATGGATCAGACAAAGCTGCGGCACACAGACGAACCGGATCAGTCGGGGAAAGAGACAATCGACGACCAACCAACCTAACCCCAGTCATCAGAGGACTCAGTGGTCATCAGTGAATCGGGACTTTCAACCACTGACATGTTCAATGAAAATGGACTTTCAATCCCTGACATGGCCATTGCCACTCCCACCAGGTCAGCCACCCAGCCACCAGTCACAACACACTCTGAACACTCACCCAAGGCGGGAGTTGAACTGAGATGGTCAACTCGGGAGCGTAAAACACCGGACCGTCTCAATTTGTAAAAGACTGTGTTAATATCTCAGAGGGGGGTATTGTCATGTATGTACTTTTGGGATCACTAGCCACTAGATGGCGTCACTGTTGGAGGCCATTGGGCTGCACGCATGCAGCCCAAGTATAAAAGGCCAGCCATTTTGTATGTTAGTCACTTTGGGCCTTAATAAAGCAGAGCCAAGGTCATACCTCTTAGAGTTAAACAGTACTCAGTCTAACAGTTAATGCTACACAACACCTTCGCTTTGGCAAAGTCGTGAATAATATTATCAGCATTTAAAGAGCCGACAATTTCACTCTCCGTGCTCAAAGGAGACAAAGCAGCGAGATGCTCCTGATTCATGGTGGATCGCAAGATATTTTTTATCCTTTTGCGAAGAGAGAAAGAATGTTTTCCATTCCAATCAGTGACCATTAATGACAAATACAGCCGTGATGCAGTTTCTGCATTTGGGAAACAATCCATCACATCGGATTCAATGATTACACGGTACGTCCCAATAGACCCACTCTCAACCTCCTTTCTTTCTATATTTGAGAAGGTTGAAAATTCAACAAATTGGAGAAATCTACCGCGAGATCATCTGGCTATTTCTGACATAAGCATCTGCTACCTTCACTGACATGGGAGCTTGACGTATTACGTGAACAATTTGCCAGGACATTAAAGGTCTTGTCAATATCGGCGGTGGCCTTGATTCGATATTCTAACGCACTCCTCCATTTGGCAATGATTGTGAGGAAAGTATTAGCTCTGAAGGCTTCCTTGTTGCCGAATGTGTGTGAAGTTGTGTCATCACATGTCTTTTGTCTTTTGCGGTGTTTGACTGATTTATATTTACACAGGAACAGGAGGAGCCCATTCAGCCCCTCGGGCCTGCTCTGCCCTTCAGTAGATTGTAGCATGACCTGTATCCAAACTCCATCAACCCGCTTTGGTTCCGTTAGTACCGCGGCCGAACAAAAGTCACTGGAAGGAAAGTGTAACACGGGCTGGCGAGTCGCGATTGCCCGGTTAGTGCTGCGCCCGCGACAGATCTGTGCCACCGTCTCTCCTCCGTCCGCAACGGGACTGAGCTGACCGAGAAACAACTAACAAAATCCAGGAGCATCTGTAAAGTCCCCGCTGTTCTTCAGCTGACTTGTTTCGCATTTATATAGCGCCTTTAACGTAGTGAAACGTCCCAAGGTGCTTCACAGGAATGTTATCAAACAAATTTGACACTGATCCAGGTCAGGACAGTTGACTCAAAGCTCGGTCAAAGAGGTTCGGGTTTAAGGAGCATCTTAAAGGAGGCGAGAGAGAGAGTCGGAGAGGTTTAGGGAGGGAATTCCAGAGCTCGGGGCCCAGGCAGCTGGAGGCACGGCCGCCAATGGTGGAGCGATGGAAATCGGGGGATGTTCAGTAGGGCAGAATTGGAGGGGAGCAGAGATCGCAGAGGATTATGGGTCCGGAGGAGGTTACAGAGATAAGGAGTGGGGGGGGGGGGGGGAGGGTGGGGGGGGCGGCGAGCGAGACCATGGAGGGAATTCGAACACGCGGATGATAATTTTAATGTTGCCGGACCGGGAGCCACTGTAGGTCAGTGAGCACAGGGGTGAAGAGAGCCTTTTACTGGTGGATGTAAAAGATGGCACTGTTTGAAGAAGAACGGATCTCCCAAAATCCTCGCCAATATTCCTCCCTGAAGCACCAAAATTAGATGTATGGGACATTGCTGTTCGTGGGATCCTCCTCTGTACAAAATGGCTGCTGCGTGTGCTACACAATAAGTGACCGCAGTATCAACATAACTAATCCTGTGTGAAACTCTCTGGGATGCTTCGGAGGGGGGTAATTAAAATTCGAGTCACGCTTTGATTGAAATACGTGACACAGACATCGGGACAAAGAGGCACTGGATGCAATTGCACACAGCGTATTTGTCATTATTTATCAAAAGACACAGATGTGACCCATTGTTTCACAGGCTTGGCATTAAATTGTTTAACCATGTTAATTTGTATTATTTTTTTCAATTTCTACACTGGTGCATTCATCTCAGCGGTGTGTGTCAAATATGGTTCGACAATTGCATTAACGCGCCAGCAAGGGCTTAAACATATTGGCGCATAAACTGTACTCCAAACATCGCAGGCTGTAAAATAATGTGCTGGATTGTAGCGTTGTGTCTGTGTGTACATACAATTGTGCATTGGTGTGTGCGTGTTTCAAAACATGTACAGATTTATTTTTGTCAATTTTCCAATGCGTATGCATGTGTGCACATCTGTTGGTGTAATATACATGTGTGTGCGTGCACATGTGTGTGTCTGTCTGAGTGTGTGTGAGTGAGTATGTGTGTGTGTCTGTGTGTGTGTGTTTATGTGTGTGTATGTGAGTGTGTGTGTGCTTATGTGAGTGTGTGTGTGTGAGTGTGTGTGAGAGTGTGTGTTTATGTGTGTGTGAGTATGTGTTTATGTGTATGTATGGGTGTGTGTGAGAGTGTGTCTGTGTGTGTTTATGTGTATGTATGTGTGTGTGTGTGTTTATGTGTATGTATGGGTGTGTGTGTGAGAGTGTGTGTTTATGTGTATGTATGGGTGTGTGAGTGTGTGTGTGAGTGTGTCTGTGTATGTTTATGTGTATGTATGTGTGTGTGTGTGTGAGCGTGTGTTTATGTGTATGTATGGGTGTGTGAGTATGTGTGAGTGTGTGTGTGAGTGTGTCTGTGTGTGTTTATGTGTATGTATGTATGTGTGTGTGTGTTTATGTGTGTGTGAGTGTGTGTTTGTGTTTATGTGTATGTATGGGTGTGTGTGTTTGTGTTTATGTGTATGTATGGGTGTGTGTGTGTGAGTGTGTGTGTGTGTGTGTGGGTGTGTGTGTGTTTGAGTGTGTGTGTGTGTGTGTGGGTGTGTGTGTGTGTGTGAGTGTGTGTGTGTGTGTGTGTGGGGGTGTGTTTGAGTGTGTGTGTATGTGTGTGTGTGTGTGGGTGTGTGTTTGAGTGTGTGTGTGTGTGAGTGTGTGTGTGTGTGTGTGTGTGTGTGGGGGTATGGGTGTGTGTGTGTGGGTGTGTGTGTGGGTGTGTGTGTGTGTGTTTGAGTGTGTGTGTATGTGGGTGTGTGTTTGAGTGTGTGTGTGAGTGTGTGTGTGTGTGTGTGGGTGTGTGTTTGAGTGCGTGTGTGTGTGTGTGTGTGTGTTTGAGTGTGTGTTTGAGTGTGTGTGTGAGTGTGTGTGTGTGTGTGTGTGTGTGTGGGTGTGTGTTTGAGTGTGTGTGTGGTGTGAGTGTGTGTATGTTGGGGGTGTGTGTGTATGTATGGGGGTGTGTGTGTGAGTGTGTGTGTGTGGGTGTGGGTGTGTGTTTGAGTGTGTGTGTGTGTGTGTGTGGGTGTGGGTGTGGGTGTGTGTTTGAGTGTGTGTGTGTGTGTGTTTGTGTGTGTGTGGGTGTGTGTTTGAGTGTGTGTGTGGGTGTGGGTGTGTGTTTGAGTGTGTGTGTGTGTGTGTGGGTGTGGGTGTGTGTTTGAGTGTGTGTGTGTGTGTGTTTGTGTGTGTGTGTGTGTGTGTGTGTGAGTGTGTATGTATGTATGTGGGTGTGTGTTTGAGAGTGTGTGTGTATGGGAGTGTGTGATCCCTGAAGGAACGGGCTGAAATGATGTTCCCTCCCACAGCACATCTCACATTTTGTCAGGTTACTGGAGTGGCAGTGATTGTTTTCTAAATTAAGATGCGATGGCGGGATAATTAATTTTTTGACAGAATTTCTAAGCTGCATAACACAACATGCTGTGTGACGCTTGGAAGGTAAGTGAGAGCTCCACACAGAACATGCTTTAAGGATGATATGCCCACTCACTCACAGCCTCTCGACCCTCCAATGGTTCCTACTCTCAAAAGCCTCGACGGGTTGAAGCGGAGTCTGAAGACAAGGGTGCCATTATACAGCAGATGGCAATCCCTTTCTTTCCAGGGGAGCCTTTAGGTCAAATTCACTGTAAAAGGCAAATCTTACACCCAATCTGGTGCAATTAAATGGGAATGTTGGAGGGACGATGGACTCAAGCGATTAATTTGAGAGCTGATTAGGTGAATGGCTCATGAGGAATGGTTACATTAATGGCAGCATTAATGAGTGTATCGGACCATTACAATCAATACTGCCACATGCCTCTGGGAAACCACAGCTGAAAATACAACCATAAAGTCATGTTAGATTTGAGACCTCAGAGGGTGGTGGGGGTCTGGAACTCACTGCCTGAAAGGGTGGTAGAGGCAGAAACCCTCACCACATTTAAAAAGTACTTGGATGTGCACGTTGTTATCTATGTGGACTTGTATTTACTCTGTACAGCCACCACAGGGCTCTTCCCCTGGAGTCCCAAGTGATCCCATAATCCCTTGGGAGCACAGGTATTTAAGGAGGCTTCACAAGTTGGAGAGGCACTCTGGAGACCTGCAATAAAAGACTAAGGTCACACTTTACTTTGAGCTCACAATGTTCAGTCTGACTCTTTCTCCATACACAACAACTGACGACGAGATACAGATAGTGAACCCAAAGATGCAGAGAACAGTGGGCATCCTGGAGAAATTTTCGGAGGGAGATGATTGGGAAACCTTTGTGGAGCGACTCGACCAATACTTCGTGGTCAACGAGCTAGATGGGGAAAAAAGTGCTGAAAAACGAAGGGTGATCCTCCTCACCAACATATGACCTCATGAAGAATCTGCTCACTCCAGCGAAACCCATGGAGAAACCCATGGAGAAACCCATGGAGAAACCCATGGGGAAACCCATGGAGAAACCCAAGACAAAAACATTATCTTCAAAAGAAACTTTCGCTTTTCAAAACACAATTGCTGTCTAATGGTGTCAATTGACTATGGGGAAAAATCTCCTTTTTACACATAGGTGATTTTTGGGGGCACAAACGCCCTAAGAGAGAGTGCACACTGGTCCGAGAGCATTTGAACCCAAAGGAAAGCGTTCTGATGGCGAGGTACCGGTTCTACACCTACAAAAGGTCTGAAGGCCAGGAAATGGCGAGTTATGTCGCCGAGCTAAGACGCCTTGCAGGACATTGCGAAGTTGAAGAACATTTGGAGCACATGCTCAGAGACTATTTCGTGCTTGGCATTGGCCACGAAACCATACTTCGCAAACTTTTGACTGTAGAGACCCCCAACCTTGAGTAAGGCCATAGCGATAGCCCAGGCGTTCATTGCCACCAGTGACAATACGAAGCAAATCTCTCAGCACACAAGTGCTGCTACAAGTACTGTGAACAAAGTGATGTTGTTTTCGAACCGTAACGTACAGGGCAGGTCACACATACCTGCAGCTGCACGTCCGCAGATGACTCAGAGTCCACCATCAAGGATGATGAATGCAGGGCCATTAACACCTTGTTGGTGCTGCGGGGGTGATCATCATTTCCTCCATGCTGATTCAAAGAGTACGTTTGCAAGGGCTGTGGAACAATGGGACACCTCCAATGAGTTTGCAGGTGAGCTGCAAAGCCTGTTAAACCTGCAAACCACCATGTTGCAGAGGAGGACAGATCCACGGAGGATCACGACGAACCAGAGCCTCGGATCGAGGAAGCAGAGGTACATGGGGTGCACACATTCACCACGAATTGTCCCCCGATAATGCTGAATGTTGAACTAAATGGACTCCCAGTGTCAATGGAGCTAGACATGGGCGCGAGCCAGTCCATCATGGACAAAAAGACTTTCGAAAGGTTGTGGTGCAACAAGGCCTCAAGGCCAGTCTTAACTCCAGTTCGCACTAAACTAAGAACTTATACAAAAGAACCAATTCCCGTAATCAGCAGTGCTACCGTAAAGGTCTTCTACGATGGAGCGGTGCACAAGCTACCATTCTGGGTGGTACCGGGCGATGGTCCCACTCTGCTCGGCAGGAGCTGGCTGGGAAAGATACACTAGAACTGGGACGACGTCCGAGCGCTATCGCACACTGACGACACTTCGTGTGCCCAGGTCTTAAACAAATTTCCTTCGCTGTTCGAACCAGGCATCGGGAAATTCCAAGGAGCAAAAGTGCAGATCCACCTAATTCCGGGGGCGTGACCCATCCATCACAAGGCGAGAGCAGTACCATACATGATAAGAGAAAGGGTAGAGATCGAGCTAGACTGGCTGCAAAGAGAGGGCATCATTTCACCGATCAAGTTTGGCGAGTGGGCCAGTCCTTTTGTCCCAGTCCTCAAGGGAGATGGCACCGTCAGAATCTGTGGCGATTACAAAGTATCTATCAATCGTTTCTCCCTGCAGGACCAGTACCCACTACCAAAGGCCGACGACCTCTTTGCAATGCTGGCGGGAGGAAAGACATTTACGAAGCTGGATCTGACTTCAGCCTACATGACGCAGGAACTGAAGGAATCATCGAAGGCCCTTACCTGCATCAACACGCACAAAGGTCTTTTTGTTTATAACAGATGCCCGTTTGGAATCCGATCAGTGGCAGCGATATTCCCGAGAAACATGGAAAGTTTACTGAAGTCGGTCCTGCACACCGTGGTCTTCCAGGATGACATCTTGGTCATAGATCAGAACACAGTCGAGCACCTGGAGGAGGTTCTTAGTCGACTCAACTGCTTGGGGCTCAGATTAAAATACTCGAAGTGCGTTTTCCTGGTGTCTGAAGTGGAGTTCTTGGGATGGGGGATTGCGGCGGACGGCATCAGGCCCACCAACGCGAAGACGGAGACAATCGAGAACGCACCGAGGCCATAGAACGTGACAGAGCTGCCATCGTTTCCGGGACTCCTGAACTACTTTGGTAACTTCTTACTGGGTCTCAGCAAACTATTAGAACCACTTCATGTCTTACTACAAAAAGGGCACGAATGGGTTTGGGGCAAAAGCCAAGAAAATGCCTTTGTAAAAACGAGAAAATTGTTATGCTCAAACAAATTGCTTATGTTGTATGATCCATGTAAGCGTTTGGTACTAGCATGTGATGCGTTGTCATATGGCGTCGGGTGTGTATTGCAACAAGCTAATGATTTCGGGAAACTGCAACTGGTGCTTACATGGATCATACAACACAAGCAATTTCTTTGAGCATAACAATTTTCTCGTTTTTATAAAGGCATTTTCTTGGCCAAAACCCATTCACCCCCTTTTCATAGTAAGACATGTAGTGGTTCTAACAGTGTGCTGAGACCCGGTAAGAAGTTACTGAAGTAGTTCAAGAGTCCCAGAAACGACCGCAGCTCCGTCATGTTCTGTGGCCTCGGTGCGTTCTCGATTGCCTCCGTCTTCGCGTTGGTGGGCCTGATGCCATCCGCCGCAATCCTTCTTCCCAAGTACTCCACTTCAGGCGCCAGGAAAATGCACTTTGAGCTTTTTAACCTGAGCCCACACGGTTGAGTCGACTAAATCCAGGAGTCTGTCTAAGGCCGAGAGAGCCTGCAGCATGATTGAAAAAGAAGCATTATCGTGTGTCTATGGGGTAAAGAAAATGCATCAATACCTATTTGGGCTAAAATTCAAATTGGAAACTGACCATAAGCCACTTATATCCCTGTTCTCCGAGAGTAAAGGGATAAATACCAACGCATCGGCCCGCATCCAGAGATGGGCGCTCACATTGTCTGCATACAACTACGCATCCGCCACAGGTCAGACACAGAAAACTGCGCTGAAGATCTCAGTAGGCTGCCATTGCCCACCACGGGGGTGGAAATGGCGCAGCCCGCAGATCTAGCCATGGTTATGGAAGCATTGGACAGTGAGCAATCACCCGTCACTGCCCGGCAGATCAAAACCTGGACAAGCCAGGACCCCTTATTATCTCTAGTCAAAAGCTGTGTGTTTCATGGGAGCCGGTCCAGTGTCCCATGGAAATGCAGGAAGAGATAAAGCCGTTCCAGCGGCGCAAAGATGAAATGTCTATACAGGCTGATGGCCTTTTGTGGGGCAATCGAGTAATGGTCCCCAAGAAGGGCAGAGACACCTTCATCAATGATCTCCACAGTGCCCACCCAGGTATCGTAATGATGAAAGCGATAGCCAGATCCCACGTGTGGAGTCCTGTGTTTACAGATGTAATACACGCTCGCAGTTAAGCAATGTACCCAGGGAGGCGCCGTTAAGTTTATAGTCTTGGCCCTCCAAACCATGGTCTAGGGTACACGTCGACTATGCAGGCCCGTTCTTGGGTAAAATGTTCCTTGTGGTTGTCGACACGTATTCCAAGTAGATTGAATGTGAGATAATGTCGGCTAGCACGTCCGCTACCACGACTGAAAGCCTGCGGGCTATGTTTGCCACTCACGGCTTACCCGATGTCCTGGTGAGCGACAACGGGCCATGTTTTACCAGTGCTGAGTTCAAAGAATTCATGACCCGTAATGGGATCAAACATATCACATCTGCCCCATTTAAACCAGCGTCCAATGGTCAGGCAGAGAGAGAGCAGTGCAAACCATCAAGCAAGGCTTGAAGAGGGTAACTGATAGCTCACTGCAGACTCGCCTATCCCGAATCCTGCTTAGCTACCGCACGAGACCCCACTCACTCACTGGGATCCCATCTGCTGAACTGCTCATGAAAAGAGCACTTAAGACAAGGCTCTCATTAGTTCACCCTGATCTACATGAGAGCAGGCGGCTTCAACAAAGTACATACCATGATAGCGCAAATGTGTCACGCGAGATTGAAATCAATGATCCTGTATTTGTATTAAATTATGGACAAGGTCCCAAGTGGCTTCCCGGCACTATCGTGGCCAAAGATGGGAGCAGTGTGTTTCAGGTCAAACTTTCAAATGGACTTATTCACCGGAAACACTTGGACCAAATCAAACTCAGATTCACGGACTATCCTGAGCAACCCACCTTGGACCCTACCTTTTTTGATCCCCGAACACACACACCAGTGGCAACCAACACCACGGTTGACCACGAAGCAGAACCCATCATCCACAGCATCCCAGCAGGGCCCAACACACCAGGCAGCCCAGCAAGGCCAGCTGCACAGCAGCCCAGCGAGGGCCCAACAAATGATTCAACAACACCAGCTTTCACACTGAGATGATCAACCAGGGCAAGAAGGGCCCCAGATCGACTCACATTGTAAATAGTTAAACTATTGACTTTGCGGGAGGGAGTGTTGTTTTTTATGTGGACTTGTATTTACTCTGTACAGCCACCAGAGGGCTCATCCCCTGGAGTCCCTTGGGAGCACAGGTATTTCAGGAGGCTTTACAGGTGGAGAGGCACTCTGGAAACCTGCAATAAAAGCCTATGGTCACACTTTACTTTGAGCTCTCAGTGTTCAGTCTGGCTCTTTCTCCATACACAACACACCTGAAGTGCCATAACCTACAGGGCTACGGACCAAAAGCTGGAAAGTGGGATAGGCTGGATAGCTCTTTGTCGGCCGGTGCAGACGCGATGGGCAGAAATGGCCTCCTTCCGTGCTGTAAATATCTGTGATTCTATCACTTGTTTGATTGCCCAATTTGGCTGCTCCAAAACAGGCACAATCCTCAGCTCCTCTCAGATAAGAGCCTTCACAGATGATCCAATCACTGGGCAGATGATCCAATCACTGGGCAGATGATCCAATCACTGGGCAGATTCACCCATTGAATGTCCCAAAGCGCTTTGCAGCCAATGAATACTTTTGAATTGTAGTCACTGTTGTAATGTGGGAAACGAGGCAGCCAATTAACGCACAGCAAGCTCCCACACACAGCAATATGATAATGACCAGATAAACTGTTTTAGTGATGTTGGTTGAGGGGTAAATATTCACCCCAGGACAATGGGGAGAACTCCCCTGCTCTTCGAAATAATGCCATGGGATCTTTTACATCTGTAATGTATGCCCCTGTGAGGATGCTTCCAGGTTTGTCGAGCTGTTGAGTTGGGAGTGGCTTATCCAGTCACGTGATGTTCACAAGACTCAATAAAACCCCAGCCAGTTGGGTTTGGGGGATCCACGATGAGGCAGGGGGTTGTGAGCCTGGTGGATGAACTGGTAATGTGTCGTGTGATTGTTAAATCTTTTGCTATAAACCAAATAGTTCTTAATATCAATGTGTTGCAACGAATTCTTAAGCAAAGAACCCATGAAGCAAATACATTATTGTTGTGTATGCAATAACTCAAAAGATTGAATACTGTAAGCTCTGAACAGGTAAAAACCTGGCTCTGCTTTATTAGGGCCCAAAGTGATTACATTGCGTGATGGCTGACCTTTTATACCTGGGCCGCACACACGTACGTACAGCCCAATGACCTCCAACAGTGGCGCCACCTGGTGGCTAGTAATCCCAAGCATACATACATAATAATATCTCCCTTTAAGATATTAGTAACAGTCTTTTTACAAATTGAGACGGTCCAGGGCTTTCCGCTCTTGAGTTGAATGTCTCAGTTCAACTCCAGCACTGGGCGAGCGTTCTGAGATTGTTATGACTGGGGGCTGGGTAGCTGATCTGATGTAGGGGCAATGACCACGTCAGGGATTGAAAGTCCAGATTCATTGAAGATAGCGGAGTCCTCTGATGACTGAGGGTAGGTTGGTCGGTCACTGATTGTGTCTTCCTCAGACTGTTCCGGTTCATCCATGTGCCACATGTTTACCTGATCAACATGTTTCCTGCATGTCTGCCCATTCTTGAGCTTGACGATAAACACTCTGTTACCCTCCTTGGCCATAACAGTACCGGCGATCCATTTGGGACCTTGACCATAATTTAGTACACACACAGGATCATTGATAGATATGTCGCGTGACACAGCAGCGCGATCATGATACCCTTGCTGACTTTGACGTCTGTATTCGACACGATTATTCAAGTCAGGGTGGACAAGAGAGAGCCTAGTCTTGAGACCTCAATAGTTCGGCAGGGAAGACCCCGGTAAGCGTATGGGGCCTTGTCCTGTAACTAAGCAATATGCGTGACAAGCGAGTTTGCAGTGATCCTTGAGTTACACGTTTCATAATCTGATTGATGGTTTGGACAGCACGCTCTGCTTGTCCGTTGGATGCGGGTTTGAATGGTGCTGACCTCACATGTTTAACACCATTGAGTTTCATGAACTCTTGAAACTCCATACAGGTGAAGCAAGATCCGTTGTCGCTTACAACGATGTCAGGCAGACCATGCGTAGCAAACATGACACGAAGGCTCTCTGTGGATGTGCTGGATGACATGATTATACACTCTATCCACTTGGAATAAGCATCCACCACAACTAAGAACATCTTTCATAGGAAGGGACCTGCAAAGTCGATGTGGATCCTGGACCATGGTTGAGATGCCCACGACCACAGACTCAGCGGCGATTCCACTGGTGCTTTACTAAGCTGCATGCAAGTATTGCACTGATGCACACATGATTCCAGATCAGAGTCAATTCCAGGCCACCATACATGAGACCTGGCAATGCCTTTCATCATGACAATACCGGGGTGTGTGCTACGTGGATCATGCACAAATTTCTCTTTGCCTTTTTTGGGCATAACAACACGATTACCCCACAGTAAGCAATCTGATTGAATGGCTAGTTGAATGGCGACGAATGTAAGTTTTGTTCTCCTCACTCATTTGCTTGAGTATGGCAGTCCAATCACCACTAAGGATACAATGTTTCACAACTGATAAAATCAGGTCCTGGCTGATCCAGGTCTTAACTTGTTGGGCCGTGACAGGGGTTCCTTCACTTTCAAAAGCATCCATGACTAACAGTAGATCTGCAGGTTGTGGCGTCTCCACCTTCGGTGTGGGCAACGGCGAATGACATAATCATAGGCAGATAATGTCAGCGGCCACCTCTGGATGCGGGATGATGCATTGGTATTGATACCTTTGTTTTCTGAAAACAATGAAATAAGCGGCTTCTGATCTGTTTCCAGTTCAACCCGAAGACCAAACAGGTACTGATGCATCTTTTTAACCCCATACACACAGGCTAGTGCTTCTTTCTCTACCATGCTGTAGGCTCTTTCCACCTTTGACAAACTTTTTGAAGCATATTCAACAGGTTGTAATTTGCCCGACTCATTAGCTTGTTGGAGCACGCAACCAACTCCATATGACGAGGCATCACAGGCCAATACTAGACGCTTACACAGATCATAATGTAACAGCAGTCTCTAATAAGGTGCAGTGGCTCTAATAAGGTGCTCAATCTAGGTAAGAAATTACCGAAGTAGTTGAGTAGACCAAGGAACGAACGCAGCTCCATCATGTTTTGAGGCTTGGGTGCATTTTTGATGGCCTTGGTTTTCGAGTCCGTAGGCCTAATACTGTCAGTAGCAATTTTCCTCCCCAGTAATTCGACTTCCGGTGTCATGAAGATGCACTTCGAGGGTTTCAATCTGAGTCCCACTTTGTCCAGACGATGTAAAACCTCTTCCAGGTTGTTCAGATGTTCAGCAGAGTCACGACCTGTGACCAGGATGTCATTTTGGAACACGACGGTTCTGGGGACGGACTTCAGTAGACTCTCCATGTTCCTCTGAAATATGGCTGCAGTCGAGCGAATTCCAAAAGGACACCTGCTGTGGATAAACAGTCCTTTATGAGTGTTGATGCACGTAAGTTTCTTCGATGTGTCGACCAGCTCCTGTGACATGTAGGCCGATGTCAGATCCAGTTTTGTGAATGACTTCCCCCCGGCTAGTGTTGCAAACAGGTCATCAGCCTTCGGTAACGGGTATTGATCCTGTTTCAACACTCGGTTGATTGTAACCTTATAGTCTCCACAAATCCTGACGTGCCATCACTTTTCAGCAAGGGAACAATGGGGCTGGCCCATTTGTTAAATTCGACCGGTGATATGATCCCTTCACGCTGGAGTCTGTCCAGTTCGATTTTGACCTTCTCCTTCATCATATACGGAACTGCCCGAGCTTTATGATGGACGGGTCTTGCATCTGAGTCCACGTGGATCTGCACCTTGGCTCCCGTGAATTTGCCGATACCTGATTCGAACAGCGAGGGGAACTTGCACATGGAGTATCCTCCTCCGACGGCAATGCTTTGATCCCGTTGCAGTTCCATTTGATTTTATCTGACTAGTTCCTGCTGGACAGTGTTGGACCATTGCCTGGAACAACCCATAACGGTAAATCGTGAACCGCACCATCATATGACACCTTGATTATTGCACTTCCAATGACCGTTATGAGTTCTTTAGTGTACGTACTCAACTTGGCATTGACTGGACTCAGCTTAGGCCTCACAACCTTAGTATCCCACAGCCTGTCGAATGTCCTCTGGCTCATTATTGATTGACTCGCATCCGTGTCCAATTCTATCGATACCGGCACACCATTAAGTTTTACATTAATCCTTATCTGTTGGCTCTTTATTAGGAATGAATACAATCCATGCACTTCCTCCTCTGGTATCTCAGATTGCATATCCGGATCCGCGCTATACTGGTCGTCATCCTCCATGTGGTGTGTTGCAGCACGCTTGCTCAGTTGCAGACACATGCGCTGGAGATGCCCCATTTTCGAACAGCCTTTACAAATATACTGTTTAAACCAACACTGATGATGCCGATGATTTCCTCCACAACACTAACATGGTGATATCGGATTCATTCCCGTTGGCGGACTTTGGGCAGCCACAGATTTCGCGTACGCAGTCGGGAAGGCCCCGCCATATGCAGCTCTGCCAAACGACGATACTATCTTGTTTACAGTACTTGTCGAGTTCCGATTTTTCAATGATATCTGCTTTAAGCTTTTGTCTGTTGTCATGCCCAATCGTGCATGATGGACAATCGTGATGGCCTTGCTCAAATGCAGTGTCTCCGCTGCCAGTAGCTTAAGCAGGATCACCTTGTGGTTGATGCTGATTACAAAGAAGTCCCACAGCAGATCTGCCACCTGAGTTTCGAACTAAAACGGTCCAGCTAGACGTCTTAGGTTGGCAACGAATTCCGATACATCCTGGCCCTCAGAATCAACATGTGTATAGAAGCGATGTCGTGAGATGATGATGCCTTCATCTGGTTTGAGATGGTCACGTACCAGAGCACACAATGTTTCATAGTCCTTGTCCGTTGGATTTAAGGGCAAGAGGAGATTCGTTATGAGTCCATAGATTTTCGGACCGCAAACCGTGAGGAAGACCGCCCGGCGGCGAACTGCGTCTGCCTCGTCCTCCATTTTGTTGGCCACGAAGTACTGGTTCAAGCGGGCTACAAAGTTTGCCCAATCTTCTCCCTCCCCGAATCGCTCCAGAATTCCAGTGTGCTCATGTTTGCATGCGAAGGTTCTTGTCATCTCGTCGCCAAATGTTGTGTATGCAACAACTCAATAGATTGAATATTGTAAACTCCGAACAGATACAAACCTGGCTCTACTTTATTAGGGTCCGTAGTGATTACATTACAAGATGGCTGGCCTTTTATACCAGGCTCGCACACATGTGCGCACAGCCCAATGACCTCTGACAGTGGCGCCACCTGGTGGCTAGTAAACCCAAGCATACATACATGACAATTATAATGTCCACCTGAGAGGGCAGATGGGGCCTCGGTTTAACGTTTCATCCGAAAGACGGAATGATTTCCTTTACTTTCTGTGACGTTGCACGGGCTGAGATTTGAAGCTGCAGTCTCCCCTCGCTTCCGACTGACAGCCTGTGAGGGTCTTGCACTCTCCCCGCTCCGACTTCAGCTGAGAATGAGTTGAGCGAAAGCACACCCTGACATCGCTTGCCTCCACCGTATGATTACTCTTTGATCTTTATCGAACAGGCAAGCATTTTGTGCCGCCTGCAGACAGAATGTAAAACCTTTATTTGGCTGCAGGTCACAAACATCACTTAAGAAGTGTTGGAAGTGGACTGGTGTTTGATGAACAACATCTCAACAAAACAGAAAGTGCTTAAAAACCGAGGCCCCAGGGAGTTCGGCAGCTGTGCTCGGTGCTTCAATCATGGTGCAGATAGTCTCAAGTGAGAGTAAACAACTGTTGGTGTGTGCCAATATTGAAGTAGCAATATTCAGCCCCGGTGGGCGAGCATCAGGAGCTGAGTGCTGTGTGAGAAACTGATGCAAACTGGGCTCGACTCTGCGATTTATCTCCATGTCTAGGGGACTGAGCTTTTAACTGAGCCGATCGTTCATAGAAACATAGAAAATAGTTGTAGGAGTAGGCCATTCGGCCCTTCGAGCCTGCACCACCATTCAATAAGATCATGGCTGATCATTCACCTCAGTACCCCTTTCCTGCTTTCTCTCCATACCCTTAGATCCCTTTAGCCGTAAGGGCCACATCTAACTACCTCTTGACTATATCCAATGAACTGGCCTCAACAATTCTCTGCAGCAGGGAATTCCACAGGTTAACAACTCGCTGAGTGAAGAAGTTTCTCCTCATCTCAGTCCTAAATGGCTTATCCCTTATCCTTAGACTATGTCCCCTGGTTCTGAACTTCCCCAACATCGGGAACATTCTTCCTGCATCTAACCTGTCCAGTCCCGTCAGAATTTTATATGTTTCTATGAGATCCCCTCTCATCCTTCTAAACTCCAGTGAAGACAGGCCCAGTCGATCCAGTCTCTCCTCATATGTCAGTCCAGCCATCCCGGGAATCAGTCTGGTGAACCTTCGCTGCACTCCCTCAATAGCAAGAACATCCTTCCTCAGATTAGGAGATCAAAACTGAACACAATATTCCAGGTGAGGCCTCACCAAGGCCCTGTACAACTGCAGTAAGACCTCTCTGCTCCTATTCTTAAATCCCCTCGCTATGAAGGCCAACATACCATTTGCCTTCTTCACCGCCTGCTGTACCTGCATGCCAACTTTCAATGACTGATGTACCATGACACCCAGGTCTCGTTGCACCTCCCCTTTTCCTAATCTGCCGCCATTCAGATAATATTCTGCCTTCGTGTTTTTGCCACCAAGGTGGATAACCTCACATTTATCCACATTATATTGCATCTGCCATGCATTTGCCCACTCACCTAAACTGCCCAAATCACCCTGCAGCATCTTAGCATCCTCCTCACAGCTCACACTGCCACCCAACTTAGTGTCATCTGCAAACTTGGAGATATTACACTCAATTCCTTCATCTAAATCATTAATGTATAATGTAAATATACACTGAGCCCTGCGGCACCCTACTAGTCACTGCCTGCCATTCTGAAAAGGACCCGTTTATCCCGACTCTCTGCTTCCTGTCTGCCAACCAGTTCTCTATCCACGTCAGTACATGACCCCCAATACCATGTGCTTTAATTTTTCACACCAATCTCTTGTGTGGGACCTTGTCAAAAGCCTTTTGAAAGTCCAAATACACAACATCCACTGGTTCTCCCTTGTCCACTCTAGTAGTTACATCCTCAAAAAATTCTAGAAAAGTTGTCAATCATGATTTCCCTTTCATAAATCCATGCTGACTTGGACCGATCCTGTCACTGCTTTCCAAATGCGCTGCTATAGGATCGGTCCAAGTCAGCATGGATTTATGAAAGAGAAATCATGCTTGACAAATTTCCGAGAATTTTCTAGAATTCTAGGCTAACACTGCAATGCAGTACTGAGGGAGCCCCGCACTGTCGGAGGGGCAGTACTGAGGGAGTGCAGCACTGTCGGAGGGGCAGTACTATGGAAGTACTGCACTGTCGGAGGGGCGGTACTGAGGGAGCCCCGCACTGTTGGAGGGGCAGTACTGAGGGAGCGCAGCACTGTTGGAGGGGCAGTACTATGGAAGTACCGCACTGTCGGAGGGGCAGTACTGAGGGAGCTCCGCACTGTCGGAGGGGCAGTATTGAGGGAGCGCAGCACTGTTGGAGGGGCAATACTGAGGAAGTACCGCACTGTCGGAGGGGCAGTAAAGAGGAAGTGCTGCACTGTCAGAGGGGCTGTGCATAGGGAGTGCTGCACTGTCAGAGGGGCTGTGATGAGGGATCGCCGCACTGTCAGAGGGGCAATACTGAGGAAGCGCCACACAGTCAGAGGGGCAGTACTGAGGGAGTGCTGCACTGTCAGAGGGACAGTACTGAGCGAGTGCTGCACTGTCGGAGGGGCAGTACTGAGGGAGCGCAGCACTGTCAGAGGTGCTGTCCTTCGGATGAGACGTTAAACCGAGGCCCCATCTGCCCTCTCAGGTGGATGTAAACGATCCCATGGCACTATTTCGAATAAGAGATGTGGAGTTATCGCTGGTGACCTGGCCAATATGTATCCCTCAATCACCATAGCAAAAAAACAGATTATCTGGTCATTATCCTGTTGCTGTGTGTGGGAGCTTGCTGTGCGTAAATTGGCTGCCACATTTCCCACATTGCAACAGTGACTACACTCCAAAAGTACTTCATTGGCTGTAAAGCGCCTTTAGATGACTGATAGTCGTGAAAGGCGATAGTGCGGGGCTCCCTCAGTACTGCTCCTCCGACAGTGCAGCACTCCCTCCGTACTGCCCCTCCGACAGTGCAGCGCTCCCTTAATACTGCTCCTTCGACAGTGCAGCACTCCTTCAATACTGCTCCTTCGACAGTGCAGCACTCCCTCAGCACTGCCCCTCCGACAGTGCAACACTCCCTCAGTACTGTCCCTCCGACAGTGCAGCGCTCCCTCAGTACTGCCCCTCGGACAGTGCGGGTCTCCCTCAGTACTGCCCCTCCGACAGTGCAGCACTCTCTCAGTACTGCACTGGCGTCTCAGCCTGGATTATGAGCTGGCGGTACATCAGACCATGGTAATTCATGCTGTATTTACAATCCGTATGGTGTAAGTAGAAAAAATAACAAGAAAAAATTGTCGTTGGCATAATGTGAAGCATCAGTCTCGCTTCTGGCAATTGTTTTTGACTTTCATTCAAATTACTGCTCTTTTCACGGTTGATGTAAGCCTGATTTTGACATGATTGGTGCGGTGTCACAGTGCTGTCAGAATGGCTCTTTCTCCAAGGGGAGAGTCCTGAAGTCATTGACACCAGTATCTGTGTGGATGAGGCGGCTTGAGCAGGTGAAGGCTATACATCTGCTCGCTGTCAAGATCCAATGTCTCTCAATCCTGATCGAGGACGCCTCAGGCGAAGATAGCAGCTTCCTTTGCCGACAACTCTAAATTGGGGATGAAAGAGCCAGCACAGGCATGATGGGCCAAATGACCTTGTTCTGTGCGGTGAGATTCGACAACCCTATCCCATCCCCCTACCACAGCATAAGAACAAAACAAATAGGAGCAGGGGAAGGCCATATATGTGGGAGTGCTGCACTGTCGGAGGGGCAGAACTGAGGGAGTACTGCACTGTCGGAGGGGCAGTACTGAGGGAGCGCCGCACTGTCGGAGGGGCAGTACTGAGGGAGCACCGCACTGTCGGAGGGGCAGTACTGAGGGAGCGCCGCACTGTCGGAGGGGCAGTACTGAGGGAGCGCTGCACTGTCGGAGGGGCAGTACTGAGGGAGTGCTGCACTGTCGAAGGGGCAGAACTGAGGGAGTACTGCACTGTCGGAGAGGCAGTACTGAGGGAGTGCCGCACTGTCGGAGGGGCAGAACTGAGGGAGTACTGCACTGTCGGAGGGGCAGTACTGAGTGAGTGCCGCACTGTCGGAGGGGCAGAACTGAGGGAGTACTGCACTGTCGGAGGGGCAGAACTGAGGGAGTACTGCCCTGTCGGAGGGGCAGTACTGAGGGAGCGCTGCACTGTCGGAGGGGCAGTACTGAGGGAGCACTGCACTGTCGGAGGGGCAGTACTGAGGGAGTGCCGCACTGTCGGAGAGGCAGTACTGAGGGAGCACTGCACTGTCGGAAGAGCAGCACTGAGGGAGCGCCGCACTGTCGGAGTGGCAGTACTAATGGAGTGCCGCACTGTCGGAGGGGCAGTGCTGAGGGAGTGCCGCACTGTTGGTGGGGCAGTACTGAGGGAGCGCTGCACTGTCGGTGGGGCAGTACTGAGGGAGCGCTGCACTGTTGGATGTGCTGTCTTTTGGATGAGACGTTAAACCGAGGCCCCGTCTGCTCTCTCAGGTAGATGCAAAAAATCCTATGGCCACTATTTCCAAGATGAGCAGGGGAGTTCTCCCCAGTGTCCTGACAAATATTTATCCCTCAACCAACATCAGATATTTGGTCATCTGCTGTAAGTGACTGCCTGAATCGGGGCTTATTACTGTGAGGAGGAAGCTGAGCACGTGATCGTAATTTGGGAGGGGAGAGTCCCAACCCGTTTAGCCTATCTTGATGACTAAATGCTTTAAAGTAGGAATTAGTCTCGTGTCCCTCCTCTGCACCTTTTCCAAAGCCTCGATATCACTCAGCATGTGAGGAGACCAAAACAGGACACAATATTCCAAGTGAGGCCTGACTGAGGTCTTGTACAAAGGCTAAATGGTGCGCCTCGTATTATACTCATTTGCCTATGGATACACCCCAACACCCGATGCTGTGGCGATCGCTTCACGGCATTGTTCATGCAACTTCCTTGGGTGGATTCTCGGTTTGTCTATCGCCTCAGTTAGCGGCCAGAGGGGGCGTTAGAGGTTACCGACCAGGAAGGCAGCTTTTAGCGCCCCGACGGGAAATTCATTCGAGGCTCACCGGGGGCGCTAAGCAGTCGCGCCCCGGTCGGTCATCGTCATAGGCAGTCCCTCGGAGTCGAGGAAGACTTGCTTCCACTCTAAAAGTGAGTTCTCAGGTGACTGAACAGTCCAATACGGGAATTACAGTCTCCGTCACAGGTGGGACAGACAGTGGTTGAGGGAAAGGGAGGGTGGGACTGGTTTGCCGCACGCTCCTTCCGCTGCCTGCGCTTGGCTTCTGCACGCTCTCGGCGACGAGACTCGAGGTGCTCAGCGCCCTCCCGGATGCACTTCCTCCACTTAGGGCGGTCTTTGGCCAGGGTCTCCCAGGTGTCGGTGGGGATGTTGCACTTTATCAGGGAGGCTTTGAGGGTGTCGTTGTAATGTTTCCTCTGCCCACCTGGGGCTCGCTTGCCATATAGGAGTTCCTTGCTTTGGGAGCCTTGTGTCAGGCATCAGAACGATGTGGCCCGCCCAATGGAGCTGGTCCAGTATGGTCAGTGCTTCGATGCTGAGGATGTTGGCCTGATCGAGAACACTAACGT
This sequence comes from Pristiophorus japonicus, assembly GCF_044704955.1. NCBI lineage: Eukaryota > Metazoa > Chordata > Chondrichthyes > Pristiophoridae > Pristiophorus > Pristiophorus japonicus. The sequence continues at coordinate 56,767,795 of NC_091998.1, read as the reverse complement.
TGGTGCGTCTGTCCTCCCGGAGGGATTTGCAGGATCTTGCGGAGACATCGTTGGTGATATTACTCCAGTGATTTGAGGTGTCTCTTGTACATGGTCCACTAAATTAGCCGCGGCTGCCTCATTGAGCGCCCGCCAAGAACAATGTCTGGAGAAACAGTCGGTCCGGGATTGCAGAGTCGTTAACTGGCGGCTACTTAAAGGGATGAGGAAGCGCTTCCCTCGGAGGTCACAGTCAGTGCAATGTTTACACACAGCACGGTGCGGGAGCCTCCCAGTTTGCAGCGGCAGACAGACATAACGGTACAGGTGGAGAGAAACTTATTTTGAAAACTTTATGGGTGCATTACCATGCCGCGCCTTTCAGACTCAGCTGTCCCCGGATCTGATTTGGAGTTCCGTGCATGCGCAATAGGTCCGCAAAATGTACCGACCAAACTTTCGTTATCGCCTCCCACAGCTCTGGTGTGCAGCGGCTGATTTATCAGCTCTTCCACCGATTCTGACCAATTTCTGGGCGGAGGGCGCAAGCTTCTTCAAGGCGCGAAAATGACCGCCTGGGTCCGTGCCCCAATGAGGCGCGGCCGGATTTCTCCCCCAAGGTGTATGAAAGTAAACATTTATCTGCTGACTCACAGAGTGGTCACATCATAAACAGAGCCTCATATACAGAGCTTCATAATGTTTGGAACTTGGAGAGAGTTTGGAGCAGAAGGAGAAGGAGGTGCTGCTTTTGCCTCCAATACCTGTGGCGGTTTGTGTTGCAGGGAAATATTTAATTTAATCTAACTAGCTCAAGTAATTAGTTAAAAGAAACTAAAAGCTGTGGACAGGTTGAGACGTCCTGAGACCGAGGAAGGCACTCGAATAAAGGCAAGTTCTTTCTTTCTGGATCAGAAAGCTGTGGTCCAACAAGACTCAGGCACATAATCCAGGCTGATGCTCCAGTGTGAATGTGAGTGATGCCTCTCAGATAGGTTGAACTGAGGCACCTATCCAAGTGACTGGTAGCGATTCAATTCCAGCCATAGAAGGCCCATTAATTCGTATGGGGTTTGCGACCTTCAGCAATCTTGTGCAATGTCTTGGCGCTTTCTGCTTGCATTGGCTCGCGATCAAGAACATAAGAAATAGGAGCAGGAGTCGGTCATTCAGCCCCTCGAGCCATTCAATACGATCATGGCTGATCTGATCATGGACTCAGCTCCACTTCCCTGCCCGCTCCCCATAACCCTTCACTCCCTTATCATTCAAAATTCTGTCTATCTCCACCTTAAATATATTCAATGGCCCAGCCTCCACAGCTCTCTGGGGCAGAGAATTCCACAGATTCACGACCCTCTGAGAGAAGAAATTCCTCTTCATCTCCGTTTTAAATGGGCGACCCCTTATTCTGAAACTATATGCCCCAGTTCTAGATTCCCCCACGAGGGAAAACATCCTCTCTGCTCTACCCTGCCAAGCCCCCTCGTGGGGGAACTTTATACGATAAGATCACCTCTTAGTCTTCTAAACTCCAATGAGTATAGGCCCAGCCCGCTCAACCTTTCTTCATATGACAACCCCTTCATCTCAGGAATCAACCTCGTGAACCTTCTCTGAACTGTCTCCAATGCAAGTATATCCTTCCTCAAATAAGGAGACCCAAACTGTACACAATAATCCAGGTGTGGTGAAGGATGCAAAATTCACGAGAACTGCCCCCCCTCCAGTGTTTGGGCTCATTGGAAAGGAAATTTAATTTGGGACTATCTACCGGAAAGTTTGAAATCCCAAAGTGATTATGGAAGAAACTACGAACTTTAATCGAATTTTGGACTTTTACAAGATAAATTCAAGCCTCGGGAACAAAAGAAGCCCACTTGATTATTGGAACTGTCTGGGTGTTGGGACTAAGTTAACTTGTCTGGAGGAATGGACATTCGAAAACCCTTCTCCACAAGAGACATTTACATTACAACAATAACTCAGAGATGGCCAACCATCAAACCAAACTGAGAAAAGCCATCTTCAACATGAATAAGAACAAAGGGCCCACTGCAGCCTGTATGCGAAAAACTAAGCACAAAAGGACATTGCGATTAGCAAGCTCATATTTCCATCAGGAAATAGATTTAGAACTGCAACCCACCCTAGACATACTAACTTTTAACGAACCCGCCAAAATATTACAAAAAAGTCGAGCCCACTGTAAAGTCCTGTCCCCTCAGTACAGATTCACACAAGGCATATAGTGAAGTCAAGGTCACTCTGGACCTGCACCTTTATTTCACAGCTCTGGAATGCTGCACTTGCCTGAGACCTGTCCTTATATACCTGTCTCTTGCAAGTGCACCCCTGGTGGTAAGGTATGCTGGTGGTTACAGGTCATACCTTATTACAGTCATGTGTAGCATGTTGGGATACAGTTATATATAATAATGTAAGATACATGACATCACCCTCCCTCCCCCAAGGTCTTATTGTCTTTATAGGTTCAGTCTCTCAGGTGGTCTACGCTCTCGCGTGAAGCGTCTGAGTTGTGGTTCAGTTGTTTGCCTTGGTGTCTGTTTTTCTTTGGGTGTGGTTGCTGGTAACTCGCCTGGGCTGTCTGTTTCGATTGGTGTGATTGTTGTTGACTCGCCTGGGCTGTCTGTTGGGATTGCCCTTCCTCAGGTTGTTCCCTCTGTCTGTCCACCAGGTGTGGTGCGAGTTCCACATTGTAGTCTGCCTCTGGTTCCGCAGTGTTGTTGGTAAATCTGCTTTTGACTTGGTCTACATGCCTCCGGCAGGTTTTGCCATTGTCCATTTGTACTACCAGTAGCCTGCTTCTTTCCTTGCCCGTTACTGTCCCTGTAAGCCATTTGGGATTCCTGCCATAGTTTAGTACAAACACTTTGTCCCCTATCTCATTCCATCTCCCTCTCGAATTTCTGTCATAGTACTCAGTCAGCGTACGGCGCTTTGCCGCAATGATTTCGTGCATGTCTGGGAGGATTAATGAGAGCCTTGTTTTTAAAGTCCTTTTCATCAACAGTTGCGCGGGGGGGATCCCAGTCAATGAGTGCGGACGAGATCTGTATGCCAGCAGCAGTCGCGACAGGCGACCCTGCAGCGTGGGACCTTGGATCTTAAGCATACCTTGTTTAATGATTTGCACTGCTCTCTCCGCCTGGCTGTTGGAGGCCAGCTTGAACGGTGCCGTTTTGACGTGATTTATGCCGTGGTCAATTATAAAGTCTTGGAATTCTGCGCTGGTGAAGCACGGATCATTGTCACTGACCAATATATCAGTGATTCCGTGCATTGCAAACATGGTTACGAGGCTCTCCACAGTGGTGGAGGTTGTGCTCGAGTTTAAAATGGGGCATTCGATCCACTTTGAAAATGCATCTACAACTACGAGGAACATTTTGCCCATGAATGGGCCCGCATAGTTTACGTGCACCCGCGACCACGGTTTGGTAGGCCAGGGCCAGGGGCTCAGTGGAGCCTCCCTGGGGGCATTGCTGAGTTGGGCACAAATTGTGCACCTTCGGATGCAGAGCTCCAAGTCCGCGTCAATACCAGGCCACCAGACGTGGGATCTGGCTATGGCCTTCATGAGAATGATCCCCGGGTGCTCGTGGTTAGCTCCCGGATAAATGCCTCTCTGCCTCGCAGAGGCATAACTACTCGGCTGCCCCACATCAGGCAGTCTGCTTGTAGTGATAGCTCATGCATGCGCCTGTGAAAGGGTTTTAATTCCTCGGGGCAGGCATCGCGAGCCTCTGCCCAGTCACTGGTTAGGACACATCTTTTTACTAAGGATAATGTGGAGTCGCTGGCCGTCCAGGCTCTGATTTGGCGAGCCGTCATGGGCGAACCTGTGGACTCAAAGGCATTGATTGCCATGACTATCTCACAGTCCTGTTCGTCAGACCCTTCCGTGGTCGCCAGGGGTAGCCTGCTGAGCGCGTCAGCACAGTTGTCTGTGCCTGGTCTGTGCCTTATGGTTCAGTCATAGGACGCCAGCATGAGTGCCCACCGTTGAATTCGCCCCGAGGCGTTGGCGTTTATTGCCTTGCTCTCGGATAGGAGGGACGTGAAGGGCTTGTGGTCAGTTTCTAACGCGAACTTGGCCCCGAAAAGGTATTGGTGCATCTTTTTGACACCGTACACGCATGCGAGTGCCTCCTTCTGTACCATTCCGTACCCGCGCTCCACCCGCGAAAGTGACCTGGAGGCATAAGCTATGGGTTGTAATTTGCCCGCACTATTGACATGTTGCAAAACGCACCCAACCCCATACGCTGACGCATCGCATGTGAGAACTAGCTTTTTACCTGGATCAAAGAAAGTCAAAACACTGTTGGAACACAGAAGGTTGCGTGTCTTATTGAAGGCACGTTCCTGGGCGTCCCCCCAAAACCAATTGCACCCTTTCCTGAGTAGCACGTGGAGAGGCTCCAGCAGTGTGCTTAAGTTCTGCATAAAATTCCCAAAGTAATTCAGTAGCCCGAGAAAGGCGTGCAGTTCTGAGACATTCCGGGGCCTGGGTGCCAGGCGAATTGCTTCTGTTTTGGACTCTGTTGGGCGTATTCCATCAGCGGCAATCCTTCTGCCCAAAAATTCAGCCTCGGGTGCGAGAAACAAGCACTTGGATTTCTTGACTCGTAGACCTACCGCTTTAGTACTTCCTCCAAATTACGGAGATGGGAGTCGGTGTCCCTGCCCGTGATAAGTATATCGTCTTGAAATACAACCGTCCCCAGGATGGACTTGAGCAGACTCTCCATGTTGCGCTGGAATATGGCAGTTGCCGACCTGATGTCGAATGGGCATCGATTGTACATGAAAAGGCCTCGATGTGTGTTGATGGTGGTGAGTAGCTTGGATTCCTCGGTCAATTCTTGCGTCATATACGCAGATGTGAGGTCTAGTTTTGAGAAAAGTATACCTCCAGCCAATGTGGCAAATAAGTCCTCCGCTCTGGGCAGCGGGTACTGGCCCTGTAGGGAGACTCTGTTTATGGTAGATTTGTAGTCCCCACAGATTCGCACGGATCCATTAGGCTTCATGACTGGGACGATGGGACTTGCCCAGTCGCTAAATTCCACAGGTGATATAACGCCTTCCCGCAGAAGCCTGTCTAGTTCGTGTTCAATCTTTTCCATCATCACATAGGGTACAGCTCTGGCCTTGTGATGGACCGGTCTAAGATCCTGTGTGATGTAGATTTTGACTTTGGCCCCTTTGAAAGTGCCCACACCTGGCTGAAAGAGATGTTCAAATCGCTTTATAACTGTTGAGCAGGAGGTCCGTTCCTCTAATGACATGGCATGGACATCATCCCATTTCCAGTTTAGTTTTGCCAGCCAGCTTCTCCCCAGCAGTGCTGAGGGGTCTCCGGGGACAATCCACAGGGGAAGTCGGTTCACTGTCTCTTTGTGTGTGACAGAGAGCATGGCGCTGCCGAGGACTGGTACGATTTCTTTGGTATAGGTCCTTAGTTTGGTGTCGACCCTTGTGAGTTTTGGTCTGTCTCTTTTATGCGGCTACAGTTGTTCAAATTGTTGAGCGCCCATGAGAGATTGACTCGCTCCCATATCCACCTCCATGTTGACAGGCATCCCGTTGAGTAGGACCCTGATCATTATAGGAGGCGTCCTGTTGTAGGAGCAGCGGCCATTGATCGTGTTGACCCGCTGTACATCGGTGTCCCGGGTACTGTCCCCACCGTCTTCTGGTCCGCTTTCCGACCCATCCGATTCGTATACCAGCCGAGCTGCCGTTTTTTTGCACATGCGGGCAAAATGCCCTGTATATTCACAGTTCCTGCAAACAGCCTGCTGAAATCGACATCCCTTGACGAGTGCCCACCCCCACACCTCCAGCACAGACTGCTTCCATTGTTCCCAAAGAATGAGCTGCGTCTGGCTGATCTCTCTTGAGCTTCTCTCAGTTTGTAGTTGATTGCTCGCATTGTGGGTTGATGAGGTGTGAACGGCCCTTCCTGTGGCCCTTGATGGCTTCTGGCGCCACTGTCTGCTGTCGAGAGCCTGTTCTCCCGGTTTTGTCTGTGTGTGGGGGTAGCAGCTTGTTTAATGCTGTGAACTCCTTGTTCCGATACTTCGTTAGTTGTTGTACCTGCATTGTAAATCAACCTCGTTTCTTCTTCCCCTGCCAAGAATGTCTGTGCAACCAGTGCTGCTGCCTCTAAGGTCATGTTCTTGGTCTCTATGAGCTTTCGGAATATGCCTGCGTGGCCTATTCCTTCAATGAAAAAGTCTCTCTGCATTTCTCTCCTCAGTTCATCAGAAAACTCACATAAACTAGCCAACTTCCGAAGTTCCGCCACGAAGTCGGGTATGCTCTGGCCCACACAGCCTCTGTAGTTGCAGAACCTGTGTCTGGCCATGCGTAGGCTGCTCACTGGCTTCAGATAGTCTCTTACCAGTGTGCTCAATTCTTCAAACGACTTGCTTGCTGGTTTCTCGGGTGCCAGCAGATCCTTCATTAAAGCGTATGTTTTCGAGCCACAGCTGGCCAAGAGATGGGCTCTTCTCTTGTCTGCTTTGTCGTCTCCTAACCAGTCTTTGGTTACAAAGCTTTGCTGGAGCCTTTCTATAAAGTCCTCCCAATTGTCTCCAGCATTGTACTTTTCATCTGATCTGTTGTTCGCCATTCTGTGGATTCTGTAATCCCGTAACTTGTCGCCACTGTAAAGTCCTGTCCCCTCAGTACAGATTCACATGAGGCATGTAGTGAAGTCAAGGTCACTCTGGACCTGCACCTTTATTTCACAGCTCTGGAATGCTGCACTTGCCTGAGACCTGTCCTTATATACCTGTCTCTTGCAAGTGCACCCCTGGTGGTAAGGTATGCTGGTGGTTACAGGTCATATCTTATTACAGTCATGTATAGCATGTTAGGATACAGTTATATATAATAATGTAAGATACATGACACCCACCAAGTTTAAACAAAGAATTCTGAATTGATTTGGCGCGAAGATTAGAACAGCTCAAACCGTATAACTGGCTCCTGTTTTAACAGAGGTTCTGTTGCTCGGTAGGTACAAGGTTGCTACTATCTCACGAGACACTGGATGCCATACTATACCAGGTGTTATACTGAGAGTATGTCATTAAGAAGGGAGAGAAACTAACGAGACAGTTGTAAACTAACTTCTCCAGCCTCGAAGTCCTGAAGTCCTGAAGGAAGGAAGAACATCACCATCGCAGCAGCAACCAACCACAGCCAACGTGGTAGAAACGAAAAACCACCGCGATCGACCAAACTCGCAACAAAACTTCAAAAGGAAGAAACCGAAGTATCGAAAAGTTTCCACTCTGCAATCTAAGGCCTGACTACCAACAGGTGAAAACATTACCTAAAGAGACTTAGAACCTATTTCTAGCGAAGAAGACCAGGTACTTACCCCATAGATCCAAAATGCATCTTACTGCATCAGCGGACTCAACCCAACTGAGGATTGCGCAGTAAGAAGTCTTCTCCGATGTTCGGGGTACGGCAACCAGAACCTACAGAATTCAACGAACCCCGAAATCGCAAACTACCGCTAACTGGCCTGAAATGATTGGTAAGCATAGTCCCTGCCTGCCCTGGAGTCTAACCTAGCTAGGATTAGGGATTGGGAGGTGGACGGTGTAATTTTTACTGTAACCGCCTTTGAATGTGTAATGTATTGTTCTTTATTAGAGTGATTGTAAGTTTGACATTGTATTTTCTTGTCTGTAATAAAATCAAAGTTCCTTTGCACCAAACCAGTTGTCCTTTGTACTTTGTCACTATTGTGTTCCTAACACAGGGAAGATAAAGTAACAGTGACCTCAGTCTTTAATAAGACACTCCAGAGTGAGGAACAGGCCTTAGGGGCCGGCTTATATACAGTGCTCCTAAGGGTTGATGGGATCCCTTCGGACTTCAGGGGATGCACTCCCTGGTGGCGGAACATGGAAGTGCATGCTTTACAGATACACAACATCACTCCCCGCCAAAGTCAAAGTGAAAACTATTTACAAGGTGAGGTGGTCGGGAGCCTGGTGGACCGCCTCGGTACAAATATCTGTTCTGGTGTGTTGGCTGTGCCCTCGCTGGGCTGGCGTGTTGTTGGCCCTGCGGGGCTGCTGGGTGAGCCTGGCCTTGCTGGTCTGTTGGGCGTGATGGGTTCGATTTCCTGGTCCGGGGTGGTGTCGTTGATCCTTTGGGTGTGTGTTGTGGGCTCGAAAAAGATGGTGTCTGCTGTGGGTTGTTCAGGACAGTCTGTGAACCACAGCCTCGTTTGGTCCAGGTGCTTTCTGCAAATATGTCCATTGTCTAGTTTGACTACAGACACCCTACTCCCTTCTTTAGCTATCACCGTGCCCGCGATCCACTTGGGACCATGTCCATAGTTTAGCACATACATAGGGTCATTCAGATCAATTTCCTGTGACACAGTGGCGCGACCATCGTTTACATTTTGTTGCTGCCGCCTGCTCTCTACCTGAACATGCAGGTTGGGGTGAACCAGCGAGAGTCTGGTTTTAAGTGTCCTTTTCATGAGTAGCTCAGCTGGGGGCACCCCTGTGAGCAAGTGGGGTGTCGTGCGATGGCTGAGCAGTACTCGGGACAGGCGGGTTTGGAGTGAGCCTTAAGGCTCTGTTTGATAGTTTGTACTGTCCGCTCTGCCTGCCCATTGGAGGCTGGTTTGATCCCATTGCGGGTCATGAATTCTTTAAATTCGGCACTGGTGAAACATTGCCCGTTGTCACTGACCAGTATATCAGGCAGGCTGTGGGTGGCAAACATGGCCCTCAGGCTTTCAATGGTGGCGATGGCGGTGCTTCCTGACATTATTTCACATTCAATCCATTTTGAAAAAGCATCCACCACCACCAGGAACATTTTACCGAGAAACGGGCCTGCATAGTCGACATGGATCCTTGACCATGGTCTGGAGGGCCAAGACCACAAACTTAGTGGTGCCTCTCTGGGCGTATTGCTCAACTGAGCAGACACGCTGCATTGCCGTACACAGGATTCTAAGTCAGAGTTGATACCGGGCCACCACACGTGGGATCTGGCTATTGCTTTCATCATTACTATACCCGGGTGTGTGCTGTGGAGATCCGAGATGAACGTCTCCCTGACCTTTTTGGGTAGCACTACGCGGTTACCCCACAACAGGCAGTCTGCCTGAATGGACAGCTCGTCCTTTCGCCGCTGGAACGGCTTGATTAGCTCTTGCATTTCAACGGGGATGCTGGCCCAGCTCAAATGCAGTACACAGTTTTTTTTACTAGGGACAGCAGAGGATCTTAGCTGGTCCAAGTCCTAATCTGGCGGGCCGTGAAAGGTGATTTATCATTTTCAAACGTTTCCACGACCATCAACTAGTCTGCGGGCTACGCCATCATCAACAAGTTTGCAGGCTGCGCCATTTCCAACCCCGTGGTGGGCAATGGTAGCCGACTGAGAGCATCCGAACAGTTCTCGGTGCCTGGCCTGTGGCGGATGGTATAGTTATACGCTGATAGCACGAGTGCCCACCTTTGTATGCGGTTTGAGGCATTAGTATTTATCCCCTTGTTTTCAGCGAACAGGGATATGAGGGGCTTGTGATCGGTTTCCAGCTCAAATTTGAGGCCAAACAGGTACTGATGCATTTTCTTTACCCCAAACACACACGCTAATGTCTCTTTCTCAATCATGCTGTAGGCTCTCTTGGCCTTAGACAAGCTCCTGGAGGCATAGGTGACAGGTTGCAACTACCCCGCAACGTTAGCTTGTTGTAATACACACCCGACTCCGTACGACGGGCACGTCATATGCTAGCACAAGTCTTTTACACGGGTTATACAATACAAGAAGCTTGTTGGAGCATAAAATGTTTCTGGCTTTCTCAAAAGCAATTGCTTGTTTTTTTCCCCATACCCAGTTCTCACCTTTACGCATTAACACATGTAGGGGCTCTAAGAGGGTGCTTAACCCTGGTAGGAAGTTAACAAAATAGTTCAGGAGTCCCAGGAACGACCGCAGCTCCGTGACGTTCTGTGGCCTGGGCACATTCCTGATAGCCTCTGTCTTGGCGTCTGTGGGCCGAATGTCGTCCGCCGCAATCTTTCTCCCCAAAAACTCCACTTCTGTTGCCATGAAGACGCATTTTGACCTCTTCAGCCGCAGCCCTCCGCGATCCAGTCGCTGGAGGACCTCCTCCAGGTTTTGTAGGTGTTCAACGGTGTCCCGACCCGTGACTAATATGTCGTCCTGAAAAACCACCGTGCGTGGTACCGACTTGAGTAGGCGCTCCATGTTTCTCTGGAAGATCGCTGCAGCCGACCGAATTCAAAACGGGCATTTGTTGTAGATGAACAGTCCTTTGTGCGTGTTGATGCAGGTGAAGCCCTTCGAAGACTCCTCCAGCTCCTGCATCATGTAGGCCGAAGTCAGGTCAAGCTTGGTGAACGTCTTGCCTCCTGTCAGCGTCGCAAATAGGTCGTCTGCTTTAGGTAGCGGGTATTGGTCCTATAGCGAGAAAGGATTAATAGTTACCTTATAATCGCCGCAAATCCTGACCGTGCCATCACTTTTGAGTACTGGAACAATCGGGCTGGCCCACTTGCTGAATTCCACTGGGGAGATGATGCCCTCGCGTTTCAGCCTGTCCAGCTCGATTTCCACTCTCTCCCTCATCATGTGAGGTACCGCTCGCGCCTTGTGGTGAATGCGTTGTGCCTCTGGGACCAAGTGGATCCACACCTTCGCTCCGGAAAAGTTTCCAATACCTGGCTCAAAAAGGGAAGGAAATTTGTTAAGAACCTGGGTACATGAGGCCTCATCGACTTGTGATAGCACTCGGATGTCATCCCAGTTCCAGCGGATTTTGCCCAGCCAGCTCCTTCCAAGCAGTGTGGGGCCATCGCCCGGGACAATCCAGAGTGGCAGTTCGTGCACCGTGCCCTCGTAGGTGACCTTGACCATGGTGCTGCCCAGGACAGTGATAATCTCTTTGGTGTACGTTCTCAGTTTCGTTTGGATGGGGCTCAGGGCTGGTCTGAGCGCCTTGTTGCACCACAGTCTCTCAAACATCTTTTTACTCATGATAGATTGGCTGGCGCCAGTGTCCAGTTGCATGGCTACGGGTAAGCCATTCAATTTTACATTTTGCATTATAGGTGGACATTCATCGAAAATGTGTGCACCCCGTGTACTTCAGCATCTGCCTCCTCTCTCTCAGGCTCGAAATTGCTTTGATCCACCATGGACCGATCTTCCTCTGCCACGTGGTGGTTTGCAGGTTTTGTGGAGCTTGCAGCTCGTCTACAAGCTCATTGGAGGTGCCCCATTGTTCCACAGCTCTTGCAAACATACCCTTTGAAGCGGCATGAATGGGCTGAATGGAAGCCTCCACAATGCCAACAAGGTGTGAATTGCCTTGCATTCATCCTGTGTTGCGGATTCTGAATCATCTGGGTCACCTGAGGCCTGCTGGCAGTTGCAGGCTCGTGGTTTCTGCCCTGTACATTTCTGCTCGCAAACACAGTTCCAGTTAATTTATGAACATTGCTAGCATTTGTGTGCGGAGAGATTTGTTTGGTGTTATCACTGGTGGACATAAACGCCTGTGCTATCGCAATGGCTTTACTGAGGGTCAGTGTCTCTACAGTCAAAAGTTTTCGTATGATGATCTCGTGGCCAATGCCCAGTACAAAAAAGTCTCTGAGCATTTGCTCCAGGTAGCCATCAAACTCACATTGTCCTGCAAGTCGCCTTAGCTCGGCGACGTAGCTCGCCACTTCCTGACCTTCAGATCGCTGGCACATGTAGAACCGATACCTCTCCATCAGCACGCTCTCCCTCGGGTTAAGATGCTCCAGAACCAGTGTACACAGATCCTCATATGATTTATCTGTGGGTTTCACCAGAGCCAGAAGATTCTTCATGAGGCTGTAGGTCGGTGCCCTGCAGACTGTGAGGAGGACCGCTCTCCTTTTTGCAGTGCTTCCTTCTCCGTCCAGCTCGTTGGCTACAAAGTACTGGTCTAGCTGTTCGACATAGGCCTTCCAGTCCTCACCCTCTGAGATCTTCTCCAGGATGCCCACAGTTTGCTGCATCTTTGCGTTGGATTCATATGCTCGTCGCCAGTTATTGTGTTCCTAACACAGATGAGACTGCACACAGGGAGGTTAAAGTAACGGTGACCTCAGTCTTTATTCAGACACTCCAGAGTGAGGAACAGGCCTTTGGGGCCGGCTTATATAGAGCGCTCCCAAGGGATGCTGGGATCCCTTGGGACTTCAGGGGATGCACTCCCTGGTGGCAGAACATGGGAGTGCATGCTTTACAGATACACAACATCACTCCCCCCCAAATAAATCCAGAGTCTAGAACCCAAGGTAGTGGGAGCGATTCGAACCGCTCAAATAGGTCAGAGGTGAACCTGACCCCCGGGGCCACCCCCTGACAGTGGTCTCACCAATACCCTGTACAGTTGTAGCAGGACTTCCCTGCTTTTATACTCTATCCCCCTTTGCAATAAAAGCCAACATTCCATTTGCCTTCCTGATTACTTGCTGAACCTGCATACTAACTTTTTGTGTTTCATGTACAAGGACCCCCAGGTCCCTCTGTACCGCAGCACGTTGTAATCTCTCGCCATTTAAATAATAATTTGCTTTTTTATTCTGCCTACCTAAGTGGATAACCTCACACTTTCCCACATTATACTCCATCTGCCAAATGTTTGCCCACTCACTGAGCCTGGCTATATCCCTTTGCAGATTCTTTGTGTCCTCCTCACAACTTGCTTTCCCACCCATCTTTGTATCATCGACATCGGGCACAGTGTGGGTCTCAGACCTCCATTGCCAGTAATTCAGGGCCTCAGAGCCCGCAGACAACATTATCAATCCCCGGGCAGTCAGTTATTCGCAAGTGAGAGGGAGGACGAGTGCTAACCCTCATGTTCCAGCCAGCAGACCACGCAACAAAAGAAGTGGAGAAAAAAAGTACAAAGTTGATTTATTAAGTGTTGAAATCCCTCCATGGCTTCCTTGCCTGTCCCTTTCTCTGTGCCCTCCTCCAATCCTCCAAGATCTCTGCACTCCTCCAATTCTGCCCTCTTGCGCATCCCCGATTTCCATCGCTCCACCATCGGTGGCCGTGCCTTCAGCTGCCTGGGTCCTGAGCTCTGGAATTCCCTCCCTAAACCTCTCTACCTCTCTCTCCTCCTTTAAGACACTCCTTGAAAGCTACCTCTTTGACCCAGCTTTTGGTCACCTCAATGACCTGAAATGTTAAATCTGTTTCTCGCTCAGATTCTCGCTTCCGCAGTATTTTGTTACCCCAGAGAGCTGTGGAGGCTGGGTCATTGAATATATTTAAGGTGGAGATAGACAGACTTTTGAGCGATAAGGGAGTGAAGAGTTGTGGGGAATGGGCAGGGAAGTGGAGTTGAGGCCAAGATATTTTGTTAATACCTCCTTATGTGGCTCGGTGTCAAAATTCTGTTTGATTTACTCTCCTGTGAAGCGCCTTGGGGCGATTTATTACATTAAAGGCGCTATATAAATGCAAGCTATGGTTGCTGTGATGGATCAAGGAATGGGCTGGTGGGGATTTTGCAAAGAATGAAAAATGCCTGCCTTGCGTTGTCATTTTCCGATCTCCTTTTGATCGTCTGGCTTTGGCCCAGTGTGATGTCTGAATACACAAGAGTCCCCAGCTATCCCCCGCCCCCCACAAACCCCCAGCCCTCCCTGCCCTGCCCAGAAACCGTCCCTTCAATGCCTGTGTATTTATCTTTTTGGTGCGCCGACTGTCAGATTGTGCATTGCATGGGCAGATCCTGACTGAGCATGGGCAGATCCTGACTGAGCATGGGCAGATCCTGACTGAGCATGGGCAGATCCTGACTGAGCATGGGCAGATCCTGACTGAGCATGGGCAGATCCTGACTGAGCATGGGCAGATCCTGACTGAGCATGGGCAGATCCCGGCAAATGATAGTGATCACAACACTGCACACACCAATCGATAAAGGGAGCCGGGGATCTCGTTCATCAGCCATTGGATGCAGAAATCAAAGCTGAAACTCCGCACTGACAGCCCGTCGGAAACGACTCCCGCATCACAAGATATTGGTTGCTGATTCTCAGATGAGCATTCCCGGGCGCCAGGAGATAACTCACTGCAGCTCCCAAAGCTAACAGCACACAACCTCCCTCCTGGCACACTGCTGCCTCTCAGTCTATTTTCAGGCACTTTCCCCCTGAGTGAGCTCACAAAGGTCAGGGGATCGCTGCGGTTGAGGAAGGACATCCAACTTCATTAATCACAAACAAAACTTCACCCAACACTCGTCTTACATCATTCCCAGCTGTGTCGTCCCTTTTACTCATTTCCTACGCTGCATTTCGATAGCGCCTTTTGTTATGTATGTAACTATGTAATACTTGCCACCAGAGGGCGCGACTGTTGGAGTCCTAATGGTCACCTGCACACACGTGCAGGGCCAGTATAAAAGGTTGGCTGCCATGTTGTTTAGGCACTCTGGAGTTGTAATAAAGAAGACTACGGTCACACTAAGAGTAGCTCACAGTACTCAGCCTCGTGGAGTTCTTCTATACTCAACACCTTTCATCACCCCAGGACATCCCAAAGCGTTTTACAGCCAATGAAGTAGTTAGTCACTTTTGTAATGTAAGAAACGTGGCAGCCAATTTACGCACAGCAAGCTCCCACAAACAGCAATGTTTTAATTGTTGTGTATGGAGAAAGAGTCAGACTGAACATTGTGAGCTCAAAGTAAAGTGTGACCTTAGCCGTTTATTGCAGGTCTCCAGAGCGCCTCTCCAACCTGTGAAGCCTCCTTAAATACCTGTGCTCCCAAGGGATTATGGGATCCCTCGAAACTCCAGGGGATGAGCCCTCTGGTGGCTGTACAGAGTAAATACAAGTCCATATATATAACAATAATGACCAAATAATCTGTTTTAGTGATGTTGGTTGAAGTATAAATACTGGCCTCAGCACACCGGGGAGAATTCACTGTTCTTCTTCAAATAATGTCCACGGCATCTTTTACATCCACCCAAGAGCGTAGATGAGGCCTTGGTTTAAAGTTACATCTGAAAGACTGCATCTCCAACAGTGTGGTGCTCCCTCAGTACTGCCCCTCCCACAGTGCGGCACTCCCTCAGTACTGCCCCTCCCACAATGGTGCACTTCCTCAGCACTGCCCCTCCCACCGTGCGGCACTCCCTCAGTACTGCCCCTCCCACAGTATGGCACTCCCTCAGTACTGCCCCTCCGACAGTGCGGCACTTCCTCAGTACTGCCCCCCCACAGTGCAGCACTCCCTCAGTACTGCCCCCCCACAGTGCAGCACTCCCTCAGTACTGCCCCTCCGACAGTGCAGCACTCCCTCAGTACTGCCACTCTGACAGTGCGGCACTCCCTCAGTACTGCCCCTCCGACAGTGGAGCACTCCCTCAGTACTGCCACTCTGACAGTGCGGCACTCCCTCAGTACTGCCCCTCTGACAGTGCGGCGCTCCCTCAGTACTGCCCCTCTGACAGTGGAGCACTCCCTCAGTACTGCCCCTCCGACAGTGGAGCACTCCCTCAGTACTGCCCCTCCGACAGTGGAGCACTCCCTCAGTACTGCCCCTCCGACAGTGGAGCACTCCCTCAGTACTGCCCCTCCGACAGTGGAGCACTCCCTCAGTACTGCCCCTCTGACAGTGCGGCGCTCCCTCAGTACAGCACTGGAGTGTCAGCCTGGATTATGTGCTCAAGTGTTGGGATTGAACCCATGACGTTCTGCCTCAGATGTGAGAGTGCAACCCACTGAGCCACAGACAACACCTAACTGCTTGAGCAATGACCTATATCTGAACTTGGACAGTTTGCCTCTATTCCCCTTTGTCCTCTTGTCAGACTGTAACTGGGTTTGCCTTGTTCATACTGTATATTGAAACCTCTGTGCCAGCCCAATTATATTGGCCTCTGTGAAAAGCCAAACATCGCAAGTTTCTGCAATCTGTGCTAATTCAGATCTGTTACACGAGTAATTGAGCAGGGATTGACCTGGGATTGATCAGGGATCGAACAGGGATTGACCAGGGATTGACCAGGGATTGACCAGGGCAAAAGCAGTTAAACTCTGCACTGCCTCCAGGTCTGAATATTTCATCTGTACTGAACTCTGCCATGTTACCCACACTGGTGCCCCACATTGCCCCATTTACTGGTGCCCCCATTGCCCCATTTACTGGTGCCCCCATTGCCCCATTTACTGGTGCCACCATTGCCCCATTTACTGGTGCCCCCATTGCCCCATTTACTGGTGCTCCCCATTGCCCCATTTACTGGTGCCCCCATTGCCCCATTTACTGGTGCCCCCATTGCCCCATTTACTGGTGCCCCCATTGCCCCATTTACTGGTGCCCCACATTGCCCCATTTACTGGTGCCCCCATTGCCCCATTTACTGGTGCCCCCCATTGCCCCATTTACTGGTGCCCCATCTTGCCTCATTTACTGGTGCCCCCCATTGCCCCATTTACTGGTGCCCCCATGGCCCATTTACTGGTACCCCCCATTGCCCCATTTACTGGTGCCCCCATTGCCCCATTTACTGGTGCCCCCATTGCTCCATTTACTGGTGCTCCCCATTGGCCCATTTACTGGTGCCCCCCATTGCCCCATTTACTGGTGCCTCCCATTGCCCCATTTACTAGTGCCCCCCATTGCCCCATTTACTGGTGCCCCCCATTGCTCCATTTACCGGTGCTCCCCATTGGCCCATTTACTGGTGCCCCCCCATTGCCCCATTTACCGGTACTCTCCATTGCCCCATTTACTGGTGCCTCCCATTGCCCCATTTACTGGTGCCCCCATTGCCCCATTTACTGGTGCCCCCCATTGCCCCATTTACTGGTGCCCCCCATTGCTCCATTTACCGGTGCTCCCCATTATCCCATTTACTGGTGCCCCCCCATTGCCCCATTTACTTCAGAAACATAGAAATATAGAAACATAGAAAATAGTTGCAGGAGTAGGCCATTCGGCCCTTCGAGCCTGCACCACCATTCAACAAGATCATGGCTGATCATTCACCTCAGTACCCCTTTCCTGCTTTCTCTCCATACCCCTTGATCCCCTTAGCCGTAAGAGCCATATCTAACTCCCTCTTGAATATATCCAATGAACTGGCATCAACAACTCTCTGCGGCAGGGAATTCCACAGGTTAATAACTCTCTGAGTGAAGAGTTTCTCCTCATCTCAGTCCTAAATGGCCTACCCCTTATCCTAAGACTGCAGTATAATGTGGATATATGTGAGATTATCCACTTTGGGGGCAAAAACGTGAAGACAGAATATTGTCTGAATGGCGGCAGATTAGGAAAAGGGAAGGTGCAACGAGACCTGGGTGTCATGGTTCATCGGTCTTTGAAAGTTGGCATGCAGGTACATCAGGCGGTGAAGAAGGCAAATGGTATGTTGGCCTTCATAGCTAGAGGATTTGAGTATAGGAGCAGGGAGATCTTACTGCAGTTGTACAGGGCCTTGGTGAGGCCTCACCTGGAATATTGTGTTAGTTTTGGTCTCCTAATCTGAGGAAGGACGTTCTTGCTATTGAGGGAGTGCAGCGAAGGTTTACCAGACTGATTCCCGGGATGGCAGGACTGACATATGAGGAGAGACTGCATCAACTGGGCCTTTATACATTGGAGTCTCTGGTTCTGGACTTCCCCAACATCGGGAACATTCTACCCGCATCTAACCTGCCCCGTCCCGTCAGAATCTTATATGTTTCGATGAGATCCCCTCTCATCCTTCTAAACCCCTCCCCTCTCCTTCCCCTCCCCTCCCCTCCCCTCTCCTTCCCCTCCCCTCTCCTTCCCCTCTCCTCCCCTCCCCTCCCCTCCCCTCCCTTCCCCTCCCCTCTCCTTCCCCTCACCTCCCCTCCCCTCTCCTTCCCCTTCCCTCCCCTCCCCTCTCCTTCCCCTCTCCTCCCCTCCCCTCTCCTTCCCTTCCCCTCCCCTCCCCTCTCCTTCCCTTCCCCTCCCCTCTCCATCCCTTCCCCTCCCCTCTCCTTCCCCTCCCCTCTCCTTCCTTTCCCTTCCTTTCCCTTCCCCTCCCCTCCCCTCCCCTCTCCTCGCCTTCCCCTTCCCTTCCCTGCCCCTCTGCAATGTATTTGCTTCATGGGTTCTTTGCTTAAGAATTCATAGCAACACATTGTTAGTTTGGTTTGTTAGCAAAGGTTTAACAATCACATTACCAGTTCATCCACCAGGCTCACAACCACCTGCCTCATCGTGGATCCCCGAACCCAAAGGGCTGGGGTTTTATTGAGTCTTGTGAACATCACGTGACTGGCTAAGCCACTCCCAACGCAACAGCTCTATACACCTGTGAGCATTCTCACAGGGGCATACATTACACCCACACCTTCCCATCCCATCCCTTCCCTTCCCATCCCATCCCTCCCCTTCCTATTCCTTCCCTTCCCTTCCCATCCCTTTCCATCCCTCCCCTTCCCATCCCATCCCTTCCCTTCCCATCCCTCCCCTTCCTACCCCTTCCCATCCCTTCCCTTCCCATCCCTTCCCATCCCTTCCCTTCCCATCCCATCCTTTCCCTATCTGTAATTCCATCTCCCAGTTCTTGCAAACATCCGAAGTGGAAATCTGCACTTTCTCTGCACGGGCTGACAGCGCTGCTGTGTTTTTGCAGCATTTCCTGTTCAGATTTTGCGACGCTCGCTGCTTTTCCTGTCGCTGGGCCGTGGCGAGCTTTGCGTTGTTAAATCAGCATTACACTTAGGCGCTGATGACACTTTGCGGAGCTGCAGCAGTTGCTCACAGTGAGAGTGAATCTTCTCAGTGGGTTTTATGGATATAGGGAGTATGCTTAAATGACTGTTTCTTGCTTGGTTGGCTCCACAGTCGCCAGGAGGGTTTGGTAATGGATGAACATCAGTCCATTTTACATCAGAGAAAAGCAATGTCAAAGCCCAAAGGACCTCTTCGCTGTGGGACAAAAGATTGTGTCTGTTTTTGCTGCTTGATGTGTGGGCTGACCCGAGCGTGTCCGAGTGGGAGACGCCGTCCGTTTGGCTCTGATGAAGGTGTGCCCACCTGAAGTCTTAACTTACCTTTCAGACATGCGGTTTCGCTGAATTTCTTTCAACAATTTCCTCTTCCTTTCCGGATTATTGACCTTCTAAAGCAAAGAAAGATTTGCATTTATATAGCGTCTTTCACCACCTCAGGACGTCCCCAAGCGCTTTACAGACAATAAAATTCTTTTGAAGGGCAGTCACTGTTGTAATGTGGGAAATGCGGCAGCCGACTTGCGCACAGCAAGCTCCCACAAACAGCAACGTGATAATGACCGGATAATCTGTTTGAGCGATGTTGGTTGAGGGATAAATATTGGCCCTGCTCTTCTTCAAATAGCTGCCTTGGGATCTTTTGCATACACCTGAGAGCAGACGGGGCCTCAGTTTAGGGTATCTCCGAAAGACTGCCCCTCCGACACTGCGGCGCTCCCTCAGTACTGCCCCTCCGACAGTGCGGGCGCTCCCTCAGTACTGCCCCTCCGACAGTGCGGGCGCTCCCTCAGTACTGCCCCTCTGACAGTGCGAGCGCTCCCTCAGTACTGCCCCTCCGACAGTGCAGTACTACCTCAGTACTGCCCCTCCGATAGTGCGACGCTCCCTCAGTACTGCCCCTCCGACAGTGCGGCACTCCCTCAGTACTGCCCCTCTGACAGTGCGGTACTACCTCAGTACTGCCCCTCCGACAGTGCGGCGCTCCCTCAGTACTGCCCCTCCGACAATGCGGTACTACCTCAGTACTGCCCCTCCGACAGTGCGGCGCTCCCTCAGTACTGTACGGGAGTGTCAGCCTAGATTTCTGTGCTCAAGTTCCTGGAGTGGGACTTGAACCCACAACTTCTGGCTCAGAGCTGAGTGCACTGCCCACTGAGTCACGGCTGTCACTCGCTGATCCCTGCAAACCTTTGGGATTCGGAGCATTTTATGAGTGACATCACTGATATGTCTCACATATTGTATGGATGCATATAGCCACTTATTCTGGGTACAGATTGGTCCGTCAGCCGTGTCTCAGTGAGCAGCGCTCTGATCTCTGAGTCCGCACATTGTGGGTTCAATCCCCGCCTTCTATGGAGACTTGAACACATAATCCAGGCTGCCCCTCTCGCGGAGTGCATCACTGTCAGAGGTGCTGGGGGAGAAATTGCCCCGCGCCCCGTTTGGGGGGCAATATTCGATATTGAATGAAAATGTATCGCCCAGAGAAAGTGGATCCTAGCTGAGCCAGAATTGGGGTCTCGGTGCGTGAAAAAACATTCGGAATGGGGTGATGTCACTCAGCGCTGCTCTGACGCTGCACAATGAGGAGGGCCGCTGCGAACTCTGTAACCGCCTCCGTGACACGCATTGGGCCACCAGCGAGGGTCTTGGCCAGGCCACCAACATGCAGCCCAGTGCCCCCAGGGTCTTTTGGAAAGGGACAATTCGGGCCCTGCTGTCTTTTGGATGAGATGTTATACTAAGATTGGCCTGTGAGGTGGAGGTCCTATGGCACTGTTTGAGCAAGAGTTGTCCTGGCCAACGTTGATTGGGTGAGGAGACAATGGTAGACATTTTGACACGTTGGCGGCCCGGCCGAACCAGCGCCCGTCATTGTTGGTCCGACTGCAAAGATGTCAGCCGGCCGCAGTACAAGGCCGTCCCCTTTAAGGGCGGGCGGGGCGCTGCAGGTTCGTGACCCGCCAAGCTGTCGGTGCCATCGCCGCGCGCCAACCTCGCTCCCACCGGGCAATTCCGCCCGCGGGGTGAGAACGGATCGGCGCGCACGGCGATGACATCATCGGCGTTTTCGCCGCCTGCCGGGACGGAAACTACGGGGACGCGATGCAGAACCGCTTTCTCCGCCGCCATCCCGGGGGGCAGGGGGGGGGGAAATTCCAGGTGGGTCGCTCCTGCCGCCTGCCCCCCTCCGAGGGGAACGTCCTTATCGCCCCATTAGCGCCACCCGGAAAGGGGCAATGTGGACCGCTGGCTTTTGGGTGAGATGTTAAACTAAGATTGGTCTGTGGGGTGGACGAGACGATCCCATGGCACGGTTTCAGCAAGAGCAGTGTCCTGGCCAACAGTCAATGTGCGAGGCGACAATGACAGACAGATTTTGACAGATTGATAAGAAATGAGTCACTAACCATCAAGAAAGTGATACGGGTCTGAGAGACTGCGAAGCTGACTGCCTGCAGTGAGTCAACTACGTGGGATTCTCCCCATGGGATTTGGCTTTTGTGAACAGGGAAATTGCGTTTGGGGTTTTCTTTTGACTCAAGCATGAACTCCTTTCTGTAACAGAAGCCCATCTGGCTGGAGGAGCTGGCAGTAAATGACGAGTGGGAGTGGGAATCCAGACATGTTATAGACAGGACATTGACAAAAGGCTCGCTCAGCTGCTTGCAACGCGTGCTTTTCCAACAGATCGGGATTTCATTACTCATCATTTTGTCGTCTGGCTCTTGTTAAAATCATAGCTGCAGAATATGTCTCGTCAGAATGGCAGATAATTCCCACAATCTCAACTGAATAGACATATTTTTATGGTAGCACTCTTGCCTCTAATTCAGAAGGTTGTGGGTTTAAGTCCCACTCCAGAGACTTGAGCACAAAAATCTAGGCTGACACTCCCAGTGCAATGCTGAGGGAGTGCCGCACTGTCGGAAGGGCAGTGCTGAGGGAGTGCCGCACTGTCGGAGGGGCAGTACTGAGTGAGCATCACACTGTCGGAGGGGCAGTACTGAGGGAGTGCTGCACTGTCGGAGAGGCAGTACTGAGGGACTGCTGCACTGTCGGAGGGGCAGTACTGAGTGAGCACCGCACTGTCGGAGGGTCAGTACTGAGTGAGCGCCGCACTGTCGGAGGGTCAGTACTGAGTGAGCGCCGCACTGTCGGAGGGGCAGTACTGAGTGAGCACCGCACTGTCGGAGGGGCAGTACTGAGTGAGCGCCGCACTGTCGGAGGGTCAGTACTGAGTGAGCGCCGCACTGTCGGAGGGGCAGTACTGAGTGAGCGCCACACTGTCGGAGGGTCAGTACTGAGTGAGCGCCGCACTGTCGGAGGGTCAGTACTGAGTGAGCGCCACACTGTCGGAGGGGCAGTACTGAGGGAGTGCTGCACTGTCGGAGGGGCAGTACTGAGGGAATGCAGCACTGTCGGAGGGGCAGTACTGAGGGAGTGCTGCACTGTCAAAGGGGCAGTACTGAGGGAGTGCTGCACTGTCAGAGGGGCAGTGCTGAGGGAGTGCTGCACTGTCGGAGGGGCAGTACTGAGGGAGTGCCACACTGTTGGAGGGGCTGTACTGAGGGAGCGCTGCACTGTCAAAGGGGCAGTGCTGAGGGAGTACTGCACTGTCGGAGGGGCAATATTGAGGGAGCACCACACTGTTGGAGGTGCCGTCTTTCGGATGAGTCATTAAACCGAGGCCCCGTCTGCTCTCTCAGGTGGATGTAAAAGATCCGACTGGAAGAAGAGCAGGAGAGTTATCCCCAGGTGTCCTGGGGCGAATATTTAACCCTCAATCAACATCACAAACACAGATTATCTGGTCATTATCACGATGCTGTTTGTGGGAGCTTGCTGTGCGTAAATTGGCTGCCGCGCTTCCCACATTACAACAGTGATTACACTCCAAAAAGTACTTCATTGGCTGTAAAGCGCTTTGAGACGTCCGGGGGGTTGTGAAAGGTGCTATATAAATGCAAGTCTTTCTTTTTTAACACAGCAAGATCTAAGTGGAGCGGTGTGGAGACATCAAATTGTTCATTAACTGATCATTTCATCTTTATGTGAAGGGAGAGACTTTACTATAGCTCCATAAGCAAAGACCACATGCAGATACAGACAATGGCTGTTATATGCTAATTATAAGTTGATGGCTGTAGCTTGTGAACACATCCTAATCCTCTTCTGCATACTAATAATGTCCTAACAGCCTGTTTATGTTGCATAAATACTGTAAATTACCTGTTTATGGTCACAGCTTGCATGGATTGGCTGATCATGGAGTGAATACTAAAGCTGCAATAGTTGCCTGATAATGGGCTCATTCCTGATGTGCAAACCATGAAATCTTCCGGCAAAGGAGTTTCGCCAACGTGGCGGGAATTCAGCCGTGACCAGCGAGTTGGGAATGGAGCCACGCGTGAACCGATTGGTTGTTGACAAGTTGGTGCCGAGTGCAGAACCAATCAATGGGCAGAAAGTCTTGCCAAGCACATCGCTCGAGAAACTCCCCAAGAACGCCCCCTGATCAGGAATTGCTTTTAGAACTTGCGTCAAATAGCAATTCCGCACTCAACAAGATCCAACAACGAGCCACTCTGCTGTTGGTGGTGCTGGTCGCAATAGAACAGTTGCCGAGGACTCTGGGAACACTCTCTGCTCTTCCTCTGTATGTCATTGGCTGTAAAGTGCTTTGAGACGTCCGGTGGTTGTGAAAGGCGCTATATAAATGCAAGCTTTCCTTCCTTCCTTCCTTCCCTTACCTTCCCTTTCCCTTTCCCTTCCCTTTCCCTTCTTTCCCCCCTTCCCCCCTTCCCCCACTCCATCAATTTGTGGTATTGAGTTCCACATTTGTACCATCCTTTGGGCAAATGACTTTCTCCTGAACTTCCTTTTCTATTGATATGACAGTCACCAATAAATCCAATGTGGAATTCAGGAGAAGCTTCTTTACCCGGAGAGGGGTGAGAATGTGGAACTCGCTGCCACAGGGAGGGGTTGAGGCGAATAGTATCGATGTATTTAAGGCGAAGCTGGATAAACACATGAGGGAGAGAGGAATAGAAGGATATGGTGGATAGGGCGAGATGGAGAGGGGTGGGAGGGGGCTGGTGTGGAGCATAAACACCGGCACGGAGCAGGGGCCTGTTTCTGTGCAGCAGATTCTATATAATTCTGTGTTCCACAAGATTGTTAACATCTGACTGGGACAAGCCATGTGGGATTATAGTTTAATGTCTCATCTGAAAGACGGCATCTCTGACAGTGCAGCACTCCCTCAGTGCATCATTAGAATGTCAACCTAGATAGAGTGCTGAAGTCCTGGAGAGAGTTTCAAGAATGGTTCCAGGGGTGAGGGACTTCAGTTACGTGGATAGACTGGAGAAGCTGGGGTTGTTCTCCTTGGAGCAGAGAAGGTTGAGAGGAGATTTGATCGAGGTGTTCAAAATCATGAGGGGTCTGGACAGAGTAGAGAGAGAGAAACTGTTCCCATTGGCGGAAGGGTCGGGAACCAGAGGACACAGATTTAAGGCGATTGGCAGAAGAACCAAAGGCGACATGAGGAAAAAGCTTTTTTATATAATTCTGGGTTCTATAAGAGTGTTAACATCTGACTTGGACAAGCCATGTGGGATTATAGTTTAATGTCTCATCTGAAAGACGGCATCTCCGACAGTGCAGCACTCCCCCAGTGGTTAGGATCTGGACTGCACTGCCTGAGAGGGTGGTGGAGGCAGACTCAATCGTGGCTTTGAACAGGGAGTTGGATAAGGACCGGAAGGAAATAAATTTGCGGGGCTACGGGGAAAGGGCGGGGGAATGGGACGGGCTGCAGAGAGCCAGCACGGGCTCGACGGGAAAAACGGCCCCCTTCTGTGCATTCTAGGATAGAGAATGGCCCTGCCATCAGCTCCCGACCTCCGTCAGCCAACCTGGAAAGTGGGTCGGTTTCCCCGCTCAAGCCCCGCTCCAAATACCATCGGGGTCCTGACGACGACGTGGGAACCTGACTTCCCATAAATTTGCGAGTGGCGCGAAAGGGCCAAGTGTTGAGCGGGAAAGTAAGCTGCCCGTTTCGAACCGCCTGCTCCCCCCGGTTTGTGCCCAAGCGGGTGGGGTTAAAGTTGAACCCCTTGCTGTGTTGGGTTAGGAGGTGATAGTGCTGGGCACAGCGCTTCCCAAGACCTCCTGGTCCACAAAACCCGAGCCCCTACTCATGGGTTAATGGGGGTGCATTTCTGTGTTGGCTTTTGGCACCCGTGATGGGAAAATACATCAGAGATCTCGACATAACGGATTGTAACTCAGTCAGGAGGAGCCCAGGGCAATGAGTGAATTATATAATTACATTTCACAATTAAGGCAGGGCAGCTGATTCATTGCAACCACCTTCAGAAATCTGTAACGATGCCGAGGAACAGTTTGTCGTGACGGTGATGAATGAACCCGCATTGTCAATGGCTGAAGCCAGTAATGATCGGAATAATAGATCGCGAAGCGTCAAAGTGAGTGGGCACCTTATTGATCAGTTGATCAGGCCTCACCTGATTGGAGAAAGGGAGGAAGGTGAGTGGGGTTGAACGATGCGGTTTTGCTGGATGCACTCCGACAAGACAATGCAAAGATTGGTATTCAGAGAATAACTTATAATTGTCTCGAAATTGTCTCTTGCTTACTCAAGCTGCACTCTGAGCAGAATCGATCCGCCTCTAATCCAGTTAACCCACGGTGAGTGCACACACAGCCGATCGACAAGGCAACTCGCTCGTGAAATTCACGGATAAATGGCTGGACTTACAGAATGCAAAGCTTCAAATGCCGAGAAACTCAATTAATCAAAATAGTGCATGCCGTCCCCAAAACTATTGACTCATTGGGATAGAAAGAAAGGCTTGCATTTATATAGCGCCTTTCACCACCTCAGGACATCCCAAAGCGCTTCGCAGCCAATGAAGCACTTTTGAAGTGTAGTCACTGTTGGAATGCGGCAGCCCAGTTGCGCACAGCAAGCTGCCACAAACAGCAATGTGATAATAACCAGATAATCTGTTTTAGAGATGTTGGTTGAGAAATAAATATTGGCCCCAGAACACTGGGGATAACTCCCCTGCTCTTTTTCCAATAGTGGCCATGGGGCCTTTTATGTCCACCTGAGAGAGCAGACGGGGCCTTAGTTTAATGTCTCATCCGAAAGACTGCACCTCCGACAGTGCAGCACTCGCTCAGTACTGCCCTTCCGACAGTGCGGCGCTCCCTCAGTACTGCCCCTCCGACAGTGCGGCGCTCCCTCAGTACTGCCCCTCCGACAGTGCAGCATTCCCTCAGTACTGCCCCTCCGACAGTGCAGAACTCCCTCAGTACTGCCCCTCCGACAGTGCAGCATTCCCTCAGTACTGCCCCTACAACAGTGAAGCGCTCCTTCAATACTGCCCCTCCAACAGTGCAGCACTCCCTCAGTAGTGCCCCTCCGACAGTGCAGCATTCCCTCAGTACTGCCCCTCCGACAGTGCAGCACTCCCTCAGTACTGCCCCTCCGACAGTGCAGCATTCCCTCAGTACTGCCCCTCCGACAGTGCAGCACTCCCTCAGTACTGCCTTCCAATAATGCTACACTGTCAGAGTTGCTGTCTTTCGGATGAGGCGTTAAAACCGAGGCCCCATCTGCTCTCTCAGGTGGATGTAAAAGGTCCCATGGCACTATTTCAAAGAAGAGCGGGGGAGTTATCACCGGTGTGGAACGCCTCATGACTCTTCAACTCACCCTATCACGGAACCAGTGCACCACAGTCATCAATGCATAAGCCCTAACACTCGATGCAACAGATGAAGACAAAGAGGGTTTTTACTCCTACCTCGAAAAAATCCCTGTCCCGCTTCCCAGCGGGCGACAAACTGATCTTCCTCGGTGACTTCAACGCCAGGGTCGGCAGGGACACAGACCTCTGGGTGGCGTGATTGGCAGAGGGGTGGTAGGGAAAGCCAACTCCAGCAGTACCCGACTCCTGACAAAGTGTCTAGATCATGAACTCCTCATCACCAACACCCTGTTCCGCCAGAGGGACAAATACAAGATATCGTGGCAACACCCTCGCTCCAAACACTGGCACCTGCTCGACTATGTCATCGTCTGAGCCAGGGATCGCAAGGATGTGCGCATCACTCGCGCCATGACAGGAGCTGACGACTGCTGGACAGACCACCACCGAATCCGATCCATCATCGACATTAACATAGCGCCAAAGCGGAGGGGGCAGCAGAAGCAGTGTCGCAAAAAAGTCAATGCCGGGGCACTTAAAGACCCAGCTAAGAGAGCCCTATACAGCCAGCGCCTCACAGCTAACCTGGCGTGCCTTGATGACCCCGAGACGCAGAATGCCCACAGCGTTTGGTCTGCCCTCCAGGCCTCCATAACCAGTGCCTGTGAAGAGACACTTGGTCACTCAACCAGGAAACACCAGGACTGGTTTGATGAGAATGACCAGGAGATCCAAGAACTAATACATCGCAAGCGCAGGGCATTTCTGGGCCTTAAACAACAACCCAACTCGGGAGCAGCAAGGCAGCATTACAGACAGCTGAAGGCTGAGGTCCAACAAAAAACCCGGGACCTAAAGAACAGGTGGTGGATGGAGAAAGCACAGGAGATACAGCAGTTGGCCGACAGCCATGGTGTGCGAGGATTCTTCATCGCAGTCAAGGTCACCTCTGGGACAAACTCCCAAGGCCCCACCCCACTGCTGGCCAAAAACGGGGAGACACTCATCAAGGACACCGAGGCAGTCAGGGCCCGCTGGAAGGAGCACTTCGAAGTTCTCCTCAATCGAGACTCTGCCTTTGACCCGAGTGTTCTCGACTCCATCCCGCAGCATGCTACCCGCCACCACCTCAGTAAAACCCTAGCACTGCACGAGGTAGAAAAAGCCGTAAGACAGCTTAAAAACAAGGCTATGGGAGCAGATGGAACCCCCGCTGAGGCCTGAAGTATGGCGGAGGGCACTGTTGGCGCGAATACATGACCTCATCTCTCTCATCTGGAGGGAGGAGAGCATGCCGGGAGATCTCAGAGATGCAGTGATCATGACCATCTTTAAAAAAGGGGACAAGTACAACTGCAGCAACTACAGAGGAATCTCCCCGCTATCAGCCACTGGGAAAGTTGTCGCTAGAGTCCTCCTCAACCGTCTCCTCCCTGTGGGTGAGGAGCCCCTCCCGGAGTCACAGTGCGGATTACGTCCCCTACGGGGCACAACGGACATGATTTTTGCAGCGCGACAACTGCAGGAAAAATGCAGGGAGCAGCACCAGCCCTTATACATGGCCTTCTTCGACCTTACAAAGGCCTTTGACACTGTCAACCGCGAGGGTCTATGGAGCGTCCTCCTCCGTTTCGGATGCCCCCAAAAGTTTGTC
Source organism: Pristiophorus japonicus (assembly GCF_044704955.1). Taxonomy (NCBI): domain Eukaryota; kingdom Metazoa; phylum Chordata; class Chondrichthyes; family Pristiophoridae; genus Pristiophorus; species Pristiophorus japonicus. The sequence continues at coordinate 56,739,586 of NC_091998.1, read as the reverse complement.
ACCATCCTCCGCCTGCTCCACGACGACATGCAGGCCGTGATCCTTACCAACGGATCCATTACAGACCCAATCCACGTCTGGACCGGGGTCAAACAGGGCTGCGTCATTGCCCCAACCCTCTTCTCAATCTTCCTCGCTGCCATGCTCCACCTCACAGTGAACAAGCTCCCCGCTGGAGTGGAACTAAACTACAGAACCAGTGGGAACTTGTTCAATCTTCGTCGCCTCTAGGCCAGGTCCAAGACCACCCCAACCTCTGTCGTCGAGTTACAGTACGCGGATAACTCCTGCATCTGCGCACATACAGAGGCTGAACTCCAGGATATAGTCGACGTTTTTACTAAGGCGTACGAAAGCTTACGCTAAACATCTGTAAGACAAAGGTCCTCCACCAGCCTGTCCTCACCGCACAGCACTGCCCCCCAGTCATCAAGATCCACAGCGCGGCCCTGGACACCGTGGACCACTTTCCATATCTCGGGAGCCTCCTGTCAACAAGAGCAGACATTGACGACCAACACCGCCTCCAGTGCAGTGCAGCCTTCGGCCGCCTGACGAAAAGAGTGTTCGAAGGCCAGGCCCTCAAAACTGCCACCAGACTCATGGTCTACAGGGCTGTAGTAATGGCTGCCCTCCTGTATGGCTCAGAAATATGGACCATATACAGCAGACGCCTCAAGTCGCTGGAGAAATATCACCAATGATGTCTCCTCAAGATCCTACAAATCCCCTGGGAGGACAGACGCACCAACGTTAGTGTCCTTGTCCAGGCCAATATCCCCAGCATTGAAGCACTGACCACACTCGGTCAGCTTCGCTGGGCAGGCCACATAGTTTGCATGCCAGACACGAGACTCCCAAAGCAAGCGCTCTACTTGGAGCTCCTTCACGGCAAACGAGCCAAAGATGGGCAGCGGAAACGTTTCAAGGACACCCTCAAAGCCTCTCTAATAAAGTGCGACATCCCCACCGACACCTGGGAGTCCCTGGCCAAAGACCGCCCAAAGTGGAGGAAGTGCATCCGGGAGGGCGCTGAGCACCTCGAGTCTCAACGCCGAGAGCGTGCAGAAACCAAGCGCAGGCAGCGGAAAGAGCGTGCGGCAAACCAGTCCCACCCACCCCTTCCCTCAACGACTGTCTGTCCCACCTGTGACAGGGACTGTGGCTCTCGTATTGGACTGTTCAGCCACCAAAGAACTCACTTCCGGAGTGGAAGCAAGTCTTCCTCGATTCCGAGGCACTGCCTATGATGATGACCTGGCCAATACGTATATCTCTCAATCAACATAACAAAACAAATGATGTGGTCATTATCACAGTGCTGTTTGTGGGAGCTTGCTGTGCGCAAATTGGCTGCCGCGTTTCCCACATTACAACAGAGACTGCACTTCAAAAGTATTTCATTGGCTGTAAAGAGTCATCCGGTGGTCTTGAGAGGCGCAATAGAAAGGCAAGTCGTTCTTTCTTCTGATGGGATGAGATGAAGAGGGGTGGGAGGAGGCTCGTGTGCAGCATAAACACCGGCACGGACCCATTGAAACATGACCTGTTTCTGTGCTGTAAATTCTCTCATTTCTCTACAGAAGTAAGCTTGTGCCAACTCTACCACCTCGCCTCCAAGCACTGTGTTAGGTACGGAAGAACTCCACAAGACTGAGTACTGAGTTAAAACTGATGTGACCTTAGTCTCTTTAATACAACTCCAGAGTGCCCAAGCAGCATGGCAGGCAACCTTTTATACTCCCTTGCATGAGGTGTGCAGGTGACCCTTGGGCCTCCAACAGTTGCGCCCTCTGGTGGATAGTCAAACACGGTTACAATGTTTACATACATAACATCACTCCCTGCAAAGTCTTTGATACAAATTATTTACAAGTTGAGACGAACCTGGGCCCTATGCTCCCTGGTTGATCACCTGAGTTCAAATTCTGGCATGGGTGAGCTGGTCAGACCATTGCTGCACTGCAGCACGGCTGGTCTGACAGGACTGTTGGGAATGGTGGGTTCATCCTTTTGATTGACAGCGAGGTCGATTGCTGGTTGGGTGTGTGTTGGTGGAGCGATGAAACATAGAAACATAGAGACATAGAAAATAGGTGTGGGGTAGGCCATTTGGCCCTTTGAGCCTGCACCGCCATTCAATAAGATCATGGCTGATCATTCAGCTCAGTACCCCTTTCCTGCTTTCTCTCCATACCCCTTGGTCCCTTTAGCCGTAAGGGCCATATCTAACTCCCTCTTGAATATATCCAATGAACTGGCATCAACAACTCTCTGCGGTAGAGAATTCCACAGGTTAACAACTCTCTGAGTGAAGAAATTTCTCCTCATCTCAGTCCTAAATGGCCTAACCCTTATCCTAAGACTGAGTCCCCTGGTTCTGAACTTCCCCAACATCGGGAACATTCTTCCTGCATCTAACCTGTCCAGTCCTGTCAGAATCTTATATGTTTCTATGAGATCCCCTCTCATCCTTCTAAACTCCAGTGTATAAAGGCCCAGTTGATCCAGTCTCTCCTCATATGCTATCCCGGGAATCAGTCTGGTGAACCTTCGCTGCACTCCCTCAATAGCAAGAACATCCTTCCTCAGATTAGGAGACCAAAACTGAACACAATATTCCAGGTGAGGCCTCACCAAGGCCCTGTACAACTGCAGTAAGACCTCCCTGCTCCTATACTCAAATCCCCTAGCTATGAAGGCCAACATACCATTTGCCTTCTTCACCGCCTGCTGTACCTGTATGCCAACTTTCAAAGACTGATGAACCATGACACCCAGGTCTCATTGCACCTCCCCTTTTCCTAATCTGCCACCATTCAGATAATATTCTGTCTTCGCGTTTTTGCCCCCAAAGTGGATAACCTCACATTTATCCACATTATACTGCATCTGCCATGTATTTGCCCAATCACCTAACCTGTCCAAGTCACTCTGCAGCCTCCTAGCATCCTCCTCACAGCTCACACTGCCACCCAGTTTAGTGTCATCTGCAAACTTGGAGATATTACACTCAATTCCTCATCCAAATCATTTATACTGTGAAGAGCTGGGGTCCCAGCACTGAGCCCTGCGGCACTCCACTAGTTACTGCCTGCCATTCTGAAAAGGACCCTTTTATCCTGACTCTCTGCTTCCTGTCTGCCAATCAGTTCTCTATCCACATCAGTATATTACCCCCAATACCATGTGCTTTGATTTTGCACACCAATCACTTGTGTGGGACCTTGTCAACAGCCTTTTGAAAGTCCAAATACACCACATCCACTGGTTCTCCCTTGTCCATCCTAGTTACATCCTCAAAAAATTTCAGACGATTTGTCAAGCATGATTTCCCCTTCATAAATCCATGCTGACTTGGACCGATCCTGTCACTGCTTTCCAAATGCGCTGCTATTTCATCCTTTATAATTGATTCCAACATTTTCCCCACTACTGATGTCAGGCAAACCGGTCTATAATTACCCGTTTTTTCTCTTCCTCCCTTTTTAAAAAGTGGTGTTACATTAGCTACCCTCCAGTCCATAGGAACGGATCCAGAGTCGATAGACTGTTGGAAAATGATCACCAATGCATCCACTATTTCTCGGGCCACTTCCTTAAGTACTCTGGGATGCAGACTATCAGGCCCTGGGGATTTATCGGCCTTCAATCCCATCAATTTCTCTAACACAATTTCCCGCCTATTAAGGATATCCTTCACTTCCTCCTTCTCACTGGATCCTAGGTCCCCGAGTACTTCCGGAAGGTTATTTGTGTCTTCCTTCATGAAGAAAGTTGTTCATTTGGTCTGCCATTTCTTTGTTCCCCATTATAAATTCACCTGAATCCGACTGCAAGGGACCTATGTTTGTCTTCACTAATCTCTTTCTCTTCACATATCTATAGAAGCTTTTGCAGTCAGTTTTTATGTTTCCGGCAAGCTTCTTCTCGTACTCTATTTTCCCCTTCTTAATTAAACCCTTTGTCCTCCTCTGCTGAATGCTAAATTTCTCCCAGTCCTCAGGTTTGTTGCTTTTTCTGGCCAATTTATATGCCTCTTCCTTGGATTTAACACTATCCTTAATTTTCCTTGTTAGCCACGGTTGAGCCACCTTCCCTGTTTTATTTTTACTCCAGACAGGAATGTACAATTGCTGAAGTTTATCCATGTGATCTTTAAATGCTTGCCATTGCCTATCCACCGTCAACCCTTTAAGTATCATTTGCCAGTCTATTCTAGCCAATTCACGCCTCAAACCATCGAAGTTACCTTTCCTTAAGTTCAGGACCCTAGTTTCTGAATTAACTGTGCCACTCTCCATCTTAATAAAGAATTCTACCATATTATGATCACTCTTCCCCAAGGGGCCTCGCACAACAAGATTGCTAATTAGTCCTTTCTCATTACACATCACCCAGTCTAGGATGGCCAGCTTCCTAGTTGGTTACTCGACATATTGGTCTGGAAAACCATCCCTAATACACTCCAGGAAATCCTCCTCCACCGCATTGCTACCAGTTTGGTTAGCCCAATCAATATGTAGATTAATGTCACCCATGGTAACTGCTGTACCTTTATTGCATGCACCCCTAATTTCTTGTTTGATGCTGTCCCCAACCTTACTACTACTGTTTGTGGTCTGTACACAACTCCCACTAGTGTTTTCTGCCCATTGGTATTCCGTAGCTCCACCCATACCGATTCCACATCATCCAAGCTAATGTCCTTTCTTACGATTGCATTAATTTTCTCTTCAGGTAGTGATGTCCTCTTCAGGGTGTTCCTGGTTGTTGGTGAACTGCAGTTTGGTCTGATCCAAATGCTTTCTGCACGTTTGTCCATTCAATAGTTTGACAATAAACACTCTATTCCCCTCCTTGGCCAAGACAGTGCCAGCCACCCATTTGGGACCATGACCGTAATTAAGGACAAACACAGGGTCGTTAACATCAATGTCACATGATACAGACGCGCGATCGTGGTACATGTTTTGCCGGTGACGCAGGGTTTCCACGTGATCATTTAGATCTGGGTGGACTAGGCAGAGCCTGGTTTTGAGTGCTCCCTTCATTAACAATTCTGCAGGGGGAACCCCAGTGAGCGGGTGGGGTCGCGTCCGGTAACTGAGCAGAACCTGAGATCAGCGGGTCTGCAAGGAGCCTTCCGTCACGCGTTTCAAGCTCTGCTTGATAGTTTGGACTGCCCATTCCGCTTGACCGTTTGTTGCCGGCTTAAACGGGACAGAACTGACATGCTTGATGCCATTATGGGTCATAAACTTGTTGAATTCCAAGCTGATGAAACACTGTCCTTTGTCACTGACAAGGACGTCGGGCAAGCCATGGGTGGCCAACATAGTCCGGAGGCTTTCAATGGTAGCAGTGGATGTGCTGGATGACATGATTACGCATTCAATCCATTTAGAGTAAGCGTCCACTACAACTAAAAACATCTTTCCGAGAATGGGGCCAGCAAAATATACATGGATTCTGGACCACGGTTTGGAGGGCCATAACCACAGACTCAATGGAACCTCCTTTGGTGCATAGCTCAGTTGTGAGCACGTGTTGCACTGGTGCATGCATGACTCTAAGTCCGCGTCAATGCCGGGCCACTAAATATGCGACCTGGCTATAGACTTCATCATGACTATGCCTGGGTGGATATTGTGTAGGTCGCAAAACCACGTGATTATCCCATAAGAGGCAATCCAACTGAATGGACATTTCATCTTTGTGTCGGTGAAATGGCTTAATTTCATCTTGCATTTCCCCGGGAACGGCCGACCTGCTCCCATTGAGGACGCAACTTTTTACTAGTGATCGCACAGGATCCTGACTGGTCCAGGTCCTGGTCTGGCGAGCAGTGACGGGTGACCCCTCGCACTCAAAAGCATCCATGACTAGAAGCAAGTCTGCGGGTTGCGCTATTTCCACCCCGGTAGTGGGCAATAGTAGCCGACTGAGGGCACCAGCACAGTTCTCCGTGCCTGGTCTGTGGCGGATAACATAGTCACAGGCGGACCATGTTAGTGCCCTTCTTTGGATGTGGGGCGAAGCATTGGTGTTTATACCTTTGTTTTCTGAAAACAGCGAAATGAGCGGCTTGTGGTCGGTTTCAAGCTCGAACCGAAGTCCAAATAGGTATTGGTGCATTTTCTTAACCCCATATAAACATGCTAATGCCTCTTTCTTGACCATTCTGTTGACTCTTTCAGCCTTATTCAGACTTCTAGATGCGTATGCAACCGGTTGAAGTTTGCCCGATACATTGGTTTGCTGTAACACACACCCGACCCCGTACGAAGATGCATCACAAACTAGCACTAATCGTTTACACTGGTCATACAGTAACTTATTAGAACAAAGTAGATTTCTGGCCTTCTCAAAGGCTGTCTCTTGAGATTTACCCCAAACCCAGTCGTCATCCTTACGTAGCAACATGTGCAACGGTTCCAGCAAAGTGCTTAACCCGGGTAGAAAGTTACCAAAAAAGTTGAGGAATCCCAGGAACGAACACAGCTCCATCACATTCCGTCGTCTGAGTGCATTCTTGATGACCTCCGTCTTTGAGCCCGTGGGTCTGATGCCGACTGCTGCAATCTTTCTCCCCAAAAGTTCGACCTCTAGCGCCAGGAAAATACACTTGGAGCGTTTCAGCCTGAGTCCCACTCTGTCTAGGCGACTTAGAACCTCTTCCAGATTGTGTAGGTGTTCGGTGGTGTTGCGACCGGTGATCAGGATGTCGTCTTGAAACACAACGGTGCGCAGAACCGATTTCAGCAAACTCTCCATGTTCCTCTGGAAGATGGCAGCAGCCGAGCGAATCCCAAAAGGCACCTGTGGTATATAAACTGTTCTTTGTGCGTGTTGATGCACGTCAATCTTTTCGAAGAATCAGCCTGCTCCTGTGCCATGTAGGCGGAGGTTAGGTCCAACTTGGTGAATGACTTCCCCCCCCGTTAACGTTGCAAACAAGTCATCCGCCTTGGGCAGCGGGTCCTGTAACGAGACTCTGTTGATCGTTACCTTGTAGTCTCCGCAGATTCTGACTGTGCCATCGCTTTTCAACACCAGAACAACCGGACTGGCCCACTCGTTGAACTCGACTGGTGTTATGATTCCCTCTCGTTGAAGTCTGTCCAGTTCGATCTTGATTTTCTCCCTCATCATATATGGAACTGCTCGAGCCTTGTGATGAATGGGCCTTGCATCGGGGACGAGATGGATCTGCACCTTGGCGCCTGTGAAGTTGCCGATGCCTGGTTCAATTAGCGACGGAAACTTGCTCAGCACTTGGGCGCACGAGGCGTCATTCACCGAAGACAGTGCTTTGATGTCGGTCCAGTTCCATCGAATCTTTCTGAGCCAGCTTCTGCCAAAAAGTGTTGGGCCATTGCCTGGTGCAATCCACAGTGGTAAATCATGCACAGTTCCATCGTACGATACCTTCACTGCCGCACTGCCAATGACTGGTATGAGCTCTTTGGTGTAGGTGCGCAGCTTTGTCTGAATCGGACTCAGTTTGGGCCTTTGTGCCTTGTTGCCCCACAGTTTCTCAAAAGCCTTCTGGCTCATAATTGACTGACTCGCCCCCGTGTCCAACTCCATTGATACAGGACTACTGTTCAATTTGACTTTCAGCATGATAGGAGGGCGCTTGGTGGTGAAGGTGTGTACCCCATACACTTCTTCCTCGGGTTGAGTTGCCTCTCTTGTTGTTGTGCGTGAACCGGGCCGGATCGATCATCCTCTGCCGACTCTGCCACGTGGTGAGTCGCAGCACACTTGCACAGTCGCTGGAGGTGCCCCATTGTTTCGCAGCCTTTGCACACGTAGTGCTTGAATCGACATTGATGGGCTCGATGATTACCCCCACAGAGCCAACATGGTGCTAATGGATTTGCATTCACCCCCGATGGTGGACTCTTGAGTCATCCTAGGTCTTGCAGCTACAGACGTGTTGGTCCTGCCATATGCAGTTCTGCCTGCTAGCGGCGTTATTTTATGCACAGTACTTGCCGGTGAGCTTCGGTGCTGGGAAGATATCTGTCTGGTATTATCGCTCGTGGATATGAATGCCTGGGCTATCGTGATGGCCTTGCTTAGGCCTAGGGATTCGGCGGACAGCAGCTTGCGAAGAATAACCTTGTGGCCGATGCCAAGCCAAAAAAGTCCCGCAGCATTTCCCCCAAAAATCCAGCAAATTCGCGAGTTCCCGCAAGGCGTCGCAGGTTGGCGACATAACTCGCCATGTCCTGGCCCTCGGAGCGGTGGTGCGTGTAGAAGCGATACCTGGCCATTAAGACGCTCTCCTTCGGCTTGAGGTGGTTCCGAACCAGATACACAACTCTGTATATGTCTTCTCCGCTGGTTTCTCCGGTGCTAGCAGATTCTTGATGAGGCCGTATATTGTGGACCCACACACGGTGAGGAGAATCGCCCTGCGCTTGATCGCTTTATCGTCCCCATCCAGCTCGTTGGCCACGAAGTACTGGTCGAGACACTCAACTAAGGCTTCCCAATCATCACCCTCTACAAATCCCTCTAAAATACCAACGGCAGCCATGACCGCGTGAAAGTTTGTAATCTGTTACTCGTCGCCAATTGTTAAGTGTGGAAGAACTCCACAAGACTGAGCACTGTGAGTGAAAACTGATGTGACCTTAGTCTCTTTTAAAACAACTCCAGAGTACTTAAGCAGCATGGCAGACAACCTTTTATACTCCCTTGCGTGAGGTGTGCAGGCGACCCTTGGGCCTCCAACAGTTGCACCCTCTGGTGGCAAGTCTTACACAGTTACAATGTTTACATACATGACAACCTGCATGCACAATATCAGAGGCACAGCATAAGAAGCCTTTTGAGGATAAGCCAGTGCAGTGAGGAATGTCGAAGATCAGAACTTAACTTACTGCACCAGCAAGTCAATCAATCACTCATTGTCAGTGCTCCACACTAAATCTATTGGTTGGGCACAAGAGAGTTAATTTTGAGCCTTGTCAAAGTGGACAATGAGTAAGAGTAGTGTGAAAGTCGCTCACTACGAGAAGCAGGAACCGAGTTGCAATTGAAGCCAGGAATTGGAGGCAATTCATCTCTGTCTCTGGAGGGGACGGTATTGCCATAAATCATCTTGCTCCAAAGGATAAAGTGCAGAATATGCTGAGGAAGCTTGGCTGCATTATTTACAACAACAGACAAGGATCTCTTACGAAATATCTGTAGTGATTTTGTTGGGACAGCGCACTGGAACAGTGCGAAAGCTAGATCGTCTATCAGCAATTCTTTCAAAAATTAATTGTCAACCGAACCAGAGGCCCAAATGAGCTCGAATTACCGACGGGATGAATTATAGTCAGCCAACGACTTGCACCTTCGGAACCATTAATCACGCTTCTCGGGACGTCCCAAAGTGCTTCGCACAGATTAATTCCGAGAGTGTAGCACCTGTTGTGTTCAGCAAACAGAGCAGCCATTTTCAGAGCAACGCAGAAGGATTACAAGACAGGAGTAGGCCATTCGGCCCATCATGCAGCGGGGGTTCCTGGAAACAACACTTGCACGACTGTCCAGGTGACGCACTTTCAGCGACCCCGCTCTTAGACATTTTTACATTTTTTTTATTTATTCGTTCCCGGGATGTGGGCGTTGCTGGCAAGGCTGGCATTTATTGCCCATCTCCAATTGCCCCTTGAGAAGGTGGTGGTGAGCCGCCGCATTGAACCGCTGCAGTCCGTGTGGTGAAGGTGCTCCCACAGTGCTGACTTTGTCACAGCAGTTTGGCACAACTGAGTGTCTCGCTGGGCCAGGTCAGAGGGCAGTTAAGAGTCAACCACATTGCTGTGGGTCTGGAGTCACATATAGGCCAGACCGGGTAAGGGCGGGTGTAATGTGTGCTTCTGGGAGGATGCTCATAGGTTTGTGGAGCTGTTGAGTTGTGAGTGGCTTAGCCAGTCACGTGATGTTCACAAAACTCAATAAAACCCCAGCCCGTTGGACCCACGGTGAGGCAGGTGGTTGTGAGCCTGGTGGATGAACTGGTAATGTGTAGTGTGATTGTTAAATCTTTTGCTAATAAACCAACTCGTTCTTAAGAGCAATGAGTTACTATGATTTCTTCAGCAAAGAACCCATGAAGCAAATACATTACAGACGGCAGATTTCCTTCCTTAAAGGACATTAGTGAACCAGTTGGGTCCGATAGTTTCATGGTCACCAGTTAGCTTTTTATTCCAGATTTATTTCATTGAGTGGGCCACGTCCCCAGCTGCCATGGTGTATGGAGGATGGTACAAGTTCACTGCTGTCCGCCGGCGTGTTCATCGTGATCACTGCGGACCACCAGCCCATTCTATGTTTGGAGCAGGATGCTTTTGCTTTTGCACGACAGAACTGAAACATTTAACAGTGAAAACTGAAGAGCAGAAATCTATCTTTTAAATAAGAGTTGACTTTTTTTTTACCATTTATCCTGGCTTTCCAGGTTAACCAGGTGGCTTACAATTAAACACCATCACTAGAACCCCCCATGAACAATGATCTTGTTGTGTATGCAATAACTCAATAGATGGAATACTGTAAACTTCGAACAGGTACAAACCTGGCTCTGCTTTATTAGGGCCCAAAGTGGTTACATTTCAAGATGGCTGGCCTTTTATACCTGGGCCGCGCACACGTACGTACAGCCCAATGACCTCCAACAGTGTTGCCACCTGGTGGCTAGTAAACACAAGCATACATATATGACAATATCCCCCTTTAAGATATTACAAATTGAGACACTCCGGGGCTTTCCGCTCCCAAGTTGACCGTTTCAGTTCAACTCCAGCTTTGAGCGAGTGTTCTGAGTCTGTTATGACTGGGGGCTGGGGCCGATCTGATGTAGGGGCAATGACCATGTCAGGGATTGAAAGTCCAGATTCATTGATGACAGCGGAGTCCTCTGATGACTGAGGGTAGGTTGGTTGGTCACTGATTGTGTCTTCCTCAGACTGTTCCGGTTCATCCATGTGTCGCAGCTTTATCTGATCGACATGTTTCCTGCATGTTTACCCATTCTTGAGCTTGACAATAAACACTCTGTTACCCTTCTTGGCCGTAACAGTACAGGCGATCCACTTGGGACCTTGACCATAATTCAATACATACACAGGATGATTGATAGAAATGCTACGTGACACAGTAGCGTGATCATGATACTCTTGTTGACTTTGACGTCTATATTCAACACGATTATTCAAGTCAGGGTGGACAAGAGAGAGCCTGGTCTTGAGACCTCTCTTCATCAATAATTCAGCAGGGTGGATCCCGGTAAGCGTATGGGGTCTTGTCCTGTAACTAAGCAATATGCGTGACAAGCGAGTTTGCAGTGAACCTTGAGTTACATGTTTCATACTCTGCTTGATGGTTTGGACCGCACGCTCTGCTTGTCCGTTGGATGCGGGTTTGAATGGTGCTGACCTCACATGTTTAATACCATTGAGTTTCATGACCTCTTGAAATTCCATACTGGTGAATCAAGATCTGTTGTCGCTTACAACGATGTCGGGCAGACCATGAGTGGCAAACATGACACGAAGGCTCTCTGTGGATGTACTGGATGACATGATCATACACTCTATCCACTTGGAATAAGCATCCACCACAACTAAAAACATCTTTCCCAGGAAGGGACCTGCAAAGTTGATGTGGATCCTGGACCATGGTTTGGACGGCCACGACCACAGACCCAGCGGAGATTCCACTGGTGCTTTACTTAGCTGCATGCAAGTATTGCACTGATGCACACATGATTCCAGATCAGAGTCAATTCCAGGCCACCATACATGAGACCTGGCAATGGCTTTCATCATGACAATACCGGGATGAGTGCTATGTAGATCACGCACAAATTTCTTTCTGCCTTTCTTGGGCATAACAACATGATTACCCCACAGTAAACAATCTGACTGAATAGATAGTTCGTCTTTGCATTGGATATAAGGTTTGTTCTCCTCACACATTTGCTTGGGTATGGCAGACCAATCACCACTAAGGACACAACGTTTCACAACTGATAATATCAGGTCCTGGCTGATCCAGGTTTTAACTTGCTGGGCCGTGACAGGGGTTCCTTCACTTTCAAAAGCATCCATAACTAACAGTAGGTCTGCCGGTTGTGGCGTCTCCATCTCTGGTGTGGGCAACGGCAGACGGCTCAGTGCCTCGGCACAATTCTCAGTGCCAGGTCTTTGGCGAATGACATAATCATAGGCAGATAATGTCAGTGCCCACCTCTGGATGCGGGACGATGCATTGGTATTGATACCTTTGTGTTCCAAAAACAATGAAATGAGTGGCTTGTGATCTGTTTCCAGTTCAAACCGAAGACCAAACAGGTACTGATACATCTTTTTAACCCCATACACACAGGCCAGTGCTTCTTTCTCTATCATGCTGTAGGCTCTTACCACCTTTGACAAACTTTTTGAAACATATGCATCAGGTTGTAATTTGCCCGACTCATTGGCTTGTTGGAGCACGCAACCAACTCCATATGACGAAGCATCACAGGCCAATACTAGACGCTTACACAGATCATAATGTATCAGCAGCTTGTTAGAGCAAAGCAGATTAGTGGCTTTCTCAAAAGCTCTGTCTTGAGACGCACCCCAAACCCAGTTGTCGCCTTTTCTTAGCAGCATGAGCAGGGGCTCTAATGAAGTGCTCAATCTAGGTAGGAAATTACCGAAGTAGTTGATTAGACCAGGGAACGAAAGCAGCTCCGTCACATTCTGAGGCTTGGGTGCATTTTTGATGGCCTTGGTTTTCGACTCCATAGGCCTGAGACCATCAGCAGCAATTTTCCTCCCCAGGAATTCGACTTCCGGTGCCATGAAGATGCACTTCGAGCGTTTCAGTCTGAGTCTCACTTTGTCCAGACAATGTAGAACCTCTTCCAGGTTGTTCAGATGTTCGGCAGAGTCATGACCTGTGACCAGGATGTCATTTTGGAACATGACGGTTTTGGGGACGGTCTTCAGTAGACTCTCCATGTTCCTCTGAAATATGGCTGCAGCCGAGCGAATTCCAAAAGGGCACCTGTTGTAGATTATAGAGTCCTTTATGAGTGTTGATGCACGTAAGTTTCTTTAACGTGTCGACCAGCTCCTGTGTCATGTAGGCCGATGTCAGGTCTAGTTTTGTGAACGACTTCCCCCCGGCTAGCATTGCAAACAGGTCATCAGCCTTCAGTAACGGGTATTGATCCTGTTTCGAAACTCGGTTGATCGTAACCTTGCAGTCTCCACAAATCCTGACAGTGCCATCATTTTTCAACACGGGAATAATGGGGCTGGCCCATTCGTTAACTTCGACCGGTGATATGACCCCTTCACACTGGAGTTTGTCCAGTTCGATTTCGACCTTCTCCTTCATCATGTACAGAACTTCCCGAGCTTTATAATGGGCGGGTCTTGCATCCGAGTCCACGTGGATCTGCACCTTGGCTCCCGTGAAAGTACCGATGCCTGGTTCAAACAGCGAGGGGAACTTGCTCAGCACTTGAGCACATGGAGCATCCTCCTCCGACAACAACGCTTTGATCTTTTTCTAAACAGTTTATGCCGAACGGCATTGGATCATTGCCTGGAACACTCCATAATGGTAAATACTGAATCGCACCATCATATGACACCGTGTTTACTGCACTGCCAATCACCGTTATGAGTTCTTTAGTGTACGTACGCAACTTGGCATTGACTGGACTCAGCTTAGGCCTCACAGCCTTAGTATCCCACAGCCTGTCGAATGACCTCTGGCTCATTATTGATTGACTTGACCCGTCTGCAATTCCATCGGTACCGGCACACCGTTAAGTTTCACATTAATCATTATCTGTTGGCTCTTTGTTAGGAACGCATACATTCCATACACTTCCTCCTCTGGTATCTCGGATTGCTTATCCGGATCCGAGCTATACTGGTCATCATCCTCCACGTGGTGAGTCACAGCACGCTTGCTCAGTTGCAGACACATGCGCTGGAGATGCCCCACTTTCGAACAGCCTTTACAGATATACTGTTTAAACCAACACTGTTGATGCCGATGATTTCCCCCACAACACTAACACGGTGATATCGGATTCATTCCCGTTGGCGGACTTTGAGCAGCCACAGGTTTCGCGTACGCAGTCGGGTAGGCCCTGCCATATGCAGCTCTGCCAAACGACGATACTATCTTGTTTACAATACTTGCCGAGTTCCAATATTTCAATGATATCTGCTTTAAGCTTTTGTCCGTCGTCATGCAAGATTGGGCAATCGTGATGGCCTTGCTTAAATCCAGCGTCTCCGCCGGCAGTAGCTTAAGCAGCATCACCTTGTGGTTGATACCGATTACAAAGAAGTCCCACAGCATGTCTGCCAACGCAGTTTCGAACTTACACGGTCCAGCTAGACATCTTAGGTCGGCAACGAGTTCCCACACACACTGGTCCTCAGAACGAACGTGTGTATAGAATCGATATCTTGAGATGATGATGTCTTCATCTAGTTTGAGATGGTCACGTACCAGAGCACACAATGTTTCATAGTCCTTGTCCGTTGGACTTAAAGGCGAGAGGAGATTCTTTATGAGTCCATAGATTTTCGGACCGCAAACCGTGAGGAAGACCACCCGGTGCTGAACTGCGTCTGCCTCTTTCTCCATTTTGTTGGCCACGAAGTTCTGGTTTAAGCGGGCTACAAAGTCTGCCCCATCTTCTCCCTCCACGAATCGCTCCAGAATTCCAATTGTGCTCATTTTTGCATGTGAAGGTTCTTGTCGCCAAATGCTGTGTATGCAATAACTCAATGGACTGAATACTGTAAACTCCGAACAGGTACAATCCTGGCTCTACTTTATTAGGGCCCAAAGTGAGTACAGCACAAGATGCTGGCCTTTTACACCTGGGTCACACACATGTGTGCACAGCCCAATGACCTCCGACAGTGGCGCCACCTGGTGGCTAGTAAAGCCAAACATACATATATGACAGATTGCATCCTGAGTCCTATCACTTTTGGATCTTGCACTTGGCAATAGATGGAAATTGAATCTCTGTAAAGGTCAGTGTGATAGTATTTTTCCTAAGCGTGTTGCCTACAATGTAAAACTGTTCTCTAATTAGCTGTAGTGTTCTTGATAATTGGCAACAGCACCCAAGGGGGCGATGAGGAGAATTTTTTTTACACAGCGAGTTGTTGTGATCTGGAATGCGCTGCCTGAAAGGGCGGTGGGAGCAGATTCATTCGTCACACACCATCCTGGTGTGATATATGGGAAATATATCGGTCGTTCCTTTATTGTCGCTGAGACAAAACCCTGGAACTCCCTCCCTAACAGCACTGTGTGGGAGCACCTTCACCACACGGACTGCAGCGGTTCAAGAAGGCGGCTCACCACCACCTTCTCAAGGGGCATTTAGAGATGGGCAATAAATGCCGGCCTTGCCAGCGACGCCCACATCCCGTGAACGAATCATAGAATCATGGAAATTTACAGCGCGGAAGGAGGCCATTTCAGCCCATCGTGTGCGTGCCGGCCGACCAAGAGCTATCCAGCCTAATCCCACTTTCCAGCTCTCGGTCCGTAGCCCTGCAGGTTACGGCACTTTAAGTGCACATCCAAGTACTTTTTAAATGTGGTGAGGGTTTCTGCCTCTACCACCCTTTCAGGCAGTGAGTTCCAGACCCCCACCACCCATCTGGAAACTTCTTAATCATGCCCCCAACATTCAAGTTCAAGTCATTGATATATACCACAAAAAGCAAGGGACCCAGCACTGAGCCCTGTGGAACCCCACTGGATCCAGCCTTCCAGTCACAAAAACACTCATCGACCATTACCCTTTGCTTCCTGCCTCTGGGCCAATTTTGGATCCAACTTGCCACTCCGCCCTGGATCCCAGGGGCTTTTACTTTCGTGACCAGTCTGCCATGTGGGACCTTATCAAAAGCTTTGCTAAAATCCATATTCACTACATCAAACGCACTACCCTCATCGACCCTCCTGGTTACCTCCTCAAAAACTTCAATCAAGTTAGTCATACACGACCTTCCCTTAACAAATCCATGTTGACTGTCCTTGATTAATCCGTGTCTTTCTAAATGAAGATTTATCCTGTCCCTCAAGACTTTTTCCAACAATGTTCCCACCACCGAGATTAGGCTGAGAGGCCTGTAATTACTCAGTCTATCCCTTTCTCCCCTGGCCTCGTATTGCCATGTGGTCAGCCTGTCTGAGCCCATGAGATACAGGCTGTTAATTGGATCGATCAGGCATGTGCAGTATTCCCCACTCATTGAGAGATATCTACTGCTGGATAGATAATGTCAACGGTAACCTACTTGTCACAGAAAGGGAGACATGGGACTGAAGCAGGCCAGGCAAGTCTAGAACCACCAGTGGTGGACTGTTCATTCAGCCCCATTGTTGCTGCCCAGCTGACAGACAGCAACTTAAAGGAAGAAAAGAAAGATTTGCATTTATATAGCGCCTTTTCTAACCTCAGAATGTCCCAAAGTGCTTTGCAGCCAATGAAGTATTTTTGAAGTTGTGGTCACTTGCGCATTGTAGGTCAAGGTCCGGGTCGGTGATTGGAGCGTGGGCAGATACAGCAGGAGCGGCGAGGTCGGAGCGAAGGAGCGGTGAGAGATTGCAGAGGGACGTGATCGGGGCCAGGGACCCAAGGGCCCAGGGGCTCAGGGGCAGCACGGGCCCAGCCCACACTGCGATATGTGCGCGCACTGGGTCCGTGCAGCAGAGCTGGTCTCCAGTCGTCCTGGTTAACCCTTGCCACTGGACCAAGCCCTAGCTCTGTCAAGCCCGTGTGCAACGGCCACCCCACGTTAAAAAAATCAACGCCCAGGCACCTTCCACCCTTCAGGATATAGTTCGGGATCTGGAATATCAGGTCCTTCATTGAAACACCTGTGAACTCATCCCTTTTCTGGCGTGGAAGCGAGTCATCCTCGTTTCACGGGACCGCCTCTGATGTTGATGTGGGAAATAATTCCCGCGAAGGAGGCCTGTGGTGGGGAGAACATTGAAAGGTATCGCTCCACTGCTGGGCGAGCTGAATACTCAACATTGTTCGCTAGCTGGCTAACGGTAATCGTTCAGCAGCTGTAAGATCAGTAGCAGCCGCCAGGCGCAGAGCTACACTGGGCTCACCTTCCCCAACAAGTGAGGGGCCAGGCTGCTGACTGTGTGTGTGAGGGGGAAGGGGCCATCGCTGGGCCAGCAGGATCGGGGCACGGAGCCCGCCATCTGCACTGAAGGCCGCGGCCGGTAAGTCGGCCATTATTTCTAGCGTTATCGTCCCGCACCTCCCCTTTAATTTCGCCCCCACCCCCATGAGCAGGCCACAGAAACTGTCATGGGCACCGCCCGGAGCAGCCTCACGGGGCGCTGCCCAAGTGTCGCACCGGGGCGGAAACGAGTCGCCGCGCGGCGCACGGTGACGCCGATGTCATCGACCGCTGCAGCGGCTCGTGGCGCTACGGGAATTTCGTGGGAGTGGGTAGCGGTGGCATGCCCGGGGAGAAAAGTCACAAAGGACGCAAATTTCCCCCCCCCCCCCCGCCCCTCCCGCCGCATGTGTTTTGCCTTTACCTTTGACGAATTGGATAGCCGCCTGGCTCTACCAGAGAGCTGGCACAGGCCCGATGGACAGAGTTTTCTCCCGCGGTGCTGCGTTGCACGATAATACGGGCTCGGTATTCCTGGCCTTAGCACTGCTCCGTGGGAGCCATTAAATGGCGGTAAATTCTCAGCCGCGGCTGTTTTCCGTCTGTAACTTTGCGCTGCCGGTAACTGGCAGCGCCACGCTGAACAAAAACGGGCGCGATGTGACGTAAATCGGCGTGCAACAGTGGCCTAACATCGCAAGCGCGCACTTGTACCCTGGCACCGAATCCAGTGCGGGTTGGTGTGTGGCCTGGTGCCCCCCCCGATGACAGACCCCTGAAACTTTCGATGTGGCTGGAAGGATGGGGAAATCAAGGCCCCGCTCCAGCCGACTGTAGCACTGAGGGAGTGCTGCCTTGTCGGAGGTGCTGCTATTCGGAGGCGATGTTAACTTGCTTGTTGACGTGGGTGTTAAAATCTCGCGGCAGGGACCCGGAAGTGCTCCTGGTGACTCGACCCACATTCCTCCCTCAAACAACACCACCGAATAAACCGCAGCTTAACCGGACATTGCTCACGCTTGCTGCTGTGGGATCTTGACGCGCTCCGAACGGCTTCCGCCTTTGTTGGCGTGATAGAGCGCAGCGGCACTTCAAAAGTAATTTACTGCGTGCGAAAGGGCCTGAGATGTCACGCTGCTGTGTAAATGCAAGTTTGCCCTCTTTCTCTCTCTCTGGCGTGTAATTGAAAAAGGCAGTGAGGGATTCAGTTCTGGTGCTCACTCAGCTTTCTCGCAGTCTGCCTCCAGTGCAAAGAAAAGCAAAGCAGAGAGCTCGTTTATAAACCAACTGACCCCGGCCGAGAATTCCGCACCGGGTCACTGACGTGTGGATCTGGCTGAACGGCACTGGGTAGCAACTTGACAAACCAACTCTGCCAACCAGTTTTACCCACTGCCCGGACACCCGGCGGATTCGAAAGCCACCCTTCCACCTCACCAGCTCGACGATTAATGGCGGCATCATGCCCCAGGCTCCAGGCCACGCGTGCTGCTGAAAGTACTTGGCACGGACGGCAAACTTGTGCCGTACAAATCCGGTCATTATCAGGTTGCTGCTGCTGGGAGCTTGCTGTGCGCAAATTGGTTGGCGCGTTCCCTACATTACAACAGCGGCTACACTCCAAAAGTAGTTCATTGGCTGTAAAGCGCTTTGAGATGTCCGGTGGTCGTGAAAGGCGCTATATAAATCCAAGTCTTTCTTTCTATAAATCTGGTGGGAAGGCATGCCTTGATTCATCGGAACATTGGGAGCAGGAGGAGGCCATTCAGCCTCTCAGACCTGTTCCGCAATTCAATTAGATCCGAACTGATCTGTGACTCAACTCCATTAACCTGCCTTTGCTCCATCTTCCTCAATGCCCTCACCCCCCCAAAAAAAATCCATCGACCTCAGTCTGGAAAGCTCCAACTGACCCCCCCGGGCTCAACAGCTTTTTGGGGGAGAGAGTTCCAGATTCCCACTGCCCTTTGTGTGAAGAAGTGCTTCCTGACATCACCCCTGAACGCCCTGACTCTAATATTAAGGTGACGCCCCCTTTGTTCCGGACTCCCCCACCAGAGGAAACAGCTTCTCTCTCGAGCCGATCAAATCCATGCAATATTTTCAACACCTTGAATTAGATCGCCCCTGAGCCTTTTAAACTCAAGGCAGATTCAGCAACCTGGCCTCATAACTTAACCGTCTAAGGCCCTCAGAGTGAAGAGGAGTCAGGCACGCTCCTCACTCCAATTTTCTCTGGTGCCCGGCCGTGCCCACACTCCCGATTGCTGTACTCAGTGGGGCCAATCGTGTACGCAGAGTGACTGCTGCCAATGAGCAGGAAGCGACTGGACGCTGTGCAGAAGCATCAGCATAGGTAGTCCCCGAAATCGAGGAAGACTTGCTTCCACTCTAAAAGTGAGTTCTCAGATGGCTGTACAGTCTAAGACGGGAATTACAGTCTCTGTCACAGGTGGGACAGTGGTTGAGGGAAAGGGTGGGTGGGGAGTCTGGTTTGCCGCACGCTCCTTCCGCTGCCCGCGCTTGGTTTCTGCACGCTCTCGGCGACGAGACTCGAGGTGCCCAGCGCCCTCCCGGATGCACGTCCTCCACTTAGGGCGGTCTTTGGCCAGGGACTCCCAGGTGTCGGTGGGGATGTTGTACTTTATCAAGGAGGCTTTGAGGGTGTCCTTGAAACATTTCCTCTGCCCACCTGGGGCTTGCTTTCCGTGAAGGAGTTCCGAGTAGAGCGCTTGCTTGGGGAGTCTTGTGTCGGGCATGCGGACAATGTGGCCCGCCCATTGAAGCTGGCCAAGTGTGGTCAGTGCTTCGATGCTGGGGATGTTGGCCTGGACGAGGACACTAACGTTGGTTTGTCTGTCCTCCCAGCAGATTTGCAGGATCTTGCGGAGGCAGCGTTGGTGGTATTTCTCCAGCGATTTGAGGTGTCTGCTGTACATGGTACAGAAGCATCCTGCAAATAACAGTCAGGTCCCAAATGTAAAAAATAACATTCACAACAGACAGAGGTCTGTATAAAAGGCCGACTCGAACGGTTTTTCCCCTTGTTGGAAATTATTTTATTGTAAAGAAATGCAAATAAATTAAAAATGCTTCCCATTATCAATTTGATTTATCAGGATAATGTTCACAGGATTTTCTGCCCGACTGCCTTTTTGAGTTAGAGACGGTTCCACGTTGAAAATCGCCAAGATTCCTCGGCCGAAAGCTCCCGTTTTATGTGTTTCTCTCTTTTCTAAAGGTCTTTCTGACCATCTAAGCAGGATGTTTGCTCAAGCTCACCGTTAAGCCTGCGAAGGCTTGTGTCCAAATATTGACATTGAATCGTGGCCATTGGCATTTTACACGCATTGGGATTTTACGAACAATTACCGTCCTTTCCTCAAGCTTTGGCCACATTTGAGCAGCAGGGCTGTGAATTATTCGGCAAAGCCAACACAATTTCCATTCTATCAAAATGACTGCTGACGACGCAGTCCTGCAAGAACAACCAAGCGAGCATTGGAACTGCGCATGTGCAATGACTTTGTGTCATTGGCAGAGTCACGACCCAGTGAAAACGTGACCCGGAGTTTAAACTGACCAAGTGAGAATTCAGGGGCTGGGTGACCGTGAGTTCCCAGGGTACACTGCCTGTGAACATCGCTCTCCACGGGGGAGAACAGAAGTGAGGCTTCAACCCTGATAAATGCAGAGTCTTACAGCACAGAAGGGAGGCCATTCGGCCCATCTTGCCTGTGTGCCAGCTCTTTGAAAGAGCGATTCACTTAGTCCCATTCCTCCACTCTTTCCCCCCACAGCCCTGCAACTTTTTCCTTTCCCAGAATTTACCCAGTTCCTTTGTACTGACCCCACACTTACCGTGATCGCCTGCTCTCTCAGGTGGACAGAAAAGATCCCACGGCCACTATTTCGAAGAAGAGCAGGGGAGTTCCCCCCCGCTGTCTTGGAGCCAATATTCATCCCTCAACCAACATCACTTAAAAACAGACCATCTGCTCATTTATTTTATTGCTGTTTGTGGGAGCTTGCTGTGCGCAATTTGGTTGCCGCGTTTTCTACATTACAGCAGTGACTAGAAAGTGCTTCCTTGGCTGTGAAGCACTGCAGCATGCCCTGAGGTCATGAAAGGTGCTAGAGAAATTCAAGTCTTTCATTCTTTTGTCGATCTAATAAACACCACAGCCATTCAAATCTTTAGAAAGGATTTTGGCAGCTCTCAGAAACCAGTGGAGAGTAATCTAAATTAACATCCACTTATTAATGCCCACAAGAGCAGCCCGGCCCATTAAATGCAAATACCCTGGCTTCTTGACTGGTTAGCAGACCACATGTGAGAAATGAGTGGGGATGTAATGAAGGGAACAGAAATCGTCAATGCTGTTTGCGTTTAGTACCTGATGTGTATTTCCGCTCATGATAACTTTATTGAGCTGGAAACCTACATGGCAAGCGAGCCCCAGGTGGGCAGAGGAAACATTTCAAGGACACTCTGATAGCCTCCTTGATAAAGTGTAACATCTCCACCGACACCTGGGAGTCCCTGACCATGGACCACCCTAAGTGGAGGAAGTGCATCCGGGAGGGCACTGAGCACCTCGAGTCTCGTCGCCGAGAGCATGCACAAACCAAGCGCAGGCAGCGGAAGGTAGATGGCGTTGAGATACAGATCTGATTGAATGGCGGAACAGACTCGAGGGGCTGAATGGGCCTCCTCCTGTTCCTGTGTAACAGGCTCGAGGGGCTGAATGGGCCTCCTCCTGTTCCTGTGTAACAGGCTCGAGAGGCTGAACGGCCTCCTCCTGTTCCTGTGTAACAGGCTCGAGGGGCTGAATGGCCTCCTGTTCCTGTGTAACAGGCTCGAGGGGCTGAATGGGCCTCCTCCTGTTCCTGTGTAACAGGCTCGGGGGGCTGAATGGGCCTCCTCCTGTGCCTGTGTAACAGACTCGAGGGGCTGAATGGGCCTCCTCCTGTGCCTGTGTAACAGGCTCGAGGGGCTGAATGGGCCTCCTCCTGTTCCTGTGTAACAGGCTCGAGGGGCTGAACGGCCTCCTCCTGTTCCTGTGTAACAGGCTCGAGGGGCTGAATGGGTCTCCTCTTGTTCCTGTGTAACAGGCTCGAGGGGCTGAACGGCCTCCTCCTGTTCCTGTGTAACAGGCTCGAGGGGCTGAACGGCCTCCTCCTGTTCCTGTGGTTCCATGCAAAACGAGGTCTCTCCTGCCTGTTGAGATGGACGGGGAAGGTCCCAGGGATTCTCTCAGTGTCCTGGCCTCCTGTTGATCAATCATCCGTACCCCAACCACCAAAAACAGATTAACTGGACATTCATTTCACTGCTGTGAGTGGGAGCTTGCTGTGCGCCAGCTTTGCTTACACAACAGTAATGTCGACGCTTTCAAAGCAGTTCACTGCGAAGCACTTTGGGACGTAGCGAAGATGTGAAAAGCACAAGCTTTATCTTTTATTGCAGATATAAGAGAGCGAGAGTTGAACAGTAAGAACAGCTAGTGTTATCCCAGGAGCCAGATATCAGTAACCCACCAGTTCAAACAGGGTTTAGAATACTTCCATTCACTTCCAACAAACTATTGTGCTCGGCGCTCCAGGAGTGAATCTTGTTTCAATCTCCTGGGTAAAGGCTCAGATCTGCGAGCTCGTCAATTACTTCCATCTGTGGCAACTCATGCACTGAAGACGAGTTATCGTGAAACTGCTTCAAAAGGGTTTTTTTTTTAAAAAGAAAGGTTATTGTTTTGAAGGGAGGCTTAAAAAAAAATCAGGGCTTTATTATTTTCCTGGAACAGAGAAGGTTAAGGGGGGGCATGGGGCTGGGCGGGGATTTCACAACACTTCTCGTAATTAGGAAAGGTTTCGAGAAAGCAAATAGTGAAGGATTAGTTCCACTGGTTGACAACTGGACAACAAGGGGACTTAGACCAAGGTTCAGCACCAATGGCAGTCAGTCGGATATCTTCTTCAGGCAGAATCAGAGAATCAGAGAGATTTACAGCACGGAGGGAGGCCATTCGGCCCATCGTGTCCGTGCCGGCTGACCAAGAGCTAGCCAGCCTAATCCCACTTTCCCGCTCTAGGTCCGTAGCCCTGTGGGTTACGGCACTTCAGGTGCACATCCAAGTATTTTTTTAAATGTGGTGAGGGTTTCTGCCTCTACCACCCTTTCAGGGAGTGAGTTCCAGACCCCCACCCCCCTCTGGGTGAAAGAAATTTCCCCTCAAATCCCCTCTAAACCTCCCCCCAATTACTTTAAATCTATGCCCCCTGGTTGTTAACCGCTCTGCCAAGGGAAACAGGTCCTTCCTATCCATTCTATCTCGGCCCCTCATAATTCAATGAAATCTCCCCTCAGCCTCCAAGGAAAACAACCCCAGCCTATCCAATCTTTCATGATAGCTAAAATTTTCCAGGCAAAGGCAACATTCTCATAAATCTCCTCTGTACCCTCTCTATTGCAATCCTGTAATGCGGTGACCAGAACTGCACGCAGTACTCTAGCTGTGGCCTAACTAGTGTTTTATACAGTTCAAGCATAACCTCCCTGCTCTTGTATTCTATACCTCGGCTAATCAAGGCAAGCATTCCGTATGCCTTCTTAACTATTGGCCTGCTACCTTTAAGGATCTCCAAGGGCTAGAAATTTGTTTCTCGGCGATAACTGTATTTTTTTTCGCCAAAATTACCGTTGGCGCAATGCTATCGCTATGAGTCCGTAAATTCAAGTTTTAATTTGTGCAACGGTACAAATTGGCGTTACATGGGGGCATCGTAGGTCACTGTGAGAGGCTGAGGTCGACAAACCGCATGGCCTCCCACGCTCGAACTGACCTATTGTGACCTCCACTCTTTTTGGGAGGCTCAGCTGGCTTCTCTCTCAACCTCGAGGGCATGCTGCTTTGGCTCACTCCACACACACATAGAATCAGAGAACGGTTACAGCACGGGGGGAGACCATTCGGCCCGTCGAGCCCGTGCCGGCTCTCTGCAAGGGCACCTCAGCCAGTCCCACTCCCCCCCGCCCTTTCCCCATAGCCCTGCAAATACTTTTCCTTCAGGTACTTAGCCAACTCCCTTTTGAAAGCCTCCACCACCCTCTCAGGCAGCGCATTCCAGATCCTAATCACTTGCTGCGTAAAAGAGCTACCACTCCCATTGGCTTGGAGTCCCTTGCTGCGGGCTGACTCTGTCCCACCATTGGCCCTCCGGTGTCCTCCCCCGTCCAATCACGGCCCTGCCAAGACCACACCGTCTCGGTTTCAATCCACATCTGGTTCTGGGTTCCCTGTTCCTTCCAGGACGCTGGCCTGCTGCAGCACAGACAGATCCCACAGCTCTTTCCCTTCTGGGTAAAATGAGGAGTTTTTGTCCTCCCCTACAATGTGCACTTGAAGTGCTGTAACCTGCAGCATTAGGCTGGGTAGCTCTTTGTCAGCCAGCACAGACACGATGGGTCGAATGGCCTCCTTTCGTGCTGTAAGTTTCTATGATTCATTTTCTCTCTCTCTCTCTCTCTATCCTGCAGTGCCTCCAGTCCAATGAAATCAATGGCAAACACGGTGACGGTAATACTTGTCAATTTTATTGTGGTGCCATGACTCCTTGTGAGAGAATATTCCAGGAACGTCTGTCACTCCTGATTGCTCCAGAGATGGTGCTGCAACCTTTCTCAACCTGCTACAGCAAACATACGCGGGGGCGAAATTCACTTCTGCTGCCTTGGCGATAATCTGTTGTAACATAGGAACAGGCGGAGGCCATTGAGCCCCTCGCGTCTGCTCTGCCATTCAATGAGATCAGGGCTGATCTGCGACCTAACTCCATCTACCCGCCTTTGCCCCATATCCCTTAATACCTCCGGTTGACGGAAACCTATCAATCTCAGATTTAAAATTAACAATTGCTGTTTGCGGAAGAGAGTTCCAAATTTCTCCCGCCCTCTGTGTGTGGATCACACGCCTGATCTAGAATCCGTTGATCCCACTGAGCAAGGCCAATGGGAGATTCACGAGAATATATGAGAACGTTGTGAGGTCACAGTTTAGGGGTCACACGTGCAGATTCCTGCGTCCTGCTGGAAAACAGTATTATATTTTAAAACCGCCACGCAGTGAGAGGGGATCTTTGCCACCCACACACACCACGCTCACATGGCTTCTCGGAGCCTCTGCTTCACGCACAACAACTGATTACCTGGTGGGCCTAAACAATTCATCACAGAACTTGGTATCAATACACGTACTGAAACAATTGCATTTCCTTTATGCTCACACTGTCAGCTCCAGGGAGTTCCCAAGTCCCTGGGCACAGCAGCCATTTACATTCAGCTCACACACTCTGATGCTGAAAGAAATTGTGGTGTTACAACAATACAGCTGGTCAGCTCGCTTTAATATTCCAATATTAACGCTGCAGAATAAGCAGATTAAATAGCGTTGTCTCTCTCTGTCCGTCTCTCTCTCTCTCTGTCTCTGTCTCTCTCTCTCTCTCTGTCCCTCTCTCCTGTCTCTCTATGTGTGTCTCTGTCTCACTCACTCCTGGGGAACCCCTATCAATATTAACACACTCTTAGCGATCCCCAATCAATACTAACACACTTTCAGGGACCCCTATCAATATTAACGCACTTTAGGGAACACTCCCTATTAATATTAACACACACTCGTGGACCCTGTATCAATATTAATACACTCTTGGGGACCCCCCTATCAATATTAACACACTCTCGGGGACCCCTGCCAATAATAATGACCTGAGCCTGTCCATGAACCAGCCTGAGATGAACATGTCCTGCTCCATCACTGTAAATGGGGACATGGAGATTCAGTGATTGTCGGCTGTTACCCCTTTCACTTGTCTCGGAGAATTTGCCGAACGGCCCATTTAACCTCCATCTCTCAATTCGACAGGGGGATTGGGGTATTCAGACATCAATAGTCCTCCTCAATAGACGGTTGGTCTGCCTTTCCACAATGAACACATTAATTAGAGAGAGGGCTGCAAACGTAAAGATCCGGAGTAAAGGCCGGTGGCAGTGGAACCCTCAGCCCTGAGTCTGGAGGGAGTAAAGGCAAGTTAACATTTCAGGTGCAACCCCTTCATCAGAACTGGACACTGCAAAGAAAAGAAAGAACTTGAATTTATATAGCGCCTTTCATGACCTCAGCATGCCTCAACATACTTCACAGCCAATAAAGCACTTTTGAATTATAGTCGCTTTACGAAACGCGGCAGCCAATTTGCGCACAGCAAGCTCCCCCAAACAGCAATGTGATAATGACCAGATAATCTGATTTAGAGATGTTAGTTGAGGGATAAATATTGGCCCCAGGACACCAGGGATAACTCCCCTGCTCTTCTTCGAAATAGTGCGACAGGATCTTTTATGTCCAGCTGACAGAGCAGACGGGGCCTCGGTTTAACGTCTCATCACAAAGACAGCACCTCCGACAGTGTAGCACTCCCTAAGTACTGCCCCCCCGACAGTGCATCACTCCCTCAGTACTGCCCCTCCGATAGGGCAACACTCAATCAGTACTGCCCGTCCGACAGTGCGGTGCTCCCTCAGTACCGCCCCTCCGACAGTGCGGCACTCCCTCAGTACTGCCCCTCCGACAATGCAGTGCTCCCTCAGTACTGCCCCTCCGACAATGCAGCGCTCCCTCAGTACTGCCCCTCCAACAGTGCGGCACTCCCTCAGTACTGCCCCACTGACAGTGCGGCACTCCCTCAGTACTGCCCCTCCAACAGTGCGGCACTCCCTCAGTACTGCCCCACTGACAGTGCGGCACTCCCTCAGTACTGCCCCTCCGACAGTGCGGCACTCCCTCACAATTGCCCCTCCAACAATGCAGCACTCCCTCAGCACTGCACTGGGACTGTCAGTGTAGATTTTGTACTGAAGTCCCTGGAGTGGGATTTGAACCCACAGCCTTCTGACTCAGAGGAGAGCGTGCTACCCACTGAGCCATGGCTGACAGCTTGGAGACAGATCGGGAATCGGATGGGGAATTAAAGTAATGAGCCATAGGGAGCAGTGACCACGGGGACAATCTATTGCTGGGGTGTAGTTTACCCCTCCCTTTGAGTTGCTGCTCCTGTGCAGACACAACAGAAATACGCAGAAAAGCTTCATCCAGGTTTTATTAATATTCATTTTAGGGATGTGGTGCTCCCTCAGTACTGCCCCTCCGACAGTGCAGCACTCCCTCAGTACTGCCCCTCCGACAGTGCAGCACTCCCTCAGTACTGCCTCTCCGACAGTGCAGCACTCCCTCAGTACTGCCCCTCCGACAGTGCAGCACTCCCTCAGTACTGCCCCTCCGACAGTGCAGCACTCCCTCAGTACTGCCCCTCCGACAGTGCAGCACTCCCTCAGTACTGCCCCTCCGACAGTGCAGCATCCCCTCAGTACTGCCCCTCCGACAGTGCAGCACTCCCTCAGTACTGCCCCTCCGACAGTGCAGCACTCCCTCAGTACTGCCCCTCCGACAGTGCAGCACTCCCTCAGTACTGTCCCTCCGACAGTGCAGCACTCCCTCAGTACTGCCCCTCTGACAGTGCAGCATCCCCTCAGTACTGCCCCTCCGACAGTGCAGCACTCCCTCAGTATTGCCTCTCCGACAGTGCAGCATCCCCTCAGTACTGCCCCTCCAACAGTGCAGCACTCCCTCAGTACTGTTCCTCCGACAGTGCAGCACCCCCTCAGTACTGCCTCTCCGACAGTACAGTGCTCCCTCAGTACTGCCCCTCCGACAGTGCGGCACTCCCTCAGTACTGCCCCTCCGACAGTGCAGCATCCCCTCAGTACTGCCCCTCCGACAGTGCAGCACTCCCTCAGTACTGTCCCTCCGACAGTGCAGCACCCCCTCAGTACTGCCTCTCCGACAGTACAGTGCTCCCTCAGTACTGCCCCTCCGACAGTGCAGCATTCCCTCAGTACTGCTTCTCAAGGCTGGCAGTTATTGCCCATCCCTATTCGCCCCTTGAGAAGGTGGTGTTGAGCCGCCTTCTTGAACCGCTGCAGTCCGTGTGGTGAAGGTGCTCCCACAGTGCTGTTAGGGAGGGAGTTCCAGGATTGTGACCCAGCGACGATGAAGGAACGGCCGATATATTTCCAAGTCGTGATGGTGTGTGACTGGGAGGGGAACGTGGAGGTGGTGGTGTTCCCATGCACCTGCTGCCCTTGTCCTTCTAGGCGGTAAAGGTGGCGGGTTTGGGAGGTGCTGCCGAAGAAGCCTTGGCGAGTTGCTGCAGTGTATCTTGTAGACGGTGCACACTGCAGCCACGGTGCGCCGGTGGTGGAGGGAGTGAGTGTTGAAGGTGGTGGATGGGGAGCCGATCAGCTGTGTTCGGTCTACCAGCTTCCAGTCCTGATGAAAGCCCCTTACCTAAAATATGATCCTAATTTTTCTCTTCACGGACCTGCTGCGTGTTTCTGGCTTTCCCGACCCCGATGCAAGAAGTTTTTTGGAACGTTAATTTTCCAGCCTTAGGCTGCAGATAGCGTTAGTGCGAAGCAATCCGGCTTTGCACTGGGACTGCGGCTTAAGTTCAGTCTCGATCCTTCGCTGGCGGCCAGATGTGACACAGAGCCAAGCTGGTGATGAGGCATCTCACGCCACTCGGCTCTTGAGTCAGTGCAGCCCTCCCGACCAGCTCCAGGATAATGTCAAGCGGGACGGATTTTTTCGCTCTTCTGCCGCGCTCCTGTTAGCGCCCCCGGAGGGGTGGCAATGGCGGCGGTGAGCGTTTGCGGGCGCGCGGCCAGCTTCCAGCGCCCGGCCGGCACATTCGGTGCAGGGTTTGCGGGGGGCGCAGAGCAGTACTGCCCGGCAGAGGCGAGCCGGTGTGTAACGCCGCCGCTCGCGACACCGGCGCAAAACTTGCTTCGCGCCCGATCCGTAGCGCCCCCCCCCCCCCCCCGCAGCGCCCCCTAGCGGGGCCGCCTGGGGAAAGCGGGCGTTCCGAGGTGTAGCGGCCGCAGTGAGGGAAGGAATGTCGACCTCGGGTAAGTGTGATTGGTTATTTCATGGCGATTTATGTTGTGGCGGCGTGAGTTATTTATTGGGAATGTTTTGGGGGTTTATTTTCAGGTTTTTTTCCCCCCCCGCCGAGGCCTCTCTCAGGACACTCGGAGACCGGCTGGTAGCTTGGGACTTTTCAGTTGCTCGGCTGGCCTGAGAGAGATGTGGAACGCCCTCCCCTAGCGCCCCGTCCCACACTCAAGGCCCAGCTGGCGAATTTTGCCGCGGCAGACACAAACCATTTCCCGGTGCAAAGTTTATCGCCCCGCCCAAGACATGAGTGAATTTCCCCCCCCCCCCCCCCCCACACAGTGCTTTTGCCGCTGTGCTGAGCCGAAGCCTGCGGGTTGCGAATCGATGCCCCAATGCTACCCTTTCCTCAACTGGGCAGGTACATATTGATGGCGCGCTGTTAGAAACAACCGGGGACTATTACCACGACTCACGGCACTCCGGGGGAGTAACGGTGGTGGGGGAGGGGGGGGCTGCACACCTCAGCACAGTCCTGCTCTCGACGGTCTCGGAGACCCTTCAGCTATGGCCAGAGGTTGCTCCGTCCCATCGCCCTCCCAATGACCAGAGGCACACGGTGAAAGGGACAGCCAGAGAATGGTGCTTGATGGGCACATTCCCGACCCCACCATCAGCGTAAAGCAGCATAAACCATCCGCCCAGGTCTCCTTAGCAACGGGATGCACTGGTTGGCATGATTAGCGGAGGGCTGTCTGAACCTCTTGTCCTCATGAGCCATATACAACAATAACTTGCATTTATATAGCGACTTTAGCACTCGAACATCCCAAGGCACTTCACAGGAGCGTTATCAAAACAAATCTGACACCAAGCCACATAAGGTGAAATTAGGGCAGGTTGGTCAAAGAGGTCGCTTTTAAGGAGCATCTTAAAGGAGGAGAGAGAGGTGGAGAGGTTTAGGGAGGGAGTTCCAGAGCTTGGGGCCCAGCAACAGAAGGCACGGCCACCAATGGTTGAGCGATTATAATCAGGAATGCTCAGGAGGGCAGAATTAGAGGAGTGCAGACATCTCGGGGGGTTGTGGGGCTGGAGGAGATTACAGAGATAGGGAGGAGCGAGGCCATGGAGGGATTTGAAAACAAGGATGAAAATTTTGAAATCGAGGCGTTGCTTAACCGGGAGCTAATGCAGGTCAGTGAGCACAGGGGGTGATGGGTGAGCGGGACTGGGTGCAAGTTAGGACACGGGGCAGCGAGCACAGGGGGTGATGGGTGAGCGGGACTGGGTGCGAGTTAGGACACGGGGCAGCAAGCACAGGGGGTGATGGGTGAGTGGGACTCGGTGCAAGTTAGGACACGGGGCAGCGAGCACAAGAGGTGATGGGTGAGTAAGACTGGGTGCGAGTTAGGGCACGGGTCAGCGAGCACAGGGGGTGATGGGTGAGCGGGACTTGGTGCGAGTTAGGACACAGGTCAGCGAGCACAGGGGGTGATGGGTGAGCGGGACTCGATGCAAGTTAGGACACGGGGCAGCGAGCACAGGGGGTGATGGGTGAGCGGGACTCGATGCAAGTTAGGACACAGGTCAGCGAGCACAGGGGGTGATGGGTGAGCGGGACTGGGTGCAAGTTAGGACACGGGGCAGCGAGCATGGGGGGTGATGGGTGAGCAGGACTGGGTGCGAGTTAGGACACGGGGCAGCGAGCACAGAGGGTGATGGGTGAGCGGGACTCGATGCAAGTTAGGACACGGGGCAGTGAGCACAGGGGGTGATGGGTGAGTAAGACTGGGTGCGAGTTAGGGCACGGGTCAGCGAGCACAGGGGGTGATGGGTGAGTAAGACTGGGTGCGAGTTAAGACACGGTCAGTGAGCACAGGGGTGATGGGTGAGCGGGTTGGGTGCGAGTTAGGACACGGGGCAGCGTACAGTGGGTGATGGGTGAGCGGGATGGGTGCGAGTTAAGACACGATCAGTGAGCACAGGGGGTGATGGGTGAGCGGGTTGGGTGCGTAGGTAGGTGTGTCAATGGAGCCTCGGGGGCCACTCGAGAATTTAAATGCCTGTCCCCATTAATTCCCGGGTATCTTCAGCCATGGAAAGCAACAGACCCTGGGTGTGTTCAGGGTTCAACCACCAATGAGGCAGTAGCCCACAACAAGCCTCCAGGCCCACAGGATTCAAAGCTGGATGCACCCAGTGAGTGGGAAGTGTGAGGAGAAATGGCCGCAGGCGGTCTGTGCTCGGGGGATTGGGTCTGTGGGCGTCGAGCTGCAAATTGGACAACGGGAACCCCCGCCAGACATTGCTCCCTCCTGGCTTGCTGTTGTCCAACAGTGGAGGACTTTTAAGGAGCTCTTTCATAATGCGCAACAAAAATATATTCCAGTGAAAAAGAAGGGCGGCAAGAGAAGAGATAACCAGCCGTGGATAACCAAGGAAATAAAGGAAAGTATCAAATCAAAGACCAATGCGTATAAGGTGGCCAAGGTTAGTGGGAAACTAGAGGATTGGGAAAATTTTAAGCAACAGCAAAGAATGACTAAGAAAGCAATAAAGGGAAGATAGATTACGAAGGTAAACTTGCGCAAAACATAAAAACAGATAGTAAAAGCTTTTACAGATATATAAAACGGAAAAGAGTGACTAAAGTAAATGTTGGTCCCTTAGAAGATGAAAAGGGGGATTTAATAATGGGAAATGTGGAAATGGCTGAGACCTTAAACAATTATTTTGCTTCCGTCTTCACAGTGGAAGACACAAAAACCATGCCAAAAATTGCTGGTCATAGGAATGTGGGAAGGGAGGACCTTGAGATGATCACTATCACTAGGGAGGTAGTGCTGGACAGACTAATGGGACTGAAGGTAGACAAGTCCCCTGGTCCTGATGAAATGCATCCCAGGGTATTAAAAGAGATGGCGGAAATTATAGCAGATGCATTTGTTATAATCTACCTAAATTCTCTGGACTCTGGGGAGGTACCAGCGGATTGGAGAGCAGCTAATGTAACACCCCTGTTTAAAAAAGGGGGCAGGCAAAAGGCAGGTAACTATAGGCTGGTTAGTTTAACATCTGTAGTGGGGAAAATGATTGAAACTATCATTAAGAAAGAAATAGCGGGACATCTGGATAGGAATACTGCAATCAAGCAGACGCATCATGGATTCATGAAGGGGAAATCATGTTTAACTAGCTTACTGGAATTCTTTGAGGATATAACGAGCATGGTGGATAGAGGTGTACCGATGGATGTGGTGTATTTGGATTTCCAAAAGGCATTCGATAAGGTGCCACACAAAAGGTTACTGCAGAAGATAAAGGTACGCGGAGTCAGAGGAAATGTATTAGCATGGATAGAGAATTGGCTGGCGAACAGAAAGCAGAGAGTCGGGATAAATGGGTCCTTTTCCGGTTGGAAATCAGTGGTTAGT
Source organism: Pristiophorus japonicus (assembly GCF_044704955.1). NCBI lineage: Eukaryota > Metazoa > Chordata > Chondrichthyes > Pristiophoridae > Pristiophorus > Pristiophorus japonicus. Next base: position 56,706,949 of record NC_091998.1, on the reverse strand, counting down.
GATGTGCCACAGGGATCAGTACTGGGACCACAACTGTTTACAATATACATAGATGACCGAGAAGAGGGGACAGTGTAGTGTAACAAAACTTGCAGATGACACTAAGATTAGTGGGAAAGCGGGTTGTGTAGAGGACTCAGAGAGGCTACAAGGAGATTTGGATAGGTTAAGCGAATGGGCTAAGGTTTGGCAGATGGAATACAATGTCGGAAAGTGTGAGGTCATCCACCTTGGGAAAAAAAACAGTAAAAGGGAATATTATTTGAATGGGGAGAAATTACAACATGCTGTGGTGCAGAGGGACCTGGGGGTCCTTGTGCATGAATCCCAAAAGGTTAGTTTGCAGGTGCAGCAGGTAATCAGGAAGGCAAATGGAATGTTGGCCTTCATTGCGAAAGGGATGGAGTACAAAAGCAGGGAGGTCTTGCTGCAACTGTATAAGGTATTGGTAAGGCCGCACCTGGAGTACTGCGTGCAGTTTTGGTCACCTTACTTAAGGAAGGATATACTAGCTTTGGAAGGGGTAGAGAGACGATTCACTAGGCTGATTCGAGAAATGAGGGGGTTACCTTATGATGATAGATTGAGTAGACTGGGTCTTTACTCCTTGGAGTTCAGAAGGATGAGGGGTGATCTTATAGAAACATTTAAAATCATGAAAGGGATAGACAAGATAGAGGCAGAGAGGTTGTTTCCACTGGTCGGGGAGACTAGAACTAGGGGGCACAGCCTCAAAATACGGAGGAGCCAATTTAAAATCGAGTTGAGAAGGAATTTCTTCTCCTAGAGGGTTGTGAACCTGTGGAATTCTCTGCCCAAGGAAGCAGTTGAGGCTAGCTCATTGAATGTTTTCAAGTCAAAGATAGATAGATTTTTAAGCAATAAGGGAATTAAGGGTTACGGGGAGCGGGCGGGTAAGTGGAGCTGAGTCCACGACCAGATCAGCCATGATCTTATTGAATGGCGGAGCAGGCTCAAGGGGCTAGATGGCCTACTCCTGTTCCTAATTCTTATGTTCTTATGTTCTGTTGACTAATGGAACAACACGACTACTTCGGTGAGATAATATCTTGTGCTGTGAGTGCAGTGAGGAAAACCCACTCAGCCGTGCGAACAGAGGGCAGGCAGCACTGCACGTATGAATCGGGGGCTTAAATTGAACTCCTTGCTTGTAGCTATAAGCTGTCACTTGCAAAAAAAAAAATGGTCTTATCTCCTCGCAAAGCGGATTCCAAATCAAACTGTGTGCTGGGTTTGCTGAGACTGGGCTGTGGGCACTGTTAGTAAGCCTGTGCTCGTGAGCAGTATGTTAATCGGTGGTGGCGGGCAGGCCTGGACAGCCAGCACAGCCTCGACCAGCTCAAACTCTGGGCCACAGCCCCACACAGCCACACACAGGGTGCCAATCCTGCCCAGTACTGCCCCGGGGGCTCCAAGGAGTAGCAGATTAACAAAACAGGGCAAGGGGTGGGGTCGTGTGTGCTCTAAAGAAAGACAGACTTGCATTTATATAGCGCCGTTCACCACCACCACTGGACGCCCCAAAGCGCTTTACAGCCAATGAAGTATTTTTGGAGTGTAGTCACTGTTGTAATGTAGGAAACGCAGCAACCAATTTGCGCACAGCAAGCTCCCACAAACAGCAACGTGATAATGACCAGATCATCTGCTTGAGTGATGTTGGTTAAGGGATAAATATTGGCCCCAGGACACCGGGGATAACTCCCCTGCTCCTTTTTGAAATAGTGCCATGGGATCTTTTCAGTCCACCTGAGTAAGCAGACAGGGCCTTGGTTTAACGTTTCATTTGTTTGCCAGTCATGTTTTGTGCCACAACTAACTAACAATTAACTAACAACTAACTAACTAAAAACTAAATAACTAACAATGGACTGACTAACTAACAACGAACTAACTCACAACTAACAACTAACTGACTAATAACTAATTAACTAACTCACAACGAACTAACTGACTAACTAACTAATGACTAACTAACTCTCAACTAACAAATACCAGACTAACTAATGACTAACTAACTCACAACTAACTAACGAAATAACTAACAACTAACTAATAACTAATTAACAACTAACTTATGACTGACAACTATTTGACTAACTAATTACTAACTAACTCAGAACTAACTAACAACTAACTAATAATCAACTAACTAACCACTAACTAACTCACTTTCTTTCTGGTCTTAAGGAGGCAGACCAAGGTTAAAGGCAGTTTGGCGATATAACGCTGCTGTGATTATAAAGCAGCTTTGCGCCGGACTGTCCCCGAGCGATGCCCCGAGAGAGCTGCTCACACTGCATGCCTTGTGACTGCCCGACCCTGGACACCACACCGTGCGCTTCTCGCTTCTCGCTCCTTGCTGTTCCAGTCGAGCGAATAGAATAATGCGCTGCACCGTTTGGATTTTAAAATTCCACTGCAGCACTGCCTTCATCGAAGCAATTACACAGTGCTGCTCTGCTTCGAGTACAGGTAGCTGCACTCTGTCGGTGCACACAGTACCCCGGGCTAGGTCTCCCGGGGCTTTCTCCACTCACACATACCTACGACAGCCACACTCTAGCCCTCCGAGTTAATTGCTGCGCATGTTGATAAATAAGTATTCACAGTCAGCCTGAGGTAAATTCCTAGTGCTTTTGACACAAGCACGTACAGTTTGACACCGAAACAACAACACATCTGATGCATTTCGAGAGAAGAAAGCAATTAAATGAAGTTTAATTAGTCAAATCGGGCTCGCAACATTTTGATTGTGTGCTTTGCGTGAAGTGGTTGCTGTGCAGTTTATGGCCAGGCTGTGTCGGGTTCTCCTGACACAAGAGCGTCTCACTTATGATGAAGGAACTGAAGTGGTTGGTTTTATCAGCCAAACGCTAATTACAGGCTGCCTGCCTTGTAAGAGACAAAATAGATTGCAGTTTGCTAACCAGCTTGTGCTATAGAGTGGGCCCAAAACAGCATGGGTAGGACGCAGACTCCGACTGATAGAAATGAGAGGTCATATTGTATCCGAGAGTGGGCAAATCACAAGCACGCACAGAGCTTGGGAGAGGAGCATTTTGCTTTTATTAGTTCTCACATCAGCCGTGGCTCAGTGGGCAGCACCCTCGCCTCTGGGTCAGAAGGTCGTGGGTTCAAGACCCACATGAGAGACTTGAGCACAAAATCTAGGCTGACAGTTTCAGTGCAGTACTGAGGGAGAGCAGCACTGTCGGAGGGGCAGTGCTGAGGGAGCGTTGCACTGTCGGAGGGGCAGTGCTGAGGGAGTGCCGCACTGTCGGAGGGGCAGTACTGAGGGAGCGCTGCACTGTCGGAGGGGCAGTGCTGAGGGAGCGCTGCACTGTCGGAGGGGCAGTACTGAGGGAGCGCTGCACTGTCGGAGGGGCAGTACTGAGGGAGCGCTGCACTGTCGGAGGGGCAGTGCTGAGGGAGCGCTGCACTGTCGGAGGGGCAGTACTGAGGGAGCGCTGCACTGTCGGAGGGGCAGTACTGAGGGAGCGCTGCACTGTAAAAAGTGCCATCTTTCAGATTAACCATGTCTGCCCTTTCAGTATGTAAATGATCCCACAGCACGAGTGGAAGAAGAACAGGGAGTTCTCCCCAGTGTCCTGGTTAAACCATGACCTGGTCACCATCACATTGCTGCTTGTGGGAACTAGCTGTGTGCAATTTTTGCTTGTGCTTTTACTGCATTACAACAGTGACTACATTTGGGAAAAGTGCTTCATGGGCTGTAAAGTGCTTTGGGACATTGTGAGACTGTGAAAGGCAAGTTCTTTCTGTCATTGGGAGAGGACAGCATCTCTTTGGCTCGAGTCCTTTAACAGCTTGTGCCCGTATGGTCGTGTGTCACATCGGTAATGGCGGGGGTTATGGATAGATGGCATGCTAATGGCTCGGAGAGGAATTTTGTCTGCAAAACGTCATGTTTGCACATTAGGTTCACCTAAGTTTGTTGCGTCCTTGTCTCTCTCTGGAGCAGTGGGAGCACTGCAGAAACAACATTTCAGTTCACCGATATCGCCAGCACATATTTAGACAGAACAAGAGCAGTTTTCAATACATTTGATGGAATAGGACAGGTTAGCAGTTTATCACAGCGCTGTGCAACCACAGGGGTGGTGGTGGGGGGGGGACAGATGCTTTCAACTTGAGATCACGATCACGTTTGGACCTTCTGTCTCTGGCTGGGAGGAGATAGAGTTCCCAGAACCAGGGCCGCTCTTGGCTGAGTTCACTTGGCCATTCTGCACAAACCCAGTTTGGGCCAGAGAAAGGGGAGATCACAGAAATTACAGCACAGAAGGAGGCCATTTGGCCCATGTTTCATGACAGTGCTATCTCTTCAACTAGCCCTGGCTGCTCTCATCCAGCATCCCTGCCCTTTCTTCGCATCTTGTTATATTCTTCCTTTCCAAATATGCAATATATTTGCTTCGTGGGTTCTTTGCTTCAGAATTCATAGCAACACATTGCTATTAATAACTAGTTGGTTTATTAGCAAAGGTTTAACAATCACACTACACATTACCAGTTCATCCACCAGGCTCACAACCACCTGCCCCATCGTGGATCCCCCGAACCCAACTGGCTGGGGTTTTATTGAGTCTTGTGAACCTCACGTGACTGGCTAAGCCACTCCTAACTCAACAGCTCCACAAACCTGTGAGCATACAATCCAAAATACTTACTCAGTTCCCTTCTTAGTGAGGTAATGGGCTCTGCCTCAATAGTCCCTTGTGATAAAACATTCCCTCTTCCAATAACTTTCAGATAACTTCCCCCTTCATTGCTCCAGCGAAGGCCCTCTGTCTGAGCAACCAGCTCTAACTGGTCAGGTGTTATGGTGCATGATGCTGGGCTCAGTGGGCAGCACCCTCTCCTTCTGAGTTAAAGTTTATATCCTCTTATCCTACACTACCCCACCAGCAGGAAGAGTTTCTCTCACTCGGCCCTATCAATTCCTTTCAGCATCTTATAAACATCAATCTAATCTCCCTTTCCATATTCCAGGGAATACAAGGCGAGTTTATGTAATCTCTCCCCATAATCTAACCCTTCGAGCCCGGGTAACATTCAGGTGACTCTACCTCAGTGGGCGGGGCTTCCTAAACAGTGGGCACGGTTTCCCAAACAGTGGGTGTGACTTCCTAAACAGTGGGTGTGGCTTCCTAAACAGTGGGCGTGGCTTCCTAAACAGTGGGTGTGACTTCCTAAACAGTGGGCATGGCTTCCTAAACAGTGGGCACGGTTTCCCAAACAGTGGGCATGACTTCCTAAACAGTGGGTGTGACTTCCTAAACAGTGGGCGTGGCTTCCTAAACAGTGGGTGTGACTTCTTAAAAAATGGGCGGGACTTCCTAGACAGTGGGCGTGGCTTCAAAAACAATGGGCGTGGCTTCCTAAACAGTGGGCGGGGCTTCCTGAACAGGGGGCGGGGCTTCCTGAACAGTGGGTGTGACTTCCTAAACAGCGGGCGTGGCTTCCTAAAAAGTGGGCGGGACTTCCTAAACAGTAAGCATGGCTTCAAAAACAATGGGCGTGGCTTCCTAAACAGTGGGCGTGGCTTCCTAAAAAGTGGGCGGACTTCCTAAACAGTGGGCGGGGCTTCCTGAACGGGGCGGGGCTTCCTGAACCGTGGGTGGGGCTTCCTAAACAATGGGTTAGGACTATTCCGCGTGTACTGTCAGTAACTTTCAGCCCCTCGATGTTAATGTTTGCGATTAACCGAGGACCAGGTTCCCCCCGTGCCACGGACCGTGTAGACCTGCCCACATCTCCTTGTGGAAAAGCGACGCGTGCCTTCCTCCGAAACCTCCAACCCATGGCAATCTCCCAAAAGCTGGTGGCACTTGGTCAATGCCAAGCGCGAGGCACAGGTTACAGGCGCTGCCCGTCTGCCTGAATTACATGTGCAGATTTCTGTTAAACAACAAATTAACTTTTATTGCTTTTTGCTCAGAATAACTTTTATCTCTCTCTCGCTCAGGCAGTGCCCCAGAGTCGAGGATGACTTGTTTCCACACTAAACATGAGTTCTCCGGTGACTGATGAGCCCAATGTGGGACCTACAGTCTCTGTCACAGGTGGGGCAGGTGGTGTTTGGAGGAACGGGTGGGTGGGGGGGCGTGGGTTGTCTCCTTCCGCCGTTTGTACTTGGAGACTTTATTAGCGACAAGGGAAAGGCCCTCATTAAAGGGACTGAGTGAAGGGAGAGACTCTTTGAGCACGATGATCGGATTGAAGACTCCACGTGTTAGACATCCTTAATGTGCACCTTCTCTCCCACAACATCCGCAAATTCCTTTCACTCAAATCTCAACGGTATGTTAATAATGAGCAGGATTACAATCACTGACCATAAACTGCTGCTATTCATGTAGTTACAGTGCTCGCAATGTGTGAATAATGGCAAAGGGATGGCTGGGGAGCAAACCGTGTGGGGAATGGGTGCCACACTGGCCTCTCAGCTTTGAGGACTGAATTCGGGCAGGGGGATTCAAACTGGCCCAAGCTGATGTCTCTCCGCTGTCTGTTGGTGGTATAGGTCCTGCGTGAAATGGGTTGGGCTGTCTCCAAAACGCCTCGTGCGCATGAACCAGGCTTAATTTGGCAATGATTGGCAATGCCCACTGACACAGGCCACTGTGTGGGAGTGCACTGGTCCACTGGTGCAGTCGGAGCTGCAGCCCTGAGGCTGAGGCCTGTCGTTGGGGCAGAGTCCTTGGGGGCTTCAGCCCTTATCTGGCTGTGGCCTTCCTGACCATCTTGGTGCTAACACTTGCCTAGACAACACTCAAGAAGCTCGACACCATCCAGGGCAAAATCCAGGATTTCCTTCCCTAACTTCACCACATGGACTGCAGCGGTTCAAGAAGGTGGTTCACCACCTTCTTCTCAAGGGCAATTAGGTTTGGGATTGAGGGATAAATATTGGCCCAATATTAGCCGAGATGAATTGGAAATGGGGGGATGTGCACGCCATTTCATCTGTGAGCGAAGTTCATGCTCACAGGTCCTACAGAAATTTGAGTCACTATTTCAACCTGGTGTCGGGACTTTCAAAGGTACCAAAGTAGTGATATGCATCACCCCGATGCCAGACTAGTGCACCACAAAGCCAGAGCTTGTGATGCGGGGGAAAATTGAGAGTGAATTGGACAGGTTGCTAAGAGAGGACATAACTTCACACGTTGAATTCAGCGACTTGGCAAGCCCCATCGTCCCTGTCCTAAAAACGGATGGCTCGGTCAGGATCTGTGGCAACTACAAGGCCACTATCAACCGAGTGTCACTGCAAGAACAATACCCGCTTCCGAGAGCGGGGGATCTTTTTGCCACGCTGGCAGGCGGCAAGCTGTTCACCAAGTTGGACCTCACTTCGGTCTACATGACCCAGGAACTAGCCGAAGAATCCAAGCTACTGACCACCATCACCACGCACAAGGGGCTGTTTGTCGACAACAGGTGTTCGTTTGGCATTCGATCAGCGGCCGCTATCTTTCAAAGGAACATGGAAAGCCTGCTCAAATCCATCCCCGGAACAATCGTATTTCAGGACGACATCGAGGAACACCTCCACATCCTGGAGAAGGTGCTATGCCGACTGGACCGGGTAGGCCTGCGACTAAAGAAGTCCAAGTGTGTGTTTTTGGCCCCAGAGGTGGAGTTTTTGGTCAGGAGGGTTGCCGCAGATGGGATCCAGCCTACCAAATCCAAAACGGAGGCGATTCGTCGTGCGCCCAGGTCCGGCAACACATCGGAGTTGCGTTCATTTCTGGGACTCTTGAACTATTTCGGGAACTTTCTGCCAAACTTGAACACATTGTTGGAGCCGCTACACATGTTCCTGCGTAAGGGTTGCGATTAGTTTTGGGGGGACTGTCAGGAACGGGCTTTCAATCGGGCGCGGAACCTGCTTTGTTCTAATAAGCTGTTGACTCTGTACAACCCCTGTAAGAAATTGGTTTTGACATGTGATGCATCATCCTATGGGGTTGGGTGCACGTTGCAGCAGAGTAATGATGAGGGCCAACTCCAACCTGTGGCTTATGCCTCCAGGTCGCTCTCCCAGGCAGAACGGGGATATGGGATGGTTGAAAAGGAAGCACTCGCATGTGTTAATGGGGTAAAAAAGATGCACCAGTACCTTTTTGGCAGAAGGTTCGAGTTAGAAATGGACCACAAGCTGTTAACATCCCTGTTGTCAGACAGCAATGCTGTCAATGCCAATGCGTCAGCTCGCATACAGCGATGGGCTCTCACGCTGGCTGCGTATTGTTACACCATACGGCACCGGCCAGGCACCGAAAATTGCGCTGACGCGCTCAGCAGGCTTCCACTGGCCACTGAGGGGGCAGCGGAGCAAAACGCTGAGATGGTCATGGCCGTTGAAGCCTTTGACAGCGCAGGCTCCCCCATCACAGCCCGCCAGATCAAAGTCTGGACCAACAGAGATCCCCTCCTATCCTTGATTAAGAAATGTTTCCTGACTGGGGATTGGGCGCCCGCACACGGAGCATGGCCCGAGGAGGTCAGACCATTTCACAGACGGATGGATGAGCTCTCCATCCAAGCCGACTGCCTACTATGGGGCAGCCGGGTAGTCATGCCCCAGAAGGGAAGGGAAGCATTCATCAGGGAACTCCACAGCGAGCACCCAGGTGTCGTGTTAATGAAGGCCATTGCCCGGTCACATGTGTGGTGGCCGGGAATTGACTCAGACCTGGAACACTGTGTTCGCAGGTGCACGACGTGTGTCCAGCTGGGAAATGCCCCCAGGGAGGCCCCACTCAGCCTGTGGCCCTGACCCACCAGGCCATGGTCACGTATTCATATCGACTCCATGGGCCATTCATGGGAAAAATTTTCCTCATTGTTGTTGATGCATACTCGAAATGGATCGAGTGCATCATATTGAATTCTTGCATGACATCCACCACAGTGGAGAGTCTGTGTGCGGTCTTTGCGACCCACGGCTTGCCGGACATCCTGGTTAGCGACAACGGCCCGTGTTTCACTAGCTATGAATTCCGGGAGTTCATGTCGGGTAATCATGTCAGGACGGCACCGTTCAAGCCGACTTCCAATGGTCAGGCGGAACGTGCAGTCCAAGTCATAAAACAGGGCATACTCTGGATTCAAGGACCCTCCCTTCAATGCCGCCTATCGCACCTCCTGCTGGCCTATAGGTCCCGACCGCATTCGCTCACGGGAGTCCCGCCCGCGGAACTACTCATGAAACGTACACTTAAAACTCGGCTGTCTCTCATTCATCCAGTCCTGTCAGACATTGTTGAGGGCAAGCGCCAGTCCCAAAATGAGTGCCATGACTGTAACTCAAAGGGGAAATGTATAGAAATCGATGACCCTGTATTCGTTCTTAATCACGCTTTGGGGCCCAAGTGGCTTGAGGGTACTGTAATTGGCAAAGAGGGGAACAGGGTCATAGTGGTCAGACTTAACAATGGACAGATATGCCGCAAGCATCTGGACCAAGTAAAAAAAAGGTTCAGCATGGACACTGAGGAACCTGAGGAAGATCATGAGATGTTGCCCACACCACCGGCAGTAAACGAGCAACAAGGATATTCACCAGCATGCACAGTCCCTGCAGCCAGCCCGGACAGGCCGGAATCACCACAGGTGACAGAGATGCATGCCAAAACTCAACAACCAGAGCCCCAACTGCGGCGCTCCACGAGAGAGCGTCGACTGCCTGAAAGACTTAATCTTTGACCCCATAAGACGTTGGGGGGGGGGGGGGGAGAGGTGATGTCATGTATGTAACCTTCATGTAACTGTAACCTTCATGTAACAACACTGTACACTGTATACACCTAAGAAATGCACACCTTGACCACTGGGGGTGAACTTGTGGGAGACACTCCTCACCTGGTCATCCAGGTATATAAAGGGAGGTCCCACGCAGGGTCATCACTTCTTGGTCCTGTGAATAAAGGTTCAGGTCACAGAGTGACCTTGTCTGCAGAATGTGCCTCGTGTGAATTTATAGTAGTGTGTAAGGACATTACACATACGAACAATGTCAGACAGGTCAAGACCATCTGGTGCAGCGAGACTGTCCCACACAATCCCGATGCCTTGTGTATCACAACATATACACTCCACCCCCACCTCCAAACCCGGTGATCACCTGGGACAGGCAAAAAAATTGGTAAAAACCCCAGGCAAATTTTGGGGAAAAAAAAATCTATGAAATTCGTCTCCAACCCATCTGGGTGATCGATACTATTGTCCCCGGAATGTGCGGCGGTTCAGGATTTGCGATATTTATTTCGCGGTGATGTGTTCTGTTGACGCGCCTGCATTTTGATGCTGGGAGGAAGCGGGCTGCTGCTCACTGAACAACAACGTTAGCCAATTTCACATCAAGACTGGAAGCGTGGAAAGGTTTCACTGAAGGAGCTCGTTCAGCAAAATACGGACGGACCGTGAGACCCGGCGGGTGTGCGGGGAGTGTGGACGGCACAGACTGCGCTCGGATCCCAAACTGCACGCGAGCAACGCCACAGGAGCTCTGCTGGTTAAAAGCAATGTTACTTTTAGATGGGCTTATCTATTCCCGACTCTCAACCTCGGCTAACATTAAACCGAGTTACGTAAATATAGCACGTAGCAAAAATCAATACTTCAGCTCCAACTAAACCGGCCTTTGTTTCCAGTTTCTATCCGAGGAGAAACAAATAAGTTGATTTGGGACCAGATTATTCTCATTTAAACACACAGATTATCCCTTTTAAAACGATACAGGTTGTTTTGTTGGCTGTATAATGTTTAGGAGGACTAAAGGTAATGGAATTACACAGGAACATGTTAAAGAAAAATTATTTATTCGTTCCCGGGATGTGGGTGTCGCTGGCAAGGCCGGCATTTATTGCCCATCCCTAATCGCCCCTTGAGAAGGTGGTGGTGAGCCGCCTTCTTGAACCGCTGCAGTCCGTGTGGTGAAGGTGCTCCCACAGTGCTGTTTGGGAGGGAGTTCCAGGATTGTGACCCAGCGACGATGAAGGAACGGCCGATATATTTCCAAGTCAGGATGGTGTGTGACTGGGAGGGGAACGTGGAGGTGATGGTGTTCCCATGCGCCTGCTGTCCTCGTCCTTCTAGGCGGTAGAGGTGGCGGGTTTGGGAGGTGCTGCCGAAGAAGCCTTGGCGAGTTGCTGCAGTGCATCTTGTAGATGGTACACACTGCAGCCACGGTGCGCCGGTGGTGGAGGGAGTGAGTGTTGAAGGTGGTGGATGGGGTGCTGATCAAATGGGCTGCTTTGTCCGCGATTATTAATATCACAAGCATTCCTGTGCAACGTTTCATCCATGACAAGCTGTAAATATGAACATATTTCTGCAAGAGAATCGTGTTTTAATTGTGTTCTGTCTAATATTCCCGGAAGGGTGTACATAATTGACAAGTCCAGTGTTGTCATTAATGTGTTGTAGATAAAGAAGACGCTCTTAATAAAAATCACAGATGCAGTATTAGTGAGGAGACATCCAGGAAGACAGTTACTATTTTTGTCGGCAGTTTTATTATCTGTGGAGACTTTATTCTGGAGTAATTTTCCTGTGACCTTTGTGATCAAACCCAAAATGCGCAACACTTATACTGTCAATATTACACCACCTCCGGCAGTCTGGCAGAGCAAATTGCAAATCTGATATAATTGCGGGGGATACATTGAAAATAATTCTGGGGCATTCAGAAGGGGAGCATTGCTCTGCCCCGATCCACTGGCCGGGAGAATAGCTTCTGTCCCCTCGTTACAGCCGAGAGTTTACATTCACGTTTGCAGCCTGTGTGATCGGTGTTATCGATTGCTGCTGCAAGGCTGTGTCTCCCGTACAGTGACAGTGCGCTAGGGCTGTCACAGCAGCTCATTTATCTTCGTAAAATGATCATCAATTCGTCCTTTTCGATGGGAATGATCAGCTCCCAGGTACGGCGAGTCAATGTAGTGATGGTGTTTGGTGTAGGGTGGGGAGGGGCTGAGGGAGGGGGGTAGGCAGAGGCTGGGGGAGGAGGTGGGGAGAGGCTGGGGGAGGGGCTGAGGGAGGGGGGTAGGCAGAAGCTGAGGGAGGGGGGTGGGGAGAGGCTGGGGGAGGGGCTGAGGGAGGGGAGTGGGGAGAGGCTGGGGGAGGGGGGTGGGGAGAGGTTGGGGGAGGGGTGGGGAGAGGCTGGGGGAGGGGGTGGGGAGAGGCTGGGGGAGGGGGTGGGGAGAAGCTGGGGGGAGGGGGTAGGGAGAGGCTGGGGGAGGGGGTGGGGAGAGGCTGGGGGAGGGGATGGGGAGAGCATGAGAGGTGGGAGTGGGGGGGCGGGGTGGGGAGAGTGTGTGGGGAGAGTGTGTGGGGAGAGGGTGTAGAGGAGTGGGGAGAGCAGATGGGGTGGTGGTGGGTGGGGAGAGCGTGTGGGGTGGGAGTGGGGGGGGGGTAGAGCTAGTGGGGTTGGGGTGGGGGTGGGGAGAGCGAGTGGGGTTGGAGTGGGGGTGGGGAGAACGAGTGGGGTGGGAGAGGTGGGGGGAGGTGTTGGGGGAAAGGGGTTGACGTGATGATGAATGCTGGCTGTATCCACGGGAACAGGAGGAGGCCATTCAGCCCCTCGGGCCTGTTCCGTCATTCAATGAGATCGTGGCTGATCTGTGACCAAACCCCATCGATCCACCTTGGTTCCGGAATCCTCAATACCCTTATCCACCAAAACTCTATCACTCTCAGATTTGAAATTTTCAATTGATCCCCAGCCTCAACAGCTTATTGGGAGAAAGAGTTCCAGATTCCCACTGCCCTTTGTGTGAAGAAGTGCTTCCTCACATCACCCCTAACGGCCTGCCTCCAATGTTACGGTTACGCCCCCTTGCTCTGGACATTCAGTAACACTGAAATGACAACAGAGAATCAGGCCGTTGTTGGTGAGCATCCTCTTCCCATGCGCCCGTCCCTATCCTTTGGTCCCTCTTTGCTTCAACCACTTCTCAAACCAGTTTGACATTGTCACACTTGCCGGCAGCGAGATACGGTTCACCCCGGCACCGTGTAAGTGATTCACTCGTGTGCAGCGTGTTCTGTCCCAGCAGAAACCGATTCGACACGCCGTCTGCAGCACAGAAACAGCCCATTCCACCCGCCTGCTCCGTGCTCGCTGCATGGTCTGACTCGAACTCAATGCAAAACACAGAGGGGCCAGGAGTTGGCAGGTTGAGCACTTGTCCTGACGACGGTGAAGGCACAGTGTAACGCCGTTATGGCCAGGGCCGGTGACTGGGTTGAGCCGCTGCCTGCCTACCACAGAGAGAGTCGTGGGGCTGGGGACAATGCTGGCCATGTCCCGACCACAGCAGTAACAAATCATTTGCCACAACCATCACTCGCCCAATCATAGAATCATAGAATGATTCTCATAGATTCATACAATCATAGAATCACAACACGGGCCGGGGGGGGCTCGTGACCGTGCTGGTGTGATACACGAGCCCCGCTCTCCCGACTCTTTACCCTGCACATTTTTTCCCTTCAGGTATTTATGACATGAATGTCTCACCACTCTAAGCGGTAAGCGCCTTGGGACGTTTTGTCATGTTAAAGGCATGATAGAAATATAAGTTGTTGTTGTAGGCCTTGGTGAAACGCATTGATGGATTGCAGAATTGAACCCTTCTCATTAAGTTTGGCAGCAAATGTGATATTATGGGATGTAATGAGATTAAAAAAGGAACTGGGTAAAAGTGTAATCAAAACAGAACCTGTTAGGCTGAGTGACAGACACAGAGAGTAGAGATGAACGGTTGTGTTTCGGACTGGAGGGAGGTATACAGTGGTGTTCCCCAGGGGTCAGTACTGGGACCACTGCTTTATGATATATATTAATGATTTGGAATTGGGTGTACAGGTCATAATTTCAAAATCTGCAGATGACACAAAACTTGGAATATCGTGAACAGTGAGGAGGATAATGATAGACTTCAAGAAGACATAGACAGGTTGGTGGAATGTGCAGACACATGGCAGATGAAATTTAACGCAGAAAAGTGCGAAGTGATACATTTTGGTAGGAAGAACGAGGAGAGGCACTATAAATGAAAGGGTACAATCCTAAAGAGGGTGCATGAACACAGAGACCCGGGGGTATATGGGCACAAATCAGTGAAAGTGGCAGGGCAGGTTGAGAAAGAGGTTAAAAATGCTTACGGGATCCTGGGCTTCATAAACAGAGGCATAGAGTACAAAAACAAGGTAGTTATGGTGAACCTGTATAAAACACTGGTTCAGCTTCAACTGTGTCTAATTCTGGGCACCACACTTTAGGAAGGATGTGAAGGCCTTAGAGAGGGCGCAGAAAAGATTTACGAGAATGGTTCCAGGGATGAGGGACTTCAGTGACGGGGAGAGACTGGAGAAGCTGGGGTTGTTCTCCTTGGAGCAGAGAAGGTTGAGAGGAGATTTGATTGAGGTGTTCAAAATCATGAGGAGTCTAGGCAGAGTAGAGAGAGAGAAACTGTTCCCATTGGTGGAAGGGTCGGGAACCAGAGGACACAGATTTAAGGCGATTGGCAGAAGAACCAAAGGCGACATGAGGAAAAACTTTTTACCCAGCGAGTGGTTAGGATCTGGAATGCGCTGCCTGAGAGGGTGGTGGAGGCAGACTCAATCGTGGTTTTCAAAAGGGATTTGGACAAGTACCTGAAGGAAAAATAAATTGCAGGGCTACGGGGAAAGGGCGGGGGAGTAGGACTGGCTGAGAGTCGACATGGGCTCGATGGGCCGAATGGCCTTCCGTGCTGTAACCGTTCTATGAATCAATGAACCTTCTGGAAGCACATCGCAGGTCAGTCAGTATCAGTAAAGAGAAATCTTGGCCAACGTATAGAATACGGAACGAATCAGAAGGCGTTGTCTTATGAGGAAAGGTTGAGCAGGTTGGGCCTATACTCATTGGAGTTTAGAAGAATGAGAGGTGATCTTAAGATACTGAGGGGGCTTGACAGGATAGATGTTGAGAAGATGTTTCCCCTTGTGGGGGAATCTAGAACTAGGGGGCATAGTTTCAGAATAAGGGTCCGCCCATTTAAGACGGAGATGAGGAGGAATTTCTTCTCTCAGAGGGTTGTAAATCTGTGGAATTCTCTGCCCCAGAGAGCTGTGGAGGCTGGGCCATTGAATATATTTAAGGTGGAGATAGACAGATTTTTGAACGATAAGGGAGTCGAGGGTTATAGGGAGCACTCAGGGAAGTGGAGTTGAGGCCAGATCAGATCAGCCATGATTTTATTTGTTATGTATGTATGCTAATGTTGTACTGTAACACTCGACCTGAATGTATCTTCACCCTGTATACGCTATACCTGTACCACCAGAGGGTGCAACTGGTGGAGACCTAAGGGTCACCTGTACACTGCAGGTAACCCAGTATAAAAGGGAGCTCACCTCTTGGTGTCCTCACTCAAGGAGCTGCAATAAAGGACTACACTCTGTACAGTTCAAGTGCCATACCCTTGCCTCGTGGAGTCATTAAGAGAGTGCTTGCATACACAATATTATTGAATGGCGGAGCAGGCTCGAGGGGCCGAATGGCCAGCTCCTGCTCCTATTTCCTATGTTCTTATGTTGTTAGAAGAGGCTGCGGATTGACATTGAGAACTGGCTGCTTGGGAAGGAAGATGCTCACATCTTGAATTAATTCGCGCAATGTCTGTGTCACAGTGTGGGCAATATTGAAATTACTCTCTCAAAAATCTTTTCTCTGGTCTTGCAGCTGATGAAATTGTGCGAATGTATAAGGAAGGGAGAATGTGATGGCTAACTATCCAAGGATGGACAGCCTGGCTCAATGAAAGATAATGGGAATTATTCTCTGCGACCTGCTGACATGTAATATCGACACAGGCTGAGACATATTTCCAGTACACCTGTCCAGTACAAGCAAAGACTAACAAAAGGATTCAATTCACCGTGGCAAGTGACCAAGCGATTGCTGTACTTCGCCTCAAAACAACTTAAGATCATCAGTAAAATTAAGCTGTTGGATCTATAAGGTTGTTACCGACAGCTTTTCAATGTGTGTCTCCACATGACCTCATCTCTTTAAAAATGGTTAATGACCATGGATTTATTAGGTACGATTGGTTATATTAGGATAAACATTGTTCATCTAATTTCCAAAGAGATTTTGGAGAAGAATTCTGCAAAGAATTTATATAGCGCCTTTCACGACCACATGGCATCTCAAAGCACTTTACAGCCAATGAAGCATTTTTTGAAGTGTAGTCACTTTTGTGATGTAGGAAACACGCCAGCCTTTTTGCGCACAGCAAGCTCCCACAAACAGCAACGTGATAATGACCCAGATAATCTGTTTTTGTAAAGTTGATTGAGGACACCGGGAAGAACTTCCCATCAAAATAGTGATGTGGGATATTTTATGCCCACCTGAGAGGGCAGACATTGGTTTAACGTCTCATCCAACAGACGGCACCTCCGACAGTGCAGCCCTTCCTCAGTACTGCCCCTCCGACAGTGCGGCGCTCCCTCAGTACTGCCCCTCCGACAGTGCAGTGGTACTCCCTCAGTACTGCCCCTCCGACAGTACAACGCTCCCTCAGTGCTGCCCCTGACAGTACAATGCTTCCTCAGTACTGCCCCTCCGACAGTACAATGCTCCCTCAGTACTGCCCCTCCGACAGTACAATGCTCCCTCAGTACTGCCCCTCTGACAGTACAATACTCCCTCAGTACTGCCCCTCTGACAGTACAATGCTCCCTCAGTACTGCCCCTCTGACAGTACAATGCTCCCTCAGTACTGCCCCTCCGACAGTACAATTCTCCCTCAGTACTGCCCCTCCGAAGGTGCAGCGCTCCCTCAGTACTGCCCCTCCGACAGTGCGGCACTCCCTCAGTACTGCACTGGAGTGTCAGCCTAGATTTATGTGCTCAAGTTCTTGGAGTGCATCTTGAACCCACAACCTTCTGACTCAGAGGCAAGAGTGTGAGCCACAACTGACATTTAAGAGAGACGGATTTTAGTGAAAGTGTGAGGTGAAGAGGCCTATTTGAGAAACGAGGAAGAGCTGGATGCTGCAACCCGAATCAGCACATTATCCAAACCTCAAGGGCTGACCTGTGCTACCGTCCATCTGCAATTGGCGGAGAGGCGCCGTGTGTTGGGTTAACCCAGCCCGAAATGTGTACGGGAGGATTCAGAAGCTGTTGAATATGTGGAGAATCAGCTCCATTTATTGTGACCATTGAACCTTACAATGGGGGTCTTTGTCATGGTGCCGATGCAGCAAGGTCACAGAGTGGTCAGTGCAACACTGGCTTTGTGTCAGGGCCATGAGGTCCTTCGGTTGTGCACAGAGTTAATCATAACCACTGGTCAAGACATGCTGAGTGAATGGCTTTCTGTTAGACAACCCTCTGAACCTGGGCATTAATGAGGCTGGGTATATAAAGGGTGGGCGAGCTTGCGGCTGGGTAAGGGTCACATGAACGGCAAATCCCAATCCGGTTCTGCCCATGGCAGTTTTGGTTCAATTCTTCCTTTTTTAAAATTCATTCCCGGGATATGGGCGTCGCTGGCAAGGCCGGCATTTATTGCCCATCCCTAATTGCCCCTTGGGAAGGTGGTGGTGAGCCGCCTTCTTGAACCGCTGTAGCAGTTTGGTGGACCGAGTGACTTGCTGGGCCATTTCCGAGCCCACATTAATTAACCAGCAGAGCAGGTCTCCGGTCATCTTGGTTAACCCTTGCCACTGGACCAAGACCTAGCTCTGTCAAGCCCGTGTGGTGGCTGGTGTGCAACGGCCACCCGACGTTAAAAAAGTCCATGCACAGGCATCTTCCACCCTTCAGGATGTAGTTCGGGACCTGGAATGTCAGCACCTGTGAACACATCCCTTTTTGGTGTGGAAGCAAGTCATCCTCGATTCGAGGGACTGCCTAATACTAATTAATCACATTGCTGTGGGTCTGGAGTGAGATATCGGCCAGACCGGGTAAGGCGGCAGATTTCCTTCCCTAATGGACATCAGTTGGGGTTTTTAAACGACAGTCCAAGACTAGCTTTTTATTCCAGATTTATTTAATTGACTGGATTTAAATTCCCCAGCTGCCGTGGTGGGATTGGAACACACGTCTCCGGGTCATCAGTCCAGGCCTGGGGATTACTGGTCCAGTAACATAACCACTGCACTACAGTACTCCGTAATCTGGGTCCCAGAGGTGACAGCGCAGCCGGCTCCGTCCCGACACAAAATACCCAGCAGTAGAACTTATTCCAGTTGAGCGATAATAATATGTCCTTACTATACAGTACAAATGCACACGAGGCCCATACTTAAGAGAAGGTCACTCTGTGACCAGTAACCTTTATTTGCCAGCACTGAAGTGGAGAAGATGGGTGGAGCTTCCCCTTTTAAACCTGAAAGTCCAGGTTAGGAGTGTCTCCCACAAGTTCGCCCCTGTGGTCAGTGTTCTCACGGTGTACAACTTAGGTCAGTTTATACATGGATTACAGTGACAGTTAAATACATGACATCATCTTCCCCCTCAAAGTCTTATTGGGATCACAGGTTGAGTCTCTCTGGTGGTTTACGCTCTCTTGTAGAGCGCCTGAGTTGGGGCTCCGGTTGTTGGACACTAGCCTGAGTGTCTGCTGTTTGCGGTGCCTCAGGCCTGTCCGGACTGCCCACAGTGACTGGGCTCTCCGCCACTTGGTTCCGGTGTTCGGTCACCTGTGGTGGAGTGAACTCTGCAACGTGTTCTTCCTCTGCTTCTTCTATGAGGTTGCTGGACCTCCTTTTTGTTTGATCCACATGTTTCCGGCAGATTTGTCCATTGGTAAGTTTAACTACCAGAATCCTATTCCCCTCTTTGGCAATCACAGTGCCTGCGAGTCATTTGGGCCCTGCAGCGTAGTTGAGGACAAAGATAGGGTCATTGACATCAATATATCGCGCCCTCGCATTCCTGTCATGGTAGTCACATTGTGACCGGTGCCTGCTCTCAACAATTTCTTTCATGGTGGGGTGTATAAGGGATAACCTGTTTTTGAGCGTCCTTTTCATTAGAAGCTCTGCGGGTGGAACCCCTGTGAGCGAGTGTGGTCGGGATCTATTGGCCAACAGGAGGCGTGATAAACGGCTTTGTAGGGAACCCCCTTGGATTCTGAGCATCCCCTGTTTGATTATCTGCACTGCTCGTTCTGCCTGGCCGTTAGAGGCTGGCTTGAACGGTGCCGTTCTGTCATGGTTGATACCATTTCCTGCCATGAAGTCCTGGAATTCAATCCTTGTAAAGCACGGGCCATTGTTGCTGACCAAGATGTCCGGTAGACCATGGGCGGTGAACATTGCCCGTAGACTTTTTATCGTGGCAGAGGATGTGCTTGAATTAAGAATGTCGCACTCGATCCATTTGGAGTAGACGTCTACTACAACCAAAAACATTTTCCCCATGAAAGGACCTGCATAGTCCACATGGATGCGTGACCATAGCTTGGCGGGCCAGGACCAGGAGCTAAAGGGGGCTTTCCCTGGGCGCATTGCCCAGCTGAGCACACGTGTTGCACCTGCGAACACAAAGTTCCAGGTCTGCGTCTATCCCTGGCCACCAAACGTGTGCAATTGCCTTCATCATGACAATGCCCGGGTGCTCATTGTGGAGTTCTCGGGTGAACGCCTCTCTGCCCATCTGGGGCATGACTACTCAGTTTCCCCATAGTAGGCAATCAGCCTGAATTGAGAGTTCATCCTTGCGCCTGTGAAATGGTTTGAATTCCTCAGGGCATGCCCCGTACGTGGCTCCCCAGTCCCCATTCAGGACACATTTCTAAACTAAAGACAGTAGCGGGTCTCTATTTGTCCAGACTTTGATTTGACGGGCTGTCATAGGTGAGCCTTCGCTTTCGAAAGCTTCCACAGCCATGACCATCTCAGCAGCATGCTTGGTTGCTCCCTTGGTGGTGGCTAGTGGGAGCCTGCTGAGTGCATCGGCGCAGTTTTCAGTGCCCGGTCTGTGTAGTCATAGGCGGCTAACGTGAGTGCCCACCTCTGTATGCAGGCCTTTTGGCTGACAACAAGGCCAAATTTATAGCCTTGTTGTCGGCCAAAAG
The DNA here is from genome assembly GCF_044704955.1 of Pristiophorus japonicus. Classification (NCBI taxonomy): domain Eukaryota; kingdom Metazoa; phylum Chordata; class Chondrichthyes; family Pristiophoridae; genus Pristiophorus; species Pristiophorus japonicus. Next base: position 56,686,802 of record NC_091998.1, on the reverse strand, counting down.
GGATGTTAGGGGTTTGTGATCTGTCTCCAGCTCAAATTTTCTGTCAAATAGTTACTGGTGCCTTTTTTTTACTGCATATACACATGCAAGCGCTTCCTTTTCTAACATTCCGTAGCCGCTTTCTGCCTGGGACAGACTCGAGAGGCATAAGCTACCGGCTGTAACTGACCCTTGGCATTGACATGCTGCAACAAACACCCGACCCCATAGGACGACGCATCGCACGTTAACACAAGTTTCTTACATGAGTCATATAGCGTTAACAGATTGTTGGAGCATAACAAATTGCGTGCTCTATCAAAAGCCCTTTCCTGGCTGTCCCCCCAGACCCATTCGTGACCTTTGCGTAGGAGCACGTGTAATGGCTCTAGCAGCGTGCTCAATTTTGAAAGAAAGTTACCAAAATAGTTCAGGAGTCCCAGGAACGAACGCAGCTCCGTCGTGTTACGGGGTCTGCGTGCTCTCTGGATCGCTTCCGTTTTGGACGTAGTGGGTCTGATCCCGTCTGCTGCTACCCTCATCCCCAGGAATTCTACCTCTGGAGCTAGGAAGACGCACTTCGCCTTTTTCAGTCGCAGCCCTATCCGGTCCAGTCTGCGTAGCACCTCCTCCAGGTTGTGGAGGTGTTCTTCAGTATCACAACCCATGATGAGGATGTTGTCTTGAAAAACCACCGTCCCTGGAATCGACTTGAGGAGACTTTCCACGTTTCGTTGGAAGATCGCGGCGGCCGAGCGAATCCCGAACGGACATCTGCTGTACACAAACAACCCCTTGTGTGTCGTGATGGTGGTCAGCTTCTTCGACTCACTCGCCAGCTCCTGGGTCATGTAAGCTGAGGTCAGGTCAAATTTTGAAAACATTTTGCCACCGGATAGCGTTGCAAAGAGGTCCTCCGCTCTCGGTACCGGGTACTGGTCTTGGAGTGACACCCAATTGATGGTGGCCTTATAATCACCACATATCCTGACCGACCCATCCGCCATGAGCACCGGCACGATCGGGCTCGCCCAGTCACTGAATTCGACTGGCGAGATGATGCCTTCCCTCAGCAGGCGGTCCAATTCACCTTCTATCTTTTCCTGCATCACGTACGACACCGCTCTGGCCTTGTGGTGTACTGGCCTGGCGTCCGGGTTTATGTGAATCACTACCTTGATCCCCATGAAAGTGCCAATGACAGATTGAAATAGTGAGTCAAATTTGTCCAGGACCTGTGAGCATGATATTCGCTCCACAGAAGAAATTGCATTGACATCGCCCCATTTCCAATTCATGACAGCAAGCCAACTCCTCCCCAGTAGTGCGGGACCATCCCCCGGGACAATCCAGAGTGGCAACCTGTTCTCCGAATCTTTGTGGGTCACGACTACCGTGGCGCTGCCTAGCACCGGAATGATCTCCTTTGTATATGTCCGTAGCTGTGCGTCAATCGGCAATAATTTTTGCCTCCTGGCCTTGGAGGCCCACAACTTGTCGAACTGTTTGATACTCATCTGGGACTGGCTGGCTGGCCTCCCGTGTCTAGCTCCATTGATACTGGGATGCCATTGAGGAGCACTTTCATCATTATCGGTGGCGTCCTGGTATATGAACTTTATATGTGCTCCACATGAACTCGCTGAACTTCAGCTTCCAGCGAATTCCCCCAGTGTCCATTTGGCCTCGTAGGGCTTATATTGGGCCCGTCCTACTCGTACATCAACCTGGCTGCAGGTTTCCTGCACATACACGCCAAGTGACCGCTGACGTTGCAGTTTGTGCAGGTATATTGCTGATACCTGCAAGCTCTGGCTGTGTGTTTGCCTCCACACCTCCAACATGAGCCATTGTTGGGAACAAAAGGTCCATTACCAGTCGATCGTCTCTGACTGTCTCTGTAACTGTCCTTAAATGCACCATTGACAGGTGTTGATGGCCCCATTACTGGCCGCATTGTCCCTTGCGATGGCATGAATCGCCGTTCAGCTAGCCATTGTCTCTGTTGAATTCCCCCTTTGGGTTTGACTACATGCTCGGGAATGTCCGATTGCCCCTGTCTGCCTGGAGAACTGTGTGCCGCGTTAACAATGTTAACTCTCTGTCCATTTGCTGCATTTAAACCAAGATTTTTGTCAAACATCTTTCTGTTCTCTTCCTCCCCTGAGATAAACCCCAGCATGCTCGATGCTCTCAATGAAAAAGTCTCGCAGCATCTCCGCTCTGCATGCAACTGGGAACTTACATAGGCTTGCCAGTAGCCGGAGGCCTGCCACGAAGTCTGGAACGCTTTGCCCTTCTCGCCGCCGGTGCATGTAAAATCGGTGTCTCGCCATGTGCATGCTGTTCGCCGGTTTAAAGTGTTCCCCGATCAACTTACTGAGTTCTTCAAAAGTCTTGTCCGCCGGCTTCTCTGGCGCTAGAAGGTCCTTCATCAGGGAGTACGCCCTGGATCCACAAACCGTCAGGAGATGAGTCCTGCGTTTGTCGGCCGAATCCTGTCCCAGCCATTCCTTAGTGACGAAACTTTGCTGTAGTCTCTCAATAAAATCGTCCCAATCATCACCAACACAGTACCTCTCGTCTGTGCTGCTAGTGGCCATGCTCGCGTGGTTTAAATCCCAGTTTCTCGTCGCCAATAATATGTCCTTACTATACAGTACAAATGCACACGAGGCCCATACTAGAGAGAAGGTCACTCTGTGACCAGTAACCTTTATTAGCCAGCACTGAAGTGGAGAAGATGGGTGGAGCTTCCCCCTTTTATACCTGAACGTCCAGGTTAGGAGTGTCTCCCACAAGTTCACCACCTAGTGGTCAGTGTTCTCACAGTGTACAACTTAGTTCAGTTTATACATGAATTACAATGGCAGTTGAACACATGACAGGTAATTGGACTGAAAAGATTCAGCGATCGAGTCTTCATGGGCTGTGGCCCGTTCAATTATTGCCCATTCCCTAATTGCCCTTGAGAAGGTGGAGGTGAGCCGCCTTCTTGAACCGCCGCGGTCCCACACAGCGGGGAATAGAAGTCCCGCTGTGTGTCTTGCTCTGTTACCTCGCAGCGTGAATGTCCCGTCACGGATTGGGAGCAGTCATATCTGATTAATGTGGTCTTGTCGGAGGGCCAAGCTCGGAAAATTGTGTAACTGTAATTGTAAAACCTTTGTTCTGGCAAGTGTTCATCGGAACAATTCCTGAGCATGTTCGAATAATAAACCGGTTAAGCGAGGTTTGGTCTATGTGATTCCGTGGTCGCGATTCAATACGGGCGGGTGTTGATTCATTATATCAGGGAGTACACCTTGAGGAAGAGAAGTCTTCCTTTTCCCCAACAATTGGCATCGTGAAGCATCCTTACTGCGAAGGGTTCTTGCGGACACGGCTTGCTGTACTGAGGGAGTGCTGCATTGTCGCGGGTGCTGTCTGTCAGCCCAGCAAAGGAGGAATATGAGAAGGAGAAGCTGCTGTGCATTGTTTATGATGAGAATTATCACCGGCACGCTTTTATCCACACCAACGCCTTGGCTGCCATGCTTGTTAACATTGCCCCATCGCACCTACACTGCGAATACGCTATCTCCAGAGAATACAACCACAGCACCAGCGAAGACACACGGATCCAGGCCGACTGGAACAACCTGCCACCAACCTGTCTCCAATCCAGAAGGCCATTTCGACCGTTGCCGAAGCCCTTCAGCGATCTCCCCTCGGCCTTGATGACCAACGGAGAAATGCTTGGAAGAACTGCAACATACGGAATGGATTCCTCATAGAGGAACCCACAGTACAACCTGTAGGATCAAACCTTCCTCGCAAACAGTGGACATAAGAACATAAGAATTAGGAACAGGAGCAGGCCATCTAGCCCCTCGAGTCTGCTCCGCCATTCAACAAGATCATGGCTGATCTGGCCGTGGACTCAGCTCCACTTACCCGCCCGCTCCCCGTAACCCTTAATTCCCTTATTGGTTAAAAATCTATCCATCTGTGACTTGAATACATTCAATGAGCTAGCCTCAACTGCTTCCTTGGGCAGAGAATTCCACAGATTCACAACCCTCTGGGAGAAGAAATTCCTTCTCAACTCGGCTTTAAATTGGCTCCCCCGTATTTTGAGGCTGTGCTCCCGAGTTCTAGTCTCCCCGACCATCAACCGCCTCAGAACCGCTCACGGTCGATGCTGCCACCTTCTCCATAGGTGGAAGATGAAAGCCTCCCCATCGTGCGACTGTGGAGCTCTTAATCAGACCCTGGAGCACATCATCGAGCACTGCCCTCGGAGGGAATGCACAGGGAACCTACAAGATATCCACGCTGTTACACCGGAAGCTTTGGCCTGGATATCCAACTTGGATATTGACGTTTGATTTGCTTTGCTGCTACCATACGCAAGAAAAATAAGATTGTTTTTGATCAAAATAATCAAGTCTATATTCTCGTCACCGACCTGAAACGTTAACTCTGTTTCTCTGGCCACAGATGCTGCCTGAGTTGCTGAGTGTTTACTGCAATTTTCTGCTTTGATCCTGCTTCTCAGGCAGTCCCCCGGAGTCGAGCATGACTTGCTCCTACGCTAACATGAGTTCTCAGGTGACTGATGAGCCCAATGTGGGACCTACAGTCTCTGTCACAGGTGGGGCAGACGGTGGTTGGAGGGACGGGTGGGTGGGGGGCTTGGGTTGTGGTACGCTCCTTCCGCTGTCTGTGCTTGGCCTCCGCGTGCTCCCGGCGAAGAGAGTCGAGGTGTTTTTATATCCACCCCAAGACTGCGGAGGAGCCCGATTTAATGGTTCCACAAAGCCCCCGTGGTTCAGGTTTTCACAACTTTCAAGTTGCGAGGTGCATTGCAAAACAGGTGCCGATCTTCTCGATGGGAGTGCCAGTCAGGGACGGAGAGAATGTAATGGGGACGAGCACAAACATGCACAGTATGCTGCTATTTAGGGAACTAATGACAATCTGTATCGCACTGATAATATAAAACAAGTGAAAACATGGGAGAGCGGAGAGTAGCCTGATTAAATATTCATTATAAAGAAAAATTGCTTTGAACTGTGTTGTCTCAATTACATTTATATGAACGTATTTCTGAATTTTACTTCACGTTATGGAGTACCTGCTATTTAATGGTGCCGTATATTTACAATCACATTACTGTCATTGCTAGCACAGCAGGTTTGTAAGTACTTGGCTCAGACTAAAAGACTCCACAGCAAATCTTGGCATTTGCAGGTAAGTTCCAAGGACAGGCCAGGATCCAGAACCATTTACCTTGCTGCACGTTTAGACATTACGGTCTATTGAGATAGAGGCTCGGTAAGAACATAAGAAATCGGAGCAGGTCAGACTGCCCCTCGAGCCTGCTCCGCCATTCAATAAGATCCTGGCTGATAATCGACCTCAACTCCACTTTCCTGCACTATCCCCACATCCCTTGATTGCCTTGATATCCAAAAATCTATTGACCTCTGTCTTGAATATACTCAATGACTGAGCCTCCACAGCCCTCTGGGGCAAAGAATTCCAAAGATTTACCACCCTCTGAGTGAAGAAATTCCTCATCTCAGCCCTAAATGGCCGACCCCTTATCCTGAGACTGTGATCCCTGGTTCTAGACTCCCCAGCCCGGGGGGAAACATCCTCCCTGCATCTACCCTGTCAAGCACTCTATGAAATGTTATACTGCTTATTCCTCTAAACTCCAGAGAATGTAGGCCCATTAAACTAGACTAGAATGTCAGCTGGGCAGCACTCTTGCCTCTGAGTCAGAAGGTTGTGCGCTTAGGTCCCACCCCAGGGACTAGAGCACAAAAATCTAGCCTGACACTCCAGTGCAGTACTGAGGGAGTGCTGCAATGTTGGAGGGGCAGTACTGAGGGAGTGCTGCACTGTCAGAGGGGCAGTACTGAGGGAGCGCTGCACTGTTGGAGTGGCAGTATTGAGGGAGCACTGCACTGTCGGAGGGGCAGTACTGAGGGAGGGCCACACTGTCCGAGAGGCAGTACTGAGGGAGTGCTGCACTGTCGGAGGGGCAGTACTGAGGGAATGCTGCAGTGTCGGAGGGGCAGTACTGAGGGAGTACTGCACTGTTGGAGGGGCAGTACTGAGAGAGTGCCGCACTGTCGAAGGGGAAGTACTGAGGAAGTGCCGCACTGTTGGAGGGGCAGTACTGAGGGAGCACTGCACTGTCGGAGGGGCAGTACTGAGGGAGCGCTGCACTGTTGGAGGGGCAGTACTGAGGGAGCGCTGCACTGTCGAAGGTGCCGTCTTTCAGATGAGAGGTTAAACTGAGGCCCCGTCTGCCCTCTCAGGTGGATGTAAAAGATCCCATTGTACTATTTCGAAGAAGAGCAGGGGGAGTTATCCCCGGTGTCCTGGGGCTAATATGTATCCCTCAATTAACATAACAAAATACAGATTATTTACATAAGAACATAAGAACATAAGAACATAAGAATTAGGAACAGGAGTAGGCCATCTAGCCCCTCGAGCCTGCTCCGCCATTCAAAAAGATCATGGCTGATCTGGCCGTGGACTCAGCTCCACTTACCCGCCCGCTCCCCATAACCCTTAATTCCCTTATTGGTTAAAAATCTATCTATCTGTGACTTGAAAACATTCAATGAGCTACCCTCAACTGCTTCCCTGGGCAGAGAATTCCACAGATTCACAACCCTCTGGGAGAAGAAATTCCTTCTCAACTCGGTTTTAAATTGGCTCCCCCGTATTTTGAGGCTGTGCCCCCTAGTTCTAGTCTCCCCGACCAGTGGAAACAACCTCTCTGCCTCTATCTTGTCTATCCCTTTCATTATTTTAAATGTTTCTATAAGATCGCCCCTCATCCTTCTGAACTCCAATGAGTAAAGACCCAGTCTACTCAATCTATCATCATAAGGTAACCCCCTCATCTCCGGAATCAGCCTAGTGAATCGTCTCTGTACCCCCTCCAAAGCTAGTATATCCTTCCTTAAGTAAGGTGACCAAAACTGCATGCAGTACTTTAGGTGCGGCCTCACCAATACCCTGTACAGTTGCAGCAGGACCTCCCTGCTTTTGTGTTCCATCCCTCTTGCAATGAAGGCCAACATTCCATTTGCCTTCCTGATTACCTGCTGTACCTGCAAACTAACTTTTTGGGTTTCATGCACAAGGACCCCCAGGTCCCTCTGCACCGCAGCATGTTGTAATTTCTCCCCATTCAAATAATATTCCCTTTTACTGTTTTTTTTCCCAAGGTGGATGACCTCACATTTTCCGACATTGTATTCCATCTGCCAAACCTTAGCCCATTTGCTTAACCTATCAAAATCTCCTCGTAGCCTCTCTGTGTCCTCTACACAACCCGCTTTCCCACTAATCTTTGTGTCATCTGCAAATTTTGTTACACTACACTCTGTCCCCTCCTCCAGGTCATCTATGTATATTGTAAACAGTTGTGGTCCCAGCACCGATCCCTGTAGCACACCACTAACCACCGATTTCCAACCCGAAAAGGACCCATTTATCCTGACTCTCTGCTTTCTGTTAGCCAGCCAATTCTCTATCCATGCTAATACATTCCCGCTGACTCCGCGTACCTTTATCTTCTGCAGTAACCTTTTGTGTGGTACCTTATCGAATGCCTTTTGGAAATCTAAATACACCACATCCATCGGTACACCTCTATCCACCATGCTCGTTATATCTTCAAAGAATTCCAGTAAATTAGTTAAACATGATTTCCCCTTCATGAATCCATGTTGCGTCTGCTTGATTGCACTATTCCTATCTAGATGTCCCGCTATTGCTTCCTTAATGATAGCTTCAAGCATTTTCCCCACTACAGATGTTAAACTGACCGGCCTATAGTTACCTGCCTTTTGTTTGCCTCCTTTTTTAAACAGAGGCGTTACATTAGCTGCTTTCCAATCCACTGGTACCTCCCCAGAGTCCAGAGAATTTTGGTAGATTATAACCAATGCATCTGCTATAACTTCAGCCATCTCTTTTAATACCCTGGGATGCATTTCATCAGGACTACCTTGAGTCCCATTAGCCTGTCCAGCACTACCTCCCTAGTGATAGTGATTGTCTCAAGGTCCTCCCTTCCCACATTCCCATGACCAGCAATTTTTGGCATGGTTTTTGTGTCTTCCACTGTGAAGACCGAAGCAAAATAATTGTTTAAGGTCTCAGCCATTTCCACATTTCCCATTACTAAATCCCCCTTCTCATCTTCGAAAGGACCAACATTTACTTCAGTCACTCTTTTCCGTTTTATATATCGGTGAAAGCTTTTACTATCTGTTTTTATGTTTTGCGCAAGTTTACTTTCGTAATCTATCTTTCCTTTCTTTATTGCTTTCTTAGTCATACTTTGCTGTCGTTTAAAATGTTCCCAATCTTCTAGTTTCCCACTAACCTTGGCCACCTTATACACATTGGTTTTTAATTTGATACTCTCCTTTATTTCCTTGGTTATCCACGGCTGGTTATCCCTTCTCTTACCGCCCTTCTTTTTCACTGGAATATATATTTGTTGCGCACTATGAAAGAGCTCCTTAAAAGTTCTCTACTGTTCCTCAATTGTGCCACCGTTTAGTCTATGTTCCCAGTCTACTTTAGCTAACTCTACCCTCATCCCACTGTAGTCCCCTTTGTTTAAGCATAGTACACTCATTTGAGACACTACTTCCTCACCCTCAATCTGTATTACAAATTCAACCATACTGTGATCACTCATTCCAAGAGGATCTTTTACAAGGAGATCGTTTATTATTCCTGTCTCATTACACAGGACCAGATTTAAGATAGCTTGCTCCCTTGTAGGTTCTGTAACATACTGTTCTAAGAAACAATCCTGTATGCATTCTATGAATTCCTCCTCCAGGCTACCCCGTGCGATTTGATTTGACCAATCGATATGTAGGTTAAAATCCCCCATGATTACTGCCATTCCTTTTTCACATGCCTCTATTATTCCCTTGATTATTATCCACCCCACCGTGAAGTTATTATTTGGGGGCCTATAAACTACACCCACCAGTAACCATTTAGGACCGAGATGCGGAGGAACTTCTTCACCCAGAGAGTGGTGAACCTGTGGAATTCTCTACCACAGAAAGTTGTTGAGGCCAATTCACTAAATATATTCAAAAAGGAGTTAGATGAGGTCCTTACTGCTAGGGGGATCAAGGGGTATGGCGAGAAAGCAGGAATGGGGTACTGAAGTTGAATGTTCAGCCATGAACTCATTGAATGGCGGTGCAGGCTAGAAGGGCCGAATGGCCTACTCCTGCACCTATTTTCTATGTTTCTATGTTTCTATGTTTCCCCTTACTATCTCTAATCTCCACCCACAATGATTCAATATTTTGTTCATTAGAGCCAATATCATCTCTCACAACTGCCCTGATATCATACTTTATTAACAGAGCTACCCCACCTCCTTTCCCTTCTTGTCTATCTTTCCGAATTGTCAGATACTGCGATATGTTTAATTCCAAGTCTTAGCCACCCTGCAATCACGTTTCTGTAATGGCCACCAAATCATACCCATTTGTAATGATTTGTGCCGTCAACTCATTTACTTTATTTCGAATGCTGCGTGCATTTAGGTAGAGTGTTTTAATACTAGCTTTTAAACCATGATTTTTAGTTTTGACCCCTCCTGCAGCCCCTTTATCTTCATACATATTGTCCCTTCCTATCACCTTGTGGTTTACACTTACCCCAGTGCTACTCTGCTCTGTTGCCTCCTGCCTTTTGCATTCTTTCTTGGGGTCCTGTTCATCTGCGCTCTCACCCACTCTAACCAGCTCAGAGCCCTCTCCTGGGTTCTGAATACTCCTCGCATTGAGGCACCGAGCTTTCAGGCTTGCCTTTTTATTACACTTTGACCCTTTTGAATTTTGCTGTAAATTGGCCCTTTTTGTTTTTTGCCTTGGGTTTCTCTGCCCTCCACTTTTACTCATCTCCTTTCTGTCCTTTGCTTTTGTCTCCATTTTGTTTCCCTCTGTCTCCCTGCATTGGTTCCCATCCCCCTGCCATATTAGTTTAACTCCTCCCCAACAGCACTAGCAAACACTCCCCCGAGGACATTGGTTCTGGTCCTGCCCAGGTGCAGACCGTCCGGTTTGTACTGGTCCCACCTCCCCCAGAACCGGTTCCAATGCCCCAGGAATTTGAATCCCTCCCTGCTGCACCACTCCTCAAGCCACGTATTCATCTGCGCTATCCTGCGATTCCTACTCTGACTAGCACGTGGCACTGGTAGCAATCCTGAGATTACTACTTTTGAGGTCCTACTTTTTAATTTAGCTCCTAGCTCCTTAAATTCGTCTCGTAGGATCTCATCCCTTTTTTTTACCGATGTCGTTGGTACCAATTTGATCATTATCATCTTGCTGTTTGTGAGAGCTTGCTGTGTGCAAATTGGCTGCTGCGTTTCCCACATTACAACAGTGACTACACTCCAAAAAGTACTTCATTGGCTGTAAAGCGCTTTGAGAGGTCCGATGGTTGTAAAAAGCGCTATAGACATCCAAGTTTTTCTTTTCTTTTTCGGGTAGGGTTGCCAAATGTGTTTGTGCGTATTCCTGGAGTATTCCTCACGTGACCTCCAATGGGCCCGCCCCCACACTCCTGCCATTGGTCATCCGACCCATCCATTCTCATGGGGCCCCGCCTTCCCAGCCAATCGGAAAGCGAACAGTCCTTTCGTTACCCGATTGGATGAATCTTGAATGTAGGCCAAACTGCCTTTGGTTCTTTGATCTCCAATAATTTAACAATTTATTGGAGACAACAATTAACACTCTCACACACACACACTCACAGACACACTCACAGACAATTATACACTCACACATACACAGACACATACAGCCAGAAACACAGACACACTGACGCACCCACACACAAACACGCACACACACTCACACTCCCTCAGTACTTCCCCTCCGACAGTGCATCACTCCCTCAGCACTGCCCCTCCGACAGTGCAGCACTCCCTCAGCACTGTCCCTCCGAGAGTGCAGCACTCCCTCAGTACTGCCCCTCCAACAGTGCAGCACTCCCTCGGTACTGCCCCTCCGACAGTGCAGCACTCCCTCAGTACTGCCCCTCCGACAGTGCAGCACTCCCTCAGCACTGCCCCTCTGAGAGTGCAGCACTCCCTCAGTACTGCCCCTCTGACAGTGCAGCACTCCCTCAGTACTGTCCCTCCGAGAGTGCAGCACTCCCTCAGTACTGCGCCTCCGACAGTGCAGCACTCCCTCAGTACTGCCCCTCCGAGAGTGCAGCGCTCCCTCAGTGCTGCCCCTCCTGACAGTGCAGCACTCCCTCAGTACTGCCCCTCCGACAGTGCAGCACTCCTTCAGTACTGCCCCTCCGACAGTGCAGCACTCCTTCAGTACTGCCCCTCCGACAGTGCAGCGCTCCCTCAGTACTGCCCCTCCGACAGTGCAGCGCTCCCTCAGTACTGCCCCTTCGACAGTGCGGCGCTCCCTCAGTACTGCCCCTCCGACAGTGCAGCATTCTCTCAGTACTGCACTGCAGTGTCAGGCTCGATTTTGTGCTCTCGTCTCCGGAGTGGGACTTGAACCCAGCAACACATTATCACTCTCTCACTCACACACACACACACACACACACACAAACACACACACACACACACAGTCACACACATACACTCACACACACAGACAGGCAAACACACACACACATGATTATAGCAATAAGTCTTCTTCAAGAATCATGTAAGAAGCAGAACAAGGCATTTGAGTGAAGCCCATGATTGAAGATTAAAGCAATAGGCTGCTTCAGCAGGGGAGCAGAAAGTCTGTTCGCTCTCTGTCTCAAATTGTTACCACCTCACTGATAATACTAAGTATAAACCTTCTCTCCCGCTGCAAACTGCAAAACACTGCTACACTGACCCAAATCCCGCTTCTGTCAGTGAGAGGTGACAGTGCAGGTGTGAGGTTAACATGGTGTAAAGCACCAAACCTTCCGTCCCTCGCCCCCCTGCTCACAGTAACACAAAGACCTGCATTGCTATCGCGCCTTCCACAGCTTCCCAAAGCACTTTGCAGCCAATAAAGTACATTTGAGGTGTAGTCACTGTTGTAATGTGGGAAACGCGGCAGTCAATTTGCGCAAAGCAAGCTCCCACACACAGCAATGTGATAATGACCGGATAATCCATTTTTTTTTGTTATGTTGATTGAGGGATAAATATTGGCTCCAGGACACTGGGGAGAGCTCCCATGCTCTTCTTCCAATTGTGCCATGGGATCTTTTATGTCCACCTCAGTTCAACCTTATATCTGCCCCTCCGACAATGCAGTGCTCCCTCAGTACTGCCCCTCCGACAATGCAGCGCTCCCTCAGTACTGCCCCTCCAACAGTGCAGCACTGCCTCAGTACTGACTCTCCAACAGTGCAGTACTCCCTCAGTACTGCCCCTCCGACAGTACAGCACTCTCTCAGTACTGCCCCTCCGACAGTGTGGCGCTCCCTCAGTACTGCCCCTCCGACAGGGTGGCGCTCCCTCAGTACTGCCCCTCCGACAGTGCAGCACTCCCTCAGCACTGTCCCTCCCACAGTGCGGTGCTCCTTCAGTACTGCCCCTCCGACAGTGCGGCGCTCCCTCAGTACTGCCCCTCCGACAGTGCGGCTATCCCTCAGTACTGCCCCTCCGACAGTGCGGCGCTCCCTCAGTACGGCCCCTCCGATAGTGTGGCACACCCTCAGTACTGCCCCTCCGACAGTGCGGCACTCCCTCAGCACTGCCTCTCCAACAGTTCAGCACTGCCTCAGTACTGCCCCTCCGGCAGTGCAGTGCTCCCTCAGTACTGCACTGGAATGTCAGCCTGGATTTTTGTGCTCAAGTCTCTATAACAATATGCAGATGGTTAATAGAGCAAAACCTGCAGGCAGGTAAATCACTTGATATTTAAATCCCCTGCTCAGGCACACTGGGTCATAATCATGGAATCCAATTGCTTTCAACAAAGTCAAATTAAGATGTGATGAAAGTGTTTACTCAGCTGCCCGTCTCTCGATGTCGTGTCAAGTTGCAAATGGAGGGGGAAGAGTATGAGATTTTTCTCCCTTTCTGCCTGGTTAATATAATCAGGTGTAACGCTCAGGAAGCAGTAGGTGAGCTAGTTAACAGTCAAACATCCTGGGAAATATGTGCAGTGAAATACAGAGATCCACATGTTTGCCTGGGAGTGAATCTATCGCAGCTGTAATGTCAAAAAAGTTATTTTAGAAGAGAGACAGATGTCTCAACAGTAGCTCTGTGGATCTTTCACTCGAGCACGTTGTTTGTGAAGATTGCAGCAGCCTCGGTTCCAGTCACATTCCACAGCAATGGACAGTAATTCTGGGTCCAATCATAGAATTCAATATGGACAACAATCAAGCTTTTAGCTTACTTTGTTTTCTCTCCATTTTTGTCCCTTGTGTTTTAAGCTGATCTGTCGTGGTTTTGCTCACATGTGCTCTGGGGCCACGAGTGTATGGGCCACCAACCTAGCCTGTACCTTTAAAGCTCTGTAACGGACAAATCCAGGTGACCTGAGCTGGTTGTAAAGGGCGGTGGACATTCACAGGGCCAGGACAACTGATCGTACTTTTAATATCCGGCCAGTGACGGACTTTGGGTTTTGTAAAAGATCATATTGCTGTGTAACAAAGTGGGACCTCTGTATGTGATGGACACATGTGGGACCCACACACACACACACACACATATACATACATAACACACACACGTATACATACATAACACACACATATACATATCTATACACACACACACACACACAACACACATATTTATACACACACACACATACACACACATACATATACATATCTATACATATACACACACATATATATACATATCTATATACACACATTTATACATGCACATGCAAATATATATATAAATATATTTAGGGGAACGGTAGCACAGTGGTGATGTTGCTGGACCATTAATCCCAAAGCCTGGACTAATGATCCAGACATGAGTTCAAATCCCACCACGGCAGCTGGGGAATTTAAATCCAGTTAATTAAATAAAAATCTGCATTAAAAAGCTAGTATCAGTAATGGTGACCATGAAACTACTGGATTGTTGTAAAAACCCATCTGGTTCACTGATGTCCTTGTTCAGCGAAGGAAATCTGCCGATGCGCTCTCCAAAATGGGGTTTGGGGAGGGTATCCGCAATTGGATCCAACTGCTCTACACAGACATCAGTAGCACAGTTCTAATCAACGGGTGGGAAACGGAAAGCTTTCCGGTCAGGTCTGGAGTCAGACAAGGCTGTCCCCTCTCCTCTGTCTTGTTTGTGTGCTGTATCGAGCCCTTTGCCGAGTCCATCAGGAAGGATGCGGGCATTAGAGGGGTGACGATCCCAGGCAGCGGAGGCGCTCAGGTCAAGACCTCCCTGTACATGGACGACGTCGCCGTCTTTTGCTCGGATCCGCAGTCGGTCCGCGGATTGCTCACAATCTGCGACCAGTTTGAACTGGCCTCGGGGGCGAAGGTCAATCGCAGCAACAGCGAGACCATGTTCTTTGGAAGCTGGGCCGACCGATCCTTTATTCCCTTCACCGTTAAGCCAGATTACCTGAAGGTTTTGGGAATATGGTTCAGAGCGGACGGGGCGTGCGTCAAAAACTGGAAGGAGCGTGTCGCTAAAGCGAAACATAAACTGGGATTGTGGAAGTTGCGCTCCCTCTCCATTGCAGGAAAGAACCTGGTCATCAGGAGTGAGGTGCTCTCGGGGTTGTTGTACGTGGTGCAGGTCTAGCCCATACCCCGGTTCTGTGCCGTGGTAGTCACCCGGGCCGTCTTCCATTTCGTCTGGAGGTCCAAAATGGACCGTGTCCGCAGAGTCACAATGTACAAATCTCTGGACAGTGGAGGAAAGGACGTTCCGAACGTGGCCCTCATCCTGATGGCCACCTTTGTGTGCGGCTGCATCAAGCTGTGCATAGACCCTTTGTACACAAACACCAAGTGTCGGTACGTGCTGAGATTCTATCTGTCCCTGGTGTTGCGAAGGTTGGATCTGGCCAGGCTGCCGCAGAAAGCTCCAACCAGTTGGACCATGCCTCAGCACCTGTCCTTCGTGGAAAAGTTTTTCAAGAAAAACACCTTTGACCACAAGGCCATAAAGCAGTGGTCGGCCCGCAAGGTCCTGGACGCCCTACAGAAGGAGTTGATGGATCCTGTCGGACGGTTCCCCGAGCAGACTGTCGAACTCGTTTGGCAGAATGTCTCATCGCCAGAGCTTTCACACAAGCACCAAGATGTTGCTTGGTTGGCGGTGAGAAGGGCCCTACCCGTCAGATCACAGCCGGGGTTTCAGAGTCACGGCACTCTGCCCCCGAGTTGGCTGTGGTGCGGACGAGACTGTCATCCATCTCCTTCGGGACTGCCCCTTTGCAAGGCAGGTCTGGAAGGAGATGCAGTGGTTGCTGTCGAGGTTCATCCCAAGCAGCTCCGTAACACAGGACTCTGTGCTCTACGGGCTGTTCCCAGGGACACACACCAAGACAGACATCACCTGCTGCTGGAGAGCCATCAACTCGGTGAAAGAGGCACTTTGGTCTTCCCGAAACTTGTTGGTCTCCCAGAGCAAGGAGATGTCCACGGCCGAGTGTTGCAGACTGGCGCAATCCTAGATCCAGGAGTACGTGCTGAGGGGCGCACTAAAGGTTGGTGCAGTTGCCGCAAAGGCACGATGGGGAAGAGCCACAGTTTAAGGCCCTTCCGCCACGGTAAACCCAGGGGATGGAATCAGAGCCCCCTCGGGCTATACTTGTTAATCTGCTTGTATACCTAGAGCACCATGTACTGAAACACACCTGTGTTGTGCCATGTATAATGAAAGTCTCTGCACTGTTTAGTGACTTGTGAAGAAATATAAATGTATTCTCATCCGGTCTGTGTACTGCTTTCATCTGCATAGTGCTACATGTAATGTGATTGGTGATCGGTATTGAAGGGTAACCTGGAATGTAATGTAAACCTGTTCTCATCTGCTCCATGTAATACCCTCATTTGCACAGTACTACATGTAACGTGATTTATGGATTGTTCTAAACTGTACCTTGAAATGAAATGTACGCTAGTGCATTGTATGGAACTGCTGTCAGCATCCAAACGAATTGTATGGAATTGCTGACCGCAAGGTACTGAGCTATTTTCCAATGTATTGTGAAAATTTTATATGAATAAAGTATATTTTTGAAAAAAAGAGGAAATCTGCCGCCCTTACCCGGTCTGGCCTACACGTGACTCCAGACCCACAGCAATATGATTGACTCTTAACTGCCCTCTGAAATGGCCTATCTCAGTTATATTCAGGAAGGCAGTTCTGCACCACCTTCTCGAGGGTGATTAGGGATGGGCAATAAATAAGTGCGGCGCTCCCTCAGTACTGCCCCTCCGACAGTGCGGCGCTCCCTCAGTACTGCCCCTCCGACAGTGCGGCGCTCCCTCAGTACTGCCCCTCCGACAGTGCAGCGCTCCCTCAGTACTGCCTCTCCGACAGTGCAGCACTCCCTCAGTACTGCCCCTCCGACAGTGCAGCACTCCCTCAGTACTGCCCCTCCGACAGTGCGGCGCTCCCTCAGTACTGCCCCTCCGACAGTGCGGCGCTCCCTCAGTACTGCCCCTCCGACAGTGCAGCACTCCCTCAGTACTGCCCCTCCGACAGTGCGGCGCTCCCTCAGTACTGCCCCTCCGACAGTGCGGCGCTCCCTCAGTACTGCCCCTCCGACAGTGCGGCGCTCCCTCAGTACTGCCCCTCCGACAGTGCGGTGCTCCCTCAGTACTGCCCCTCCGACAGTGCGGCGCTCCCTCAGTACTGCCCCTCCGACAGTGCGGCGCTCCCTCAGTACTGCCCCTCCGACAGTGCGGCGCTCCCTCAGTACTGCCCCTCCGACAGTGCGGCACTCCCTCAGTACTGCCCCTCTGACTGTGCAGCGCTCCCTCAGTACTGCCCCTCCGACAGTGCGGCGCTCCCTCAGTACTGCCCCTCCGACAGTGCGGCGCTCCCTCAGTACTGCCCCTCCGACAGTGCGGCACTCCCTCAGTACTGCCCCTCTGACTGTGCAGCGCTCCCTCAGTACTTGACAGCGACGCCCACATCCCGTGAATGAATTTAAAAAAAAATACAAATCTATAAATTCCATTTTATGTTAAAGTATTCCAAGGGTTTCATGAGAAAACCATTGTGGAAGTTGCCTTCTTCCCAATAACTCCCAGATAAGGAACTCACTGTGCACAATGAGTGAAGATTTTTTTTTAAATTCGTCCATGGGACATGGCCATCACTTACTGCCCAACCCCAATGGGGATGTTTAATAGGGATCTGGTGCTTAAAAAAGACTTACATTTATATAGCACCCTTCACGACCACTGGACGTCTCAAACCAATGAAGAACTTTTGGAGGTTGGTCACTGTTTTAATGTGGGAAGCGTGGCAACAGATTTGCGCACAGCAAGCTCCCACAAACTGCAATGTGATGATGACCCAGATAATCTGTTGTTTATTGAGGGATAAATATTGGCCCCAGGACATCGGGGAGAACTCCCCTGATCTTCTTCGAAATAGTTCCCAGGGATCCTTTACGTCCACCTGAGAGAGCAGACGGGGCCTCAGTTTAACATCTCATCTCCAACAGTGTGGCGCTCCCTCAGTACTGCCCCTCCAACAGTATGGTGCTCCCTCAGTACTACCCCTCCGACAGTGCAGCGCTCCCTCAGTACTGCCCCTCCGCCAGTACGGCGCTCCCTCAGTACTACCCCTCCGACAGTGCAGCGCTCCCTCAGTACTGCACCTCCGACAGTGCAGCACTCCCTCAGCACTGCCCCTCCGACAGTGCGGCACTCCCTCAGCAATGCCCCTCTGACAGTGCAGTGCTACCTCAGCACTGCCCCTCCGATAGTGCAGCACTCCCTCAGCACTGCACTGGAGTGTCAGCCTAGATTTATGTGCTCAAGTCTCTGGAGTGGGACTTGAACCCACAACTTTCTGACTCAGAGGCGAGGGTGCTGCTCACTAAGCCACGGCTGATAGAGGCTTTACAGCAATAAAGGTGGTAACAACAGAGTATGATGGGAAACGTGAATTAATGAAATTGTTACAGGAAGCGACATTTACAGGAACTGTGTGTTACAGGCAAGATTTTAATGTTTTATTTGTTTGTGAACAAGATAAGTATTAAACTTGTTTTTATTTTCAAATGTTATTGGCATTCTTACGTTACCGGATTAGCTTTGTCTTGTAAATGCTCAATTACAAACCAATCAAATGGATCGGATGAGCAGAAAGATTTCTCATTTTATCCATTAGTTAATTTGAACATGATAATTGGAAATAGATTTGAATCTCTGTGCTGCTCATTGATACCTGATACTGAGATCATTTCTCTTAACTTCATCAGAAATGATCTGTTGTAATTTTCGAGAGCAGAATTCATTCATCTACATCTCCATCCGTAAATGATCCACAATATACACAGGGGGAACAATTGGGGTCATTTATGTCTCCTGTTGTTGCCCCCAGATACTCCCTCAGTACTGCCCCTCCGACAGTGCGGCACTCCCTCAGTACTGCCCCTCCGACAGTGTGGCGTTCCCTCAGTACTGCCCCTCCGACAGTGTGGCGCTCCCTCAGTACTGCCCCTCCGAAAGTGCGGGGCTCCGTCAGTACTGCCCCTCCGACAGTGCGACACTCCCTCAGTACTGCCCCTCCGACAGTGCGGCACTCCCTCAGTACTGTCCCTCCGATAGTGCAGCACTCCCTCAGCTCTGCATTGGGAGTATCAGCTCAGCTTCTGATGCTCAAATCTCGGGAATGGGAGTCAAACCCCCGACCTGCTGACCCTGAGACGAGAGCGCTACCCACTGAGCAACGAGGCCAAAGCATTGCTCAGACGGCCTGCCCTCAGGGCAGGGTGACGAGGGATGGGCAATAAATGCGGCATTGACAATGACAGCTGTTAAGTATCAAATAACTCCACGAGGCTAAGTACGATGAGCTAGTTCAGGCATGACCCTACAACAGTTTATTTAATCTCAAAAGAAGGATTCAACATGGCTGCCAACATTATATACATGGCTTGCACGTGTCTGCCAGTGACCATTAGGACTCTGGTGGCAAGTAAAACCCAGTTAATACCCTCTGTTTAAAAAAGGGGGCCGACAAACGCAGGTAACTATAGGCCGGTTAGTTTAACATCTGTAGTGGGGAAAATGCTTGAAGCTATCATTAAGAAAGAAATAGCGGGACATCTAGATAGGAATAGTGCAATCAAGCAGACGCAACATGGATTCATGAAGGGGAAATCATGTTTAACTAATTTACTGGAATTCTTTGAGGATATAACGAGCATGGTGGATAGAGGTGTACCGATGGATGTGGTGTATTTAGATTTCCAAAAGGCATTCGATAAGGTGCCACACAAAAGGTTACTGCTGAATATAAAGATACGTGGAGTCAGAGGAAATGTATTAGCATGGATCGAGAATTGGCTGGCGAACAGAAAGCAGAGAGTCGGGATAAATGGGTCCTTTTCGGGTTGGAAATCGGTGGTTAGTGGTGTGCCACAGGGATCGGTGCTGGGACCACAACTGTTTACAATATACATAGATGACCTGGAGGAGGGGACAGAGTGTAGTGTAACAAAATTTGCAGATGACACAAAGATTAGTGGGAAAGTGGGTTGTGTAGAGGACACAGAGAGGCTGCAAAGAGATTTAGATAGGTTAAGCGAATGGGCTAAGGTTTGGCAGATGGAATACAATGTCGGAAAATGTGAGGTCATCCACCTTGGAAAAAAAAACAGTAAAAGGGAATATTATTTGAATGGGGAGAAATGACAACATGCTGCGGTGCAGAGGGACCTGGGGGTCCTTGTGCATGAAACCCAAAAAGTTAGTTTGCAGGTGCAGCAGGTAATCAGGAAGGCGAATGGAATGTTGGCCTTCATTGCGAGAGGGATAGAGTACAAAAGCAGGGAGGTCCTGCTGCAACTGTACAGGGTATTGGTGAGGCCGCACCTGGAGTACTGCGTGCAGTTTTGGTCACCTTACTTAAGGAAGGATATACTAGCTTTGGAGGGGTACAGAGACGATTCACTAGGCTGATTCCGGAGATGAGGGGGTTACCTTATGATGATAGATTGAGTAGGCTGGGTCTTTACACGTTGGAGTTCAGAAGGATGAGGGATGATTTTATAGAAACATTTAAAATAATGAAAGGGATAGACAAGATAGAGGCAGAGAGGTTGTTTCCACTGGTCGGGGAGACTAGAACTAGGGGGCACAGCCTCAAAATACGGGGGAGCCAATTTAAAACCGAGTTGAGCAGGAATTTCTTCTCCCAGATGGTTGTGAATCTGTGGAATTCTCTGCCCAGGGAAGCAGTTGAGGCTAGCTCATTGAATGTATTCAAATCACAGATAGATAGATTTTTAACCAATAAGGGAATTAAGGGTTATGGGGAGCGGGCGGGTAAGTGGAGCTGAGTCCACGGCCAGATCAGCCATGATCTTGTTGAATGGCGGAGCAGGCTCGAGGGGCTAGATGGCCTACTCCTGTTCCTAATTCTTATACATAACATAATTCCCCCCACAGTCCTTGGTACAGGTTATATTTACAAATGAGATGGTCTGGGGCCTTCCACTCCCTGGTTGACCTTCTCAGTTAAAACTCAAGCTTGGGTGAGTTAGGACCATTGCTACATTGCGGAGCAGTCGGTCTGACAGGACTGTCGGGGATGGTAGGTTCGTCTTCATGAATGACACAAGAGTCAACTGATGGTTGGATGTGTGTTGATTGGTCAATGATGATGTCATCTTCAATTTGTTCTGTGTTGTCTGTGAATCGCAGTTTTGGTTTGCTCGATGTGCCTCTTGCACGTTTGGCCATTTAACAGTTTGACTACAAACACTCTGTTCCCCTCCTTGGCCAAAACCGTGCCAGCAACCCACTTTGGACCATGACCATAATTCAGGACAAACACAGGGTCATGTACAGCAAGGTCATGTGATACGGCCGTCAGTCGAGGTACCATTGCTGCCGTTGCCTTCAGGTTTTGACGTGATCATTGAGATCCGGGTGTACAAGGGAGAGCCTGGCTTTGAGGCCTCTCTTCATTAACAGCTCGTCAGGAGTGACCCCGGTGAGTGAGTGGGGTCTCGACCGGTAACTGAGCAGAATGTGGGACAAGCAGGTCTGTGGGGAGCCGTGAGTCACGCGTTTTAGGCTCTGCTTAATGGTTTGGAAAGCCCGTTCCGCTTGGCCATTAGACGTGGGTCTGAAAGGGGCAGACCTGACATGCTTGATGCCATTACGGGTCATAAACTCGTGGAACTTCGAGCTGGTGAAACATGGTCTGTTGTCGCTGACAAGGATGTCGGGCAGTCCATGGGTGGCGAACATGGCCCGGAGGCTTTCAATAGTGGCTGTGGATGTGCTGGATGACATGATTACGCATTCAATCCATTTGGAGTAAGTGTCCACTACCACTAAAAACATTTTGCCGAGAAAGGGGCCGGCAAAGTCTATGTGGATCCTTGACCACGGTTTGGATGGCCATGACCACAGACTCAGCGGAGCTCCACAGGTGCGTTACTCAGTTGCATGCAAGTGTTGCACTGATGCACGTATGACTCCAAATCCGAGTCAATGCCGGGCCACCAAACATGAGACCTGGCAATGGCCTTCATCATGACGATGCCTGGGTGGGTACTGTGTAAATCTCGCACAAAAGTTTCCCGGCCATTTTTTGGCATAACGACACGATTACCCCATAACAGACAATCAGACTGAATAGACAATTTATCTTTGCGGCGGCTATAAGCTTAATTTCATCCTGCAACTCCCTGGGAATGGCAGACCAATTTCCATTTAGGACACAGCTTTTTACACTTGACAGTACAGGATCCTGGCTGGTCCAGGTCCTAATTTGGCGAGCCGTGACGGGTGATCCCTCGCTCTCTAAGGCATCCATGACCAGCAGCAAGTCTGCGGGCTGTGGCATTTCCACCCCGGTTGTGGGCAATGGTAGCCGGCTAAGCGCATCAGCACAGTTTTCAGTGCCTGGTCTGTGGCGGATGACATAATCATAACCGGATAATGTCAGTGCCCATCTTTGGATGTGGGACGAGACATTGGTGTTTATACCTTTGCTCTCAGAAAACAATGAAATGAGCAGCATGTGGTCTGTTTCAAGCTCAAACTGAAGCCCAAACAGGTATTGGTGCATTTTCCTAATCCTATATACGCATGTTAAAGCCCCTTTCTCTACCATACTATAGGCTCTTTCAGCCTTAGACAGACTTTTGGACGCGTATGCAACTGGTTGGAGTTTGCCTGATACATTGGCTTGCTGGAGCACACAACTGACCCCATATGATGAGGCGTCACAGGCCAACACTAACCGCTTACATGGGTCATAGTGTACCAGTAATTTATTGGAACATAGCAGGTTTCTGGTCTTCTCAAAGGCCCTGTCTTGAGATTTGCCCCAAACCCAGTCATTGCCCTTTCTCAGCAACATGTGCAAGGGCTCTAGCAATGTGCTCAAACTAGGTAGAAAGTTACCGAAATAGTTGAGAAGACCCAGGAACGAACGCAGCTCCGTCACACTGTGGGGTCGGAGTGCATTCTTGATGGCCTCTGTCTTCGAGTCCGTAGGCCTGATGCCGTCTGCTGCAATCTTTCTCCTCAGGAATTCGACTTCTGGTGCCATGAAAATGCACTTGGAGCGTTTTAGCCTGAGTCCCACTCTGTCCAGATGACGTAGAACCTCTTCCAGGTTGTGCAGGTGTTCGGTAGCGTCGCGACCGGTGACCAGGATGTCATCTTGGAACACGTCGGTTCTCGGGACGGACTTCAGAAAACTCTCCATGTTTCTCTGAAATATAGCTGCCGCTGAGCGAATTCCGAAAGGGCGTCTGTGGTACATAAACAGTCCTTTGTGCGTGTTGATGCACGTCAGTTTTTTCATCGATTCGACCAGCTCCTGTGTCATGTAAGCGGAGGTCAGGTCCAATTTGGTGAACGACTTCCCCCTCGCTAGCATTGCAAACAGGTCGTCAGCCTTGGGTAATGGGTACTGATCCTGTATCGAGACTCGGTTGATCGGTACCTTGTAATCGCCACAGATCCTGACCGTACCATCACTTTTCAACACTGGGACAATTGGACTGGCCCATTCGCTGAACTCGACTAGTGATATGATTCCTTCCCGTTGAAGTCTGCCCAGTTCGATCTCGACTTTCTCCCTCATCATGTACGGAACCGCCCGAGCCTTGTGATGGACAGGTCTTGCATCCGGGCCTAGATGGATCTGCACCTTGCCTCCCGTGAAGTTGCCGATGCCTGGTTCGAACAACGAAGGAAACTTGCTCAGCATTTGAGCACATGAAGCGTCATCCACTGATGATAAAGCTTTAATATCGTTCCACTTCCATTTAATTTTCTCAAGCCAACTCCTGCCGAACGATCCACAACGATAAATCATGCACAGCTCCATCGTACGATACCTTTACTGCTGCGCTGCCAATGACTGGATGAGCTTTTTGGTGTAGGTACGCAACTTCGCATTGATTGGGTCTTTTTGCCTCAGTGTCCCACAGCTTTTTGAAAGCCCTCTGGCTCATTATTGACTGACTCGCACCCGTGTCCAATTCCATGGATACTGGAACCCTATTTAATTTAACTTCCAGCATTAGCGGAGGACTTTTGGTGAAAGAATGTACCCGATACACTTCTTTGTCCTGTACCTCGGGTTAAGTTAACTGTGCCGCATGATCCACGCTGAATCGATGATCCTCAGCCACGTGGTGTGGCGCAGCACGCTTGCTCGGTTGCAGACACATTCGCTGAAGGTGCCCCATTGTTGCACAGCATTTGCACAGGTATTGCTTGAATCGTCATTGATGGGCCCGATGATCGCCCCCATAACACCAACAAAGCGAGATTTGATTCACCCCCCCCCCCCCGATGGCGGACTTTGAGCAGTTACAGGTCGTACAAAGGCGGACGAGTAGGCCCTGCCATGTGCAGCTCTGTCTGCCGACGATATTATTTTATGCACAGTACTTGCCGGTGAGTTTCGATGCTGGGAAGATATCTGTTTCAAGTGGACATGCATGCCTGGTCGATCGTGATGGCCCTGCTCAGGTCTAGAGATTCAGCAGCCAGCAGCTTTCGAAAGATGATCGAATAACTCCACGAGGCGAAGTACGGTGAGCTAGTTCAGGCATGACCTTACTCCAGTTTATTTAATCTCAAAGGAAGGACTCAACATGGCTGCCAACATTATATACATGGCTTGCACGTGTCTGCCAGTGACATTAGGACTCCGACAGTCACATACACACACACACACAGGTAAAACCCAGTTAACATACATAACAGCGGCCACCTCCCGGGAAGACACAGAGTGAGGAAGGAGGTTGGTACAGCTGACAGCTGCTAACGGTCGCTAGTCACAGACACTCAAGGAGCCTCAATCAGGAGAAGAGATATTTTATTTAATCTGTACTCTTTCAGTAAACCACTCATCAAATCTACACAATGCACCAATGGGCCTGCCAATCATTCTATTTCTAAATCAGTCTGAGTACACACACAGACAGCAAGGCAAGGCAGAGGGATTACTATTCTCAACATTACCTCCCATTGACTCCCAGAAGGAATCTAGATGTTGAATATTAAGCAACAGTCTCAACGTCTGTTCCTAATCAAGCAGCCCTGTTGAAGTCTGTCCTGATCAACCCCACTTAAATTCATCGTTTTTTTTCAAAATCAGAAATCAGCAGCCCTTTGTTTTAGGGAGAAGAATAGGGATAGGTGCTGGGAGCGAGCCAGAGTAACCGATCATCCCATGTGTTGGAAGCTCGGTGTTAAAACGCACGCACACCCCTGGGAAGAGCAGAGGGAGGCGAGGGTTGGGGTGAGTGGGCGGTGGGACATGGGCAGCTCCGATGTTGGGTGTGTATTATAGTTTCACCTGTCGGTGGGTTTGACTGTAGCTCAGGAGCGAAGTTGGGTTCCGGACTGGATGGGAGGCATCCTCGGACACTGAGGGAACTAAAGGTGGAAATTGCAGAGGTACTGGCCATAATCTTCCAATGGCCCTTAGATACGGGACCGGTGCCAGAGGACTGGAGAATTGCAAATGTTACATACTCTTGTTCACACACACACACACACACACATGTACACACATATGTGTACACACGTGCACACACACACGCACACACACACTCACACACACACACACACACACTCACACACACACGTACACACACACTCACACACACACACACACACACACACACACACACGTCATCATCATCATCATCGTAGGCAGTCCCTCGGAATTGAGGAAGACTTGCTTCCACTCTTAGCATGAGTTCTTAGGTGACTGTACAGTCCAATACGTGAGCCACAGTCTCTGTCACAGGTGGGACAGCCAGTCGTTGAAGGAAAGGGAGGGTGGGACTGGTTTGCCGCATGCTCCTTCCGCTGCCTGCGCTTGATTTCTGCATGCTCTCGGCGACGAGACTCGAGGTGCTCAGCGCCCTCCCGGATGCACTTCCTCCACTTAGGGCGGTCTATGGTCAGGGACTCCCAGGTGTCGGTGGGGATGTTGCACTTTATCAGGGAGGCTTTGAGGGTGTCCCTGTAACGTTTCCTCTGCCCGCCTTTGGCTCGTTTGCCGTGAAGGAGCTCAGAGTCGAGCGCTTGCTTTGGGAGTCTCGTGTCTGGCATGCGAACTATGTGGCCTGCCCAGCGGAGCTGACCGAGTGTGGTCAGTGCTTCAATGCTGGGGATGTTGGCCTGGACGAGGATGTTAATGTTTGTGCGTCTGTCCTCCCAGGGGATTTGCAGGATCTTGCGGAGACATCATTGGT
Source organism: Pristiophorus japonicus (assembly GCF_044704955.1). Classification (NCBI taxonomy): domain Eukaryota; kingdom Metazoa; phylum Chordata; class Chondrichthyes; family Pristiophoridae; genus Pristiophorus; species Pristiophorus japonicus. The sequence goes on along the minus strand of NC_091998.1, from coordinate 56,660,874 downwards.
GGTATTTCTCCAGCGACTTGAGGTGTCTACTGTACATGGTCCATATCTCTGAGCCATACAGGAGGGCGGGTATTACTACAGTCCTGTAGACCATGAGCTTGGTGACAGCTTTGAGGGACTGATCTTCAAACACTCTTTTCCTCAGGCGGCCGAAGGCTGCACTGGTGCACTGGAGGAGGTGTTGGATCTCATCATCAATGCCTGCTCTTGTTGATAGGAGGCTTCCGAGAAAGGGGAAGTGGTCCACGTTGTCCAGGGCCACGTCATGGATCTTGATGTTTGGGCACACACACACTCACACACGTACATGCACGCACATACACACACAAACATGTGTTCAAAAACACATACACAGTGTTGATTGAAAATATCACACTGGTGTGAGGAATGAGAGCACATTGAGGTTGAGCCTGTGCTCGAGAGTCCAATTTACCCAAGACTGGACTCTCTCTCGTTCGGGGCCTGCCGATCTGCAGAACTGTTCAATCCAGCTTCTGGTCTCTAAATGCTAAATAACTTTGTTACCCGGAGAGCGGTGAGAATGTGGAACTCGCTGCCACAGGGAGGGGTTGAGGCGAATAGTATCGATGCATTTAAGGCAAAGCTGGATAAACACATGAGGGAGAAAGGAATAGAGGGATACGGTGATGGGGTGAGATGGAGAGGGGTGGGAGGGGACTGGTGTGGAGCATAAACACCGGCACGGAGCCGATGGGCCGAATGGCCGCATTCTGTGCTGTACACTCGATGTTAATCTGTGTAATTGTTCCACACATTATGATGAAGATCCATTGTCTTTAAATATTAATTACATGACAGGAGTATTATATATATACAAAGGAATTGCTCCCAAAGGCAGGGCAGCTTAGGTTGTGTTTGCAGTTTGTGTGTGAACTCTGATAAAGTATTCAAGAAATAAATTAATATGGGAATATTACTGAGATAAATGAACAATATTCTCCCATGCTAAAAGCCCCATGCAGTATATTTCACCTCTTCCTTTATATTTATGCTACATTATGTAAATGATGTTAGGACCATAGTGTTGCTGCAACGATGGCTTTTGTGTGATGAAGTAACTGGGAGGAAGATAATATGAAATATATAGTATAAGAGACTGCAGGGCACTAATTCGCACTGTCTCATAATTGCTCCATTTACATCAAGTGGGTAATGTATTATTCCACAGAGACCTGTCACATCTTCCATTGATGAAGGGATTTAATCTGCCACCTCTCTTTGCTTTGCGATTTCTCACAATTGGTTTCCCTTGTCGTTGGCAACTATCCATTCTGCATTGTCTGCTTGTTTTGGGTTGCGGCAGGTAGTTTGTTCACCGTGGCTGTCTGTCATGCAGCTGGTCTCCGACGCTGACAGCGGTGTTTATCTGGAGCCAGATTGAGGTTGCTGGTGTAGCTCGGTGGGTCAGGGGTCGGTGGGTCAGGGCTCGGGGGGTCAGGGGGTCGGTGGTTCGGGGGTCAGTGGGTCAGGGGTCGGTGTCAGGGGTCGGTGGGTCGGTGGGTCGGGGCTCGGGGCTCGGGGGGTCGGGGGTCGGTGGGTCAATGGATCGGGGGTCGGTGGGTCAGGGGTCAGGGCGTCAGGGGGTAGGGGCTCGAGGGATCAGGGGATCGGTGGGTCGGGTGTCGGTGGATCGGTGGGTGGATAGGTCGGTGGGTCAGGAATCGGTGGATCGGTGGGTCGGTGGATCAGGGGTCGGGGGTCGGGGGGTTGGGGGGTCAGGGATCGGGGGGTCGGGGGGTTGGGGGGTCGGTGGGACGGTAGGTCGGTGGGTCAGGGGTTGGGGGGTCATGGGGTTCGGTGGGTAGGGCGTCGGTGGATCGGTGGGTCAGTGGTCGGGGGGTCGGTGGGTCAGGGGTTGGTGGGTCAGGGTTTGGGGCTCAGGGGATCGGGGCTCCGGGGGGGTCAGGGGTCGGTGGGTCAGGGGTTGGGGCTCGGTGGGTCAGGGGGTCAGTGGGTCGGGGGTCGGTGGATCGGTGGGTGGTTTGGTGGGTTGGTGGGCCAGAGGTCGGTGGGTTGGTGGTCAGGGCTCGGGGGGTCGGAGGTCGGTGGGTCAATGGATCGGGGGTCGGTGGGTTGGTGGGTCAGTGGGTTGGGGGTCGGTGGTTCGGGGCTCGGGGTGTCGGGGGTCGGGCGTCGGTGGGCCGGTGGGTCAGAGGTCAGTGGGTCGGGGGTCGGGGAGTCGGTGAGTTGGGGGTCGGTGGATCGGTGGTCGGTGGGTCAGTGGGTCTGGGGTCGGTGGGTCGATGGGTCAATGGATCTGGGGTCGGTGGGTTGATGGGTCAATGGGTCGGGGGTCGGTGGGGTCGGGGGTTGATGGGTCAATGGTTCGGGGGTTGGTGGGTCGGGGGTCGGTTGGTCGGGAATCGGTGGATCGGTGGGCCGGTGGGTCGGGGATCAGTGGGTCGGGGGTGGGGGAGTCGGTGGGTCGGGGTTTGGTGGTCTGTGGGTCAGTGTGCCTGGGGTCGGTGGGTCGATGGGTCAATGGGTCGGGGGTCGGTGGGTTGATGGGTCAATGGGTCGGGGGTCGGTGGGTCGGGGGTTGATGGGTCAGGAGTCGGTGGGTCGGGGGTGGGTGGGTCGGGGGTCGGTGGGTCAGTGGATCACGGGTAAGTGGGTCGGGGGTTGATGGGTCAGGAGTCGGTGGGTTGGGGGTTGGTGGGTCAGTGGGTCGGGGGTGGGTGGGTCGGGGGTCGGTGGGTCAGTGGGTCACGGGTCAGTGGGTCGGGGGGTCAGTGGGTCGGGGGTCGATGTGCGACCGACCTGTGCCAACCAGCAAGGGCAAGGGTGGCACCATGCTCGGTGCTGCGGTGGATGATCTCAGTCAGCGAAGAGAATCGGTAACAACAATGAGTCACTGCCCCAGGGGCTGGGTGGGGAAAAAAACAACGTCAATGAGTTCCCACTTCTGCTTACTATCCATGTTGGAATGTGTGTACATGTATGTGCATGTGTATGTGTGTGTACAAGTAAGTGTGAGAGTGTGTGAAAGTGAGTGTGAGTGTGTGTGTAAGTGAGTGTGTGTAAATGCGTGTGAGTGTGTGTGTAAATGAGTGCCTGTGTGAGCATGTAAATGTGTATAAATGAGCATGTATTAGTGAGCGTGAGTGTGTGAGTGAGTGTGTATAAATGTGTGTGTGTAAATGATGAGTATATGTGTAAGTGAATGTGAGTGTGTGTGTGTAAATTAGTATGTGTGAGTGCGTCTAGGTGAGTGTGAGTGTGCAGGCGAGTGTGAGTGTGCAAGTGAGTGTGAGTATGCAAATGAGTGTGAGTGTGCAAGTGAGTATGTCTAGGTGAGTGTGAGTGCGTCTAGGTGAGTGTGAGTGTGCAGGTGAGTGTGAATGCGTCTAGGTGAGTGTGAGTGTGTGCAGGTGAGTGTGAGTGTGAGTGTGTGCAGGTAAATGTGAGTATATCTAGCTGAGTGTGAGTGTGTGCAGGTGAGTGTGAGTGTGCAGGTGAATGTGAGTTTGTTAGGTGAGTGTGAGTGTGTGCAGGTGAGTGTGAGTGTGTGCAGGTGAGTGCGACTGTGCAGGTGAGTGTGAGTGTGTCTAGGTGAGTGTGAGTGTGTTCAGGTGAGTGTGAGTGTGTCTAGGTGAGTGTGAGTGTACAGGTGAGTGTGAGTGTGTCTAGGTGAGTGTGAGTGTGTGCAGATGAGTGTGTCTAGGTGAGTGTGAGTGTGTAGGTGAGTGTGAGTGTGCCCAGGTGAGTGTGAGTGTGTCTAGGTGAGTGTGAGTGTAAAGGTGAGTGTGAGTGTGTCTAGGTGAGGGTGATTATGCAGGTGAGTGTGAGTGTGTCTAAGTGAGTGTTTGTGTCCCGGTGAGCGTGTCTCGGTGAGTGTGAATGTGTCTCCATGAGTGTGAGTGTGTCTAGGTGAGTGTGAGTGTGTGCAGGTGAGTGTGAGTGTGTCTAGGTGAGTGTGAAGGTGTGCAGGTGAGTGTGAGTGTGCAGGTGAGTGTGAGTGTGCAGGTGAGTGTGAGTGTGTGCAGGTGAGTGTGAGTGTGTCTAGGTGAGTGTGAGTGTGTTCAGGTGAGTGTGAGTGTGTCTAGGTGAGTGTGACTGTGTTCAGGTGAGTGTGAGTGTGTCTAGGTGAGTGTGAGTGTGTGCAGATGAGTATGCGTGTGTTGAGGTGAGTGTGAGTGTGTGCAGGTAAGTGTGAGTGTGTCTAGGTGAGTGTGTGTGTGTGTGTAGGTGAGTGTGAGTGTGTCTAGGTGAGTGTGAGTGTCTCGGTGAGTGTGAGTGTGTCTAGGTGAGTGTGAGTGTGTGCAGGTGAGTGTGAGTGTGTCTAGGTGAGTGTGTGTGTCTCGGTGAGTGTGAGTGTGTCTAGGTGAGTGTGAGTGTCTCGGTGAGTGTGAGTGTGTCTCGGTGAGCATGAGTGTCTCGGTGAGTGTGAGTGTGTCTAGGTGAATGTGAGTGTGTGCAGGTGAGTGTGAGTGTGTCTAGGTGAGTGTGTGTGTCTCGGTGAGTGTGAGTGTGTCTAGGTGAGTGTGAGTGTGCAGGTGAGTGTGAATGTGTCTAGATGAGTGTGAGTGTGCAGGTGAATTTGAGTGTGCCTCGGTGAGTGTGAGTGTGTCTAGGTGAGTGTGAGTGTGCAGGTGAGTGTGAATGTGTCTAGATGAGTGTGAGTGTGCAGGTGAGTGTGAGTGTGCCTCGGTGAGTGTGAGTGTGTCTAGGTGAGTGTGAGCGTGTGTAGGTGAGTGTGAGTGTGTCTAGGTGAGTGTGAGTGTGCAGGTGAGTGTGAATGCGTCTAGATGAGTGTGAATGTGTGTAGGTGAGTGTGAGTATGCAGGTGAATGTGAGTGTGTCTAGGTGAGTGTGAGTGTGTCTAGATGAGTGTGAATGTGTGTAGGTGAGTGTGAGTATGTCTAGGTGAATGTGAGTGTGTCTAGGTGAGTGTGAGTGTGTCTAGGTGAGTGTGAGTATGGACGTGTACAGTAATGTTGAGTGAGAGCAGTCACATGCTCAAAACATTCAATGACATCAATGCCTAGCTTCACACTATGAATGTCAGCAGGTTATTTGACCTAAGCACAGCCTTAACCTGCTCTCATCCAACATTAATACACACACACACACACACACACACACTCACACACATGCACACTCACACACTGACACACACACATTCACACACACACATAGAGACACTCACAGACACACACATTCACACACATACTCACACACACATACACACAGAAACACACATTTACATACACTGACACACTTACACGCACACACTTACACACATGGTGTAGATCTGTATCCCAGTATGAGTTTTGCAGTAATAGTGTGGAGGACGAATTCATGGAACGTTTACAAGATAGTTTTCTATATTAGTATGTTGAGGAACCAATGAGGGAACAGGCTATTTTAGATCTAGACTGCCTACGATGATGATGATGATGATGTACAATGAGAAAGGGTTAATTAATAATCTTGTAGTCAAGGGGCCCTTAGTGAAGAGTAACCATAATATGATAGAATTTCATATTAAGTTCGAAAGTGGTTTAGTTGAATCTGAAACTAGGGTCTTAAATCGAAACAAAGCAAACTATTTAGGTATGAGTGGTGAGTTGGCTGAGGTAGATTGGAAACTACATGAAAAAGTATGACGGTAGATAAGCATTTAAAGAATTAATACATCATTTACAATAAATATACATTCCTTTAAGGCACAAAACCTCACACAAAAAATGGTCCAACCTTGGCTAAACAGAGAAGTTAAAGACAATATTAGATCAAAGGAAGAGGCTTATAGTGTTACCAAAAGTAGCAGTGAGCCTGAGGATTGGAAGGATTTTAGAATTCAGCAAAGGAGGACCAAGAAATTGATAAAGAAAGGGAAAATAGAATGAGACCAGTGAGAGACATAAAACAGACAGTAAAAGCTTCTATAGGTATGTAAAAAGGAAAAGATTAGCGAAAGTAAATGTGGGTACCTTACAGGCTGAAACAGGAGAAATTATATTGGGGACTAAGGAAATGGCAGAGAAATTAAACAAATTAAACAAATACTTGTGTCCATCATCCACAGAACCAGACGCAAAAATCCTCCTGGAAATAATAAACAAAATTAGGGCTCATGGGATTGGGGGTAATATACTCGCATGGATTGAGGATTGGTTAACGGACAGAAAACAGAGAGTAGGAATAAACGGGTCATTTTCGGGTTGGCAGGCTGTAACTATTGGGGTGCCGCAAGGATCAGTGCGTGGGCCCCAGCTATTCACAATCTATGTCAATGATTTGCATGAGGGGACTGTTGTGTAGAGAGAAAGAGTCAGACTGAACACTGTGAGCTCAAAGTAAAGTGTGACCTGTCTTTTATTGCAGGTCTCCAGAGCGCCTCTCCAACCTGTGAGTCCTCCTTAAATACCTGTGCTCCCAGGGGATTATGGGATCCTTGGGACTCCAGGGGATGAGCCCTCTGGTGGCTGTACAGAGTAAATACAAGTCCACATATACAACAGGGACCAAATGTAATATATCTACATTTGCTGATGATACAAAACTAGGTGGGAATATAAGTTGTGAGGAGGATGCAGAGGCTTCAAGAAATATAGACAGGGCTAAGTGAGTGGGCAAGAACATGGCAAATGGAATGTGGAGAAATGTGAAGTTATCCACTTTGGTAGGAAAAATAGAAAAGCAGAGTAATTGTTAAATAGTGAGAGATTGGGAAATGTTGGTGTTCAGAGGGACCTGGGTGTCCTTGTACACAAATCACTGAAAGTTAACACGCAGGTACAGCAAGCAATTAAGGAAGCAAATGATATGTTGGCCTTTATTACAAGAGGATTTGATTATAAGAGTAAAGTTTTACTGCAATTATATAGGGCCCTGGTGAGGCCACACCTGGAGTATTGTGTACAGTTTTGGTCTCCTTGCCTAAGGAAGGATATACCTGCCATTGAGGGAGTGCATCGAAGGTTCACCAGACTGAATCCTGGGATGGGGTGATTGTCCGATAAGGAGAGATTGAGCAGACTAGGCCTATATTCTCTCGAGTTTAGAAGAATGAGAGGTGACCTCATTGAAACATACAAAATTCCTTCAGGGCTGGACAGGGTAGATGCAGGGAGGATGTTTCCCCCTGGCTGGGGACTCTAGAACCAGGGGTCACAGTCTCAGAATAAGGGATCGGCCATTTAGGACTGAGATGGGGAGAAATTTCTTCAACCAGAGGGTGGTGAATCTTTGGAATTCTTTGCCCCAGAGGGCTGTGGAGGCTCAGTCTTTGAGTATATTCAAGACAGAGATCGATAGATTTTTGGATATTGTGGGAATCAAGGGATATGGGGACAGTGCAGGAAAGTGGAGTTGAGGTCGAAGATCAGCCGTGATCTTATTGAATGGTGGAGCAGGCTCGAGGGGCCGAATGGCCGACTCCTGCTCCTAATTCTCATGTTCTTATCTTCTTATTATGAGTCAATACTTCCATGGTGCCTTAAGGAAAGTGGAGAAAATAAATTTAAGCTCGTTCTTTCAATAATGGATTTTAATTAAAAAAATTAAAACATAACTTTTGTTGGTTTTGCTCTAACTAGTGAATCACACAATATGGGAGCCAAAATGCTGAGTGTTTGTTATTCTCATAGAACCCTCGAGGGTTTCTCAATCAATAATCACTTCTGATGCTGATGAGCTAAATTAGTTATAAATAAATGAAGTTTTTAATCAAATTTCTTTCGTGGCAATTTAAAAGGGAGATTTCCGACATTGAGCACAAAGATCTCGTTATGTCCTGGTCTCTCCAGGCTTTTGTGTCAAGTGTAGCTGAGAATGGAGATAGGAGGCTTAATCCCAGCTCTCCATCAATCTCGCTGGGAGACAGATGTGAAGAGGTTCCTTCTCTCTCTCTCAGCAACGTTTCTCAAAGACACCTCTCCACCGCAGATCATGGCGGCCAGCAATGGAGCAGTGTGCAAGAGTGAGATCTCAATCATGTGGCTGTACAATGTTTGTGTCGCCAAACATGCAACAACCACGTTTTTCTAATGGAGTTAAATAAAGTGAATGGCGTAATGTCTCTCCAAAAATCCAGGTGTGCTATACACAGCAGTGTACTTATGAAGACATATTTCATTGTTCTCCCAGTAAATGTTCAATCAAATTCAAGCTTTGAAGTAGAATAATGTTTCTTAATATTCTGGGTAAGTGAAAATGACTTCTCTTATACCTGTGATTACTTCATGACTTCAGCAGCCCTGGACCGGTGGTAATTGTACACTAGAGGTCACTCTCAGGCCAATTTTCAGTACCGTTGCTAAATCAGTGCATCTCTATCTCATTCAGTCCCTCAAATTATCTCCTTCATTTATTCCGATATTTTCCCCAATGCAGTGAGCCGGTGAGCATCTGCTCGTTGGAGGGAAGAGGGACTTTTATACTGAAATAACCTGCAAATCAGCTTAAATTAGCACAGCTTCAATTTTAGGAGAGTGAGAGAGAACGAAAGACTGGCATTTATATAGCGGCTTTCACCACCACCAGACGTCCCAAAGCGCTTCACAGCCAATGAAGTACTTATTGAACTGTAGTCACTGTTGTAATGTGGGAAACGCGGCAGCTAATTTTCACACAGCAAGCTCCCACAAACAGCAATGTGATAGTGACCAGATAATCTGTTTTCGTGATGTTGATTGAGGGATAAATATTGGCCCCAGGACACCGGGGATAACTCCCCCTGCTCTTCTTCGAAATAGTGCCATGGGATTTTTTACGTCAACCTGAGAGGGCACACGGGGTCTAGGTTTAATGTTTCATCGGAAAGACGGCACATCCGACAGTGCTGCATTCCCTCAGTACTGCCCCTCCGACAGTGCTGCATTCCCTCAGTACTGCCTCTCCGATAGTGCTGCATTCCCTCAGTACTGCCCCTCCGACAGTGCTGCATTCCCTCAGTACTGCCCCTCCGACAGTGCAGCGCTCCCTCAGTACTGCCCCTCCGACAGTGCAGCGCTCCCTCAGTACTGCCCCTCCGACAGTGCAGTGCTCCCTCAGTACTGTCCCTTCGACATTGCAGCGCTCCTTCAGTACTGCCCCTCCGACAGTGCAGCGCTCCCTCAGTACTGCTCCTCCAACAGTGCAGCGCTCCCTCAGTACTGCCCCTCTGACAGTGCGGCGCTCCCTCAGTACTGACCCTCCGACAGTGCGGCGCTCCCTCAGTACTGACCCTCCGACAGTGCGGCGCTCCCTCAGTACTGCCCCTCCGACAGTGCAGCGCTCCCTCAGTACTGCTCCTCCAACAGTGCAGCGCTCCCTCAGTACTGCCCCTCTGACAGTGCGGCGCTCCCTCAGTACTGACCCTCCGACAGTGCGGCGCTCCCTCAGTACTGCTCCTCCGACAGTGCGGCGCTCCCTCAGTACTGACCCTCCGACAGTGCGGCGCTCCCTCAGTACTGACCCTCCGACAGTGTGGCGCTCCCTCAGCACTGCACTGGGAGTGTCAGCCTGGATTTTTTGTGCTCCAGTCTGTGGAGTGGGACTTGTACCCACGACCTTGTGACTGTGAGGAATGTCTGCTGCCTGCCCACTGACTAATTCTCATCTCCGTGGACAGTGGGCAGTACAGACAGGTTGTAGATGGACAGGGCAGACTATGGTCTAATTTACATTTCGGAAAATAAATATTTGAGGGGATCTTGAAACTAAGTGGAATGAACTGCAAAACTAGGAGGGAAAAAATGGAAGAAAAGGCAGTGAATTGCATGAACCAGCGGCAGTGACATGCAAAGGGAGAGAGGCAGAAAGGGGGGCAGAAAATGTGCATTTAGTGTTACCCAGGGCTGGGCAGTGCTGTGAGGGAGTGGCTGGAATCAGTGCTCCCTCTCTCTCTCTCTCTGTCTCACACACACACACACAGCTTGGCTTCTTCCTGCAACATGTTTGTTCCCAGTGCCTGTGACTTGCGTTCAATCTGACGCCCACCTCTGCCTCAAAGATCTCCAGCCTGGCCAGGAGTGCAGCTCCTCTCTGCCTCTCTCTTTCTCTCTCTCTGTCTCTGTCTCTCCCCGCCCCTCCCAGTGAAGGACTGGCTCAGAGGGCGAGTGCAGACCGCAATAGCCCAACCTGCATCGGCTCCTCTCTCCCCAGAGCAGCCAAGTTCGCCCCTGCTCTCGCTGCAGGTTGCGTTCCCCTCGCTGTTGAAGTTCATCACATCCCCGCTTCCAACTCGATCAGCGCTCTCCGTCGTTGCGAAGACGCAGAAGCCAAGTTCGCAAAATTCCCTCCCCTCTTAAAGGAGGCGAGGCTCGCCAGCGAGCGGGGAGAGGGCGGCGGAGCAGCACATCACCGCTGAAAATTCACAACAAGGGCAGCAGAAAAGTTGGGTCATTTGAAGGCATTTTGAATTGTATTTGGATGCTGGCTTGGATGCAGAGGTTGGGAGCGGGGACCAGGATTTGTGTGGAGGATGTGCCTGCTTTAAGAGAATTCTAGACAAGGACATACCGCTGGAGAAGGCTGTTGCAATTGGGAAGCCGAGCTGGGAAGCTGGTGGAATTTGGCTGGTGCTGCGAACTGGACCAATCTTTTCCCCGGCTTGGTGCCTTTGTGTCTTTGCTGCGTTCACCGGTTGGAGATTTCTGTCTCTGTGAGTGTGTGTGTGTGATGTGGGTGCTGCATGGGGACTGCGAGCTGGAGATGGCTGGAGAGCGTGGAGCCCTGGACTGACGGGCTAACACTGTCTGTCTCCAGCTGAGGAAGAGCCGCCTTACATTCCAGAGAGAGAGAGAGAGAGAGTTTGACCCAGGCAGACTGACCTGCCCCGACTCCCTCCCCAAACAAATCACAACAGAACCAAGCGCTTGGAGAATTTACCATGATCTGTGCAAATCTGTTCTTCTTTCTGATTTTTATAGGTGAGTAAGGCGATCCGAGAGAGCTTGGAACAAGCTGCTTGTGTGTGGGGGAATTCCGGAGGGTGATCGATCGGATGTGCCGAGATAAAAGTAGCAGAAGTCAACCTGCTCTGGACCACAAGCTATATAAGTAGTTTCATCTGCTGTGGTTTTAAGCGCAGGGAAATACGGGGGGATTTAATGGGATGGTTAATCTAAAGCTTTAATACCTTCATTGAATGTGACGAGAGAGAGAGCGGGGTCTGGAGCAGAATGAGAAAATGGAATTCAAAAATATCCATCTCCATTCTGTCCTCTCCCCCGTTCTGTCTTACAACGACTTAATAGAAATATACAGGGCTAAAAAGTTTAAAGGGATCTAATGACTGGAAATGCAAGCAAAGTGCATTTTATACCCCGTCCAGAGCAATGGGTATGGGCAAATGGGAGGAATTTTGAAACCTGCTTCTATGGGTGAGCTGTGCAGGAATTTCATTCGCCAGGGCGTTGTGAGTGCTGGAACATTGCATGCCTGTTTGGGAGTTACAGTGCGCTAAATAGACAGGCACAGGGGATTGTACTTCAAGTACAATTGCAGAACCCAATACATGGCCCCTTAGAATAAGTTTGACGATGTATTCGAGGGGGGAAGCTAGCTCAAGACGTGGGGGAGAAAGGAAGAGAAGGGGGTGGTGCTGGGGTGGGGAGGAGGTTGGGGCTGGGCCGAATGGCCTGCATTCTGTGCTGTACGCTCTCTGCGATTCTCTGCGAATCTCAGTCTGTGCTGAATGCAGCCGCTGAACGCAAGCTACAGAGGGGACAGTGGAGGGAGACAGTGAGACAGAAATAGGGAGATGCAGCGAGAGAGAGAGAGAGTGATGCGGTTGAAGGCAGTGTGAACATTAAAATATTAACGTAAGCACGACTGGAGGAAGACAAAGATGATAATATATGAAATGAGCTGGAGTTAATGAATAAAATATTAAGGCAAAATGCATGCGGCCAGCGATGGTAATCTGTACAATTGATGGGAGATTGGAGATTGTCACAACTGAAGCTCAGGATAGGAATGTGCCCGCGGACAGGAGAATTAGTGAAAGCAAATGGTAACCTAATTAAACCTGGGCAGAACCTGAAGACAAGCTGCTAATGGGTGTACAGGTAGTAACAGCGTGTCTGCATAAACCAGGCCACATTGTTCAAGATCCCCCCTGCTTCTTAACTGCCCCACACTTAACCCTTTCTCTTCCTTCATGGTTTCGGAATGTACATACCTGTGAATATATAGGGCATTCACTAGGGGGAGTGCAGCCTCCATATTATTGATCAAGATCTAAGAAATACGAGCAGGAGTCGGCCATTTGGCCCCTCGAGCCTGCTCCGCCATTCAATAAGGTCATGGCTGATCTGATCATGGACTCAGCTCCACTTCCCCGCCCGCTCCCCATAACCCTTCACTCCCTTATTGCTCAAGAATCTGTCCAGCTCCACCTTAAATATATTCAATGACCCAGCCCCCACAGCTCTCTAAAGCAGAGGATTCCACAGATTTGCAACCCTCTGAGAGAAGAAATTCCTCCTCATCGCCGTTATAAATGGGCGGCCCCTTATTCTGAAACTATGCCCCCTAGTTCTAGATTCCCCCACAAGGGGAAACCTCCTCTCTGCACCCAATAGATATTGAATGTTTGTTCATGGCGAGTAATAAAACCACAGAGCCCATACCCAGAACCCAGTCCTGATTGAAAATGTTTCCTGAAATAATAACATGGCAAAGTGGGTTTTAGTGCTGACAAGAATGATCAGCTTATTACAATGAAGTGACTTTTGTTGAAGAGGAGGAGAAGCCAAGGCCTAAAAATTCGACCCGGGCGCAATGTGGGTGATAAGAGGCGGCGCTGGAGCTGACTATCTGGGGCTGTGTGTAACGGCTTAGCTTAGCGCCGCGGCCTGAGACAATATTCGCGGCCGAGAGATTTACAGCTTATGTGGTGAAAAGAAACACCATCGTGGGATTGAATCCCCTGCCCATCAAACACTGACAACATTCCACTAATCCCCAGTATTGGGAAGGGAATCTGTCTGATTCAGTCACCCTGATCAATCTTCATTAGAAAGGAATCCAATCATGGCAGGTAAAGCACTGGGACAATGCGGGGCAGTGAGCTGGGATAATACAGCCCAGGCCCCCATCATCAACCCACAATTATACATCAGCCCAACTGGTTGAGGCATTCAATATACTTTCAAATTGATTATTTTAATATTAGTTTATGCGTAGAAAATGTATCCGAATCTTTGGAATAGATATTTTTAAAACATTTTTATACAATACCCATTAACATATTCTCAAAGTTAAGGTAGAATTTATGTATCTGTACACATCGTCTATCAATGGATCAAGGGCACATTACCTGGTTAGATTTATAGCTACTATTATGTCTTTAATACTTTTATGAATGACTCCACGAGGTCTAGTATTGTACTTGAGCTGTTGTGACCTTAGTCCCATTTATTGTAACTCCAGAGTGAGGCACAAGCATGGTGGGCCCTGCACACCTATGCAGGTGACCCTCAGGTCTCCCACCGCAGTGCCCTCTGGTGGCACACCTTATGTGGCTATACAGTTAGTACACATGGTCTACATACATGACAGCCAGGGTTGTATTAAAGGGTTTTATACTTGCATTGGAGGCAGTTCAGAGAAGGTTCACTAGGTTAATTCCTGGAATGAAGGAGTTGTCTTATGAGGAAAGGTTGAGCAGGTAGGGCCTGTACTCATTGGAGTTTAGAAGAATGAGAGGTGATCTTATTGAAAGGTATAAGATTCTGAAGGGGCTCGACAGGGTAAATGCAGAGAGGACGTTTCCCCTCGTGGGGGAATCTAGAACTAGGGGGCACAGTTTCAGAGTAAGGGGCCGCCATTTAAAATGGAGATGAGGAGGAATGTCTTCTCTCAGAGGGTTGTAAATCTGTGGAATTCTCTACCCCAGAGAGCTGTGGAGGCTGGGTCATTGAATATATTTAAGGTGGAGATAGACAGATATTTGAACGATAAGGGAGTAAAGGGTTGTGGGGAGCGGGCAGGGAAGTGGAGTTGCGTCCAGGATCAGATCAGCCATGATCTTATTGAATGGCGGAGCAGGTTCGAGGGGCCGAATGGCCGACTCCTGCTCCTATTTCTGAGGTTAAAGGTGCCTGTCAGTGGGTTGATTTATAGTTAGATTTATAGTTTGGGTTGTATTACAGGTGTGTGGACGAGGTGCTTTAACTTGCCTATTAACGCCTTTGCTTTGTTTCCTACCCCGCTGTGTCCAGACGAGGTGCTGCGTTCGGCCGGGGAGCCTGTCCTGCCGGGCGGCTGGAAGGTGGACTGCGTGCGTGGCAATGAGCTGTGCGCGGCAGAGGCAGGTTGCAGCAGCCGCTACCGGACCCTGCGGCAGTGCCTGGCAGGCAAGGCCGCCATGCTCTTCGGGCCGGAGGCGAAGAACGAGTGCATCGCCGCGGTGGTGGCGCTCCAGCGCAGCCCGCTGTTCGACTGTCGCTGCAAGCGGGCCATGAAGAAGGAGAAACAGTGCCTGGCCATCTACTGGAGCATCCACCAGAGCTTACTGCAGGGTAAGGCAGCCACTGGCTCACAATACCTTCCAATCACAACATCGGGGCGTTAATAATCCGCGCAACCCCTGTTCAAAATCCCGCTGTGGGCCGTTTGAGAATTCAGTGACCATGACGCTAACTGGCCAACTCTGGTGGGACCTCTTCATCTCAGGGTCACGTGCCTCCAACTACTCTTCGCTGCCCCACCAAACAGGTTCACCCCGCCCCGACCCCGACCCACCAAAAACCTCCCTCTCCCCGCTCCACCAAACACCTTCTCCCCCACTCCATCCCCCCTACCAAACAGGTTCACCCCCCCCTGACCCCGACCCACCAAAAACCTCCCTCTCCCCGCTCCACCAAACACCTTCTCCCCCACTCCATCCCCCCTACCAAACAGGTTCACCCCCCCCCTGACCCCGACCCACCAAAAACCTCCCCCTCCCCGCTCCACCAAACACCTTCTCCCCCCCCTCCATCCCACCCACCAAACAGCTTTCCCCCCCCATCCATCCACCCCATCAAACAGCATCACTTCCCACCCCCCCACCAAACAGCTACCCTCCCCACCCACCCCACAAAACAGCTTCACCCCGCCCCCCCACCCCCAGCAAACAGCCCCCCACCCCCAGCAAACAGCCCCCCAGTAAACAGCACCCCAAAACAGCCCCCCCACCCCCACCAAATAGCCCCCCAGTAAACAGCCCCCCCAAAACAACCCCCCACCCCCACCAAACAGCCCCCCCAAACAGCACACCCCCACCCCGACCAAACAGCCCCCCCAAACAAGCCCCCCACCCTCACAAACAGCCCCCCCCACCAAACAACCCCCCTCCCCCACCAAACAGCGCCCCCCCCCCACCAAACAGCCCCCCTCCCCCACCAAACAGCTCCCCCCTCTCCCGCCCCTGTCAGCAGTAATTTTATAATTAATAAATAAACGTGTTAAAATAAAATGTAAAAAAATGTAAATCCCGGCATTGTTTTGACCCGGGCCGCGCGCGGGAGGTTAGTCTTTAATTCCTGGTGACTTCAGGACAAGCCTGGAGGGTTGGGAACACCGCATGACCAATGTCGGATTGTTGTAAAAGCTCATCTGGTTCGCTGATGTACTTTCGGGAAAGAAACCTTACCTGGTCTGGGCCTACCTGTGACTCCAGACCCACACCGACGTGATTGGCTCTTAACTGAAGTAGCCGAGCGAAACACTCAGTATATCAGGACAACTAGGGACAGACAATAATGGATCACCTCCACATTCCCCTCCCAGTCACACAAACCATCCTGATTCAGAAATATATCGGCCGTTCCTTCACTGTCGCTGGGTCACAATCCTGGAACTCCCTCCCTAACAGCACTGTGGGAGCACCTTCACCACACGGACTGCAGCGGTTCAAGAAGGCGGCTCACCACCACCTTCTCAAGGGGCAATTAGGGATGGGCAATAAATGCTGGCCTTGCCAGCGATGCCCACATCCCAAGCATTAATTAAAATTAAAATTAGTAGTGACTATTAATGCTGCATTCCACTGGAAACCAATTGGACAATTGCAGGGCTACCATATAGTTAACAGGGAATGGGCTAAAGTGTTCTGCTCTCGCCGTTGGTTGGGAGATACCCCCTGACCATGGATGACCTTCCTGCTTGGGGTTACCTGGGCTGAGGGGGGCTTGTGAGGCCTCTGCCTGGAGTTATGATGCTGCAGAACTCGTGGTGGCGGGGGGGGGGAGAGGGTGAAGGAGAGGGTAGGAGGGGACAAGCTGACGGTGAGGGAGGAGAGTGAGGGTGAGAGTGAGGGGGAGGGTGATTACACAGGATTACACGGGATATACGGCACAGAAACAGGCCATTCGACCCAACCAGTCCATGCCGGCGTTTATGCCACCCCCTATCTTTCCTCATCTAAATTTACAGCACAGAAGGAGGCCATTCGGCCCATCGCATCCGGGCCGGCCGACCAAGAGCTACCCAGCCTAATCCACTTTCCAGCTCTGGGTCCGTAGCCCTGTAGGTTACGGCACTTCAGGCGCACATCCAAGTACTTTTTAAATGTGGTGAGGGTTTCTGCCTCTACCACCCTTTCAGGCAGTGAGTTCCAGACCCCCACCCTCCGGATGAAGAAACGTCCCCTCAAATCCCCTCAAAACCTCCGACACCAATGACTTTAAATCGACGCCCCCTGGTTGTTGACCCCTCTGCTATGCTATCAGCATAACTGATGAGAGAGCTGGGGATGGGGGAAAGGTGAAAGGGCTGGGAAGAGTTTAAAGAAGCGTAGGTCGTTCGCACGGCCAATATCCCAAATCTCAACTAGCGTCAACAGAACCAGAAACGGCATTCTCCTTGCAGTTCTTCCTGTTCACAACATGGCCGCCGCGTTGACCCGTATAACCACAAGGCACCCTGCCTGCAAAGCAGCTCATTGATTGTGAAGCGCCTTTGGGAAATGTGACTAGACACTTCATTCTTTTCTCTGTCTTTCTCTATCTCCAATTGCATTGGCCGTACTCTGAAGAAGAAGCTAGTAATGCGTAGTTAAACATAGCCTTGTACTGGCCAGCACTGAACATAACTATCAGACCTGCACTCTCACAGTGATGCAGTTAAAAATAGACTTTGGCTGAGCACCTGTCATGTGCCCCCAGATCTCTCCCATGCACAACACTTGGCAGTGTTTTATTAATTGAAGTGGTGGTGTCCAATAGAAGTACGTTTTGCAGGAATTCTTTGTTTTAATTCATGAAATGATTGAAATGAATCATCATTAATAGTTGATGATGAAAATGAAGGTCATTAAGGTATGTAGATAGGGTCAAACAATCTCTTGAAGAATGAGTGCGCTTGACATATTGTATGTTGCACGGCAGATTTATGGGACTCCGTCAAAGGCTCATTCCCGCTGTGATCTAATTCACTTGCAAGCACCGATTATGTCTATTCTTCCCCCCAATTGCGTGATTTGATTATGTACAATGTAAATTCGCTGGATGGTGATTGAGACACTGGCCCCCAGTCAGTATTTCGACTGAGGCAGGGCAGTCTAAGAGGAGATTGGACAGAGTTTTTTCTTAATATAAAGTTCGCCGACCTCCAATTGACCTCACCTACGGTCTCCTCCAAATATCAGCAGCTTAAATGACTTGGATTCCCATTGGGATTATTGGCGTACTGGCCTTAAAGGGACAGGCCAGGTTAGCAACGCAAAACATCACAGCCAGGAGAGGAACACTGAGCATGTACTCATACCCAGAGCATGTACGGAGCTCATGGCAAACTGTTGCATTTGGAGTCAGGCAGTACCAGGTGGCAAGGTGGATTTTGAGCTGTCGATACTGTCACATACGGATGGACTCGGTTGAACAGCCAGTGTGCTGGAAGGAAGTTGGCCTGAGCATTGAATATGATTTAGAGGCAGGACATCTGTTACCCTTCTGGCATGACTGCCTCGTCTCTGGCCTCATTGGCGGGAGCGATAGTGAAAGTTGCCTTCAAAGCCTTTCCTGATCATTCAGTCTTCATGTGTTTCTAGACAACCAGTTTGACAACACCCAACAGCCATGATCTTCTTCCGAAGTGGAGCTGATTTAATTGCTTAAGCGTTGGACTGCTGACTTGCTCGGGGTTCTGAAACACATTAAGGGGCCGAAATTCGTCTGCTTCGCGGCACCTGTTAGCGCCCGAGAGGGACGATAACGGGCCGCGAAGGATCCAGCGCCCGAGCGCCGCACTGGCAGCGCC
The DNA here is from genome assembly GCF_044704955.1 of Pristiophorus japonicus. Classification (NCBI taxonomy): domain Eukaryota; kingdom Metazoa; phylum Chordata; class Chondrichthyes; family Pristiophoridae; genus Pristiophorus; species Pristiophorus japonicus. Next base: position 56,642,676 of record NC_091998.1, on the reverse strand, counting down.
TGGCGGGAGCTTCAGTAGCGTTTCACTGACGGCGCTAACAGTTAGCGCTGCGCACTCCAGCCCCGCCCACTGGGTGACGGAGATGGGCGTGCAATGGCCCGTTAGCGCGTGGTCGCCAACTGCGTTGGGTGCGCCTGCCTCAACGCCGGGCACTGATCGCGACAGGGAAAGCCGGCGTTCACCGACCTCGCGGGGCCACGAGGAGACGGCTGAGCAGCTGGGTCTCCATAAGTTGCCCTTTTTTGAGTTTCCATTTAGTAACTGTGCACTTATTTCACCGTGATTGCTGTGCAACAGTCTGCCAAGGAGCTCCCGTCCATTTTTCCCCGTTCTTCAGGGAGTCCATCGGATCTCCCCTTTAGGCACGAGGATGCTGGTTTCCGAGCGCCAAAACTTCAGTTGTGACCTCGCGATACCGCCCCAGGAATCAGGGTTAGAGCCCTAAGAGGAGTGTGGAACATGTCCCTCTGTGCTCCACTCCCCTCCTGGGGCACGCGGTAAGCATTGCCCGCCGCTAGCGTTAGCAACCAGGCGGCGTCACCGCCTTAAACTGGGCTATACCGAATTTCCACAGACTGTGGCTTTGTCCCACCCTGGGCTCAGAGTCTTTGCTGGGGTTACGAATAGGTATCTAAAGTTCCAGTGGCTGATAGCCATGGAATTCATGATGGTCCCAGTACTCGGTGTGGGCATTGCAAGGACGTTCAGCGGGGTTCGCCAGAGAGGACAGTGGGACTTCAGATTTTTGGATTCAAGAGTCTAGTTAGATCTGTTTTTCCCACTCCACAACATTCCCAGTTTTGTGGGTTTCTAAATGTGCTATTGTGTCACAGAGTGGTGGAGGGAGTGCGGTGTAGGATTACCACAACGATGCCGAGGAACTCCGAGGGTTAAGTTACGAGGAGAGATTACACAAACCAGGGTTGTATTCCCTAGAATTTAGACGGTGATCTGATCGACGTTGTCAAGATATGAAAGGGAACAGATTAGGTGGATCGAGAGAAATTATTTCCACTGGTTGGGGTTTCTCGGACTGGGGGCTGCACAGTCTAAAGATTAGAGCCAGGCCTTTCAGGAGTGAAATCAGGAAACACTTCCACACACAAAGGGTGGTAGAAGTTTGGAACTCTTTTTATTAACCAAAGGTATTGAGGGATATTGTCCAAAGGCAGGTGGATGGAGTTAGGTAGCAGATCAGCCATTATCTTATTGAATGGCGGAACAGGCTCGAGGGGCCGAATGGCCTCCTGTTCCTATGTTGTCAAGGAGCATTATTCCTACCAGCACCTGTAAAATGTTTTCAAATGTCAATGAACTTTGAGAAAGGGGAAGGTTGCAGACCATCATAGTTTACCCATCTACAGGGACAAGTTCTGGATCACTGAGCACCAATCCCATCGCGGTGGTCCATGCCGATGATTGCATTTCATCCGTAGATATTTGAACATCTATTTACACATCTTTTGCCGAAGACGCTAAAGTATAGGACCACACAAGACCTTTGAGGTCCATTTGGCTTGTCCCTTAACCCAGTGCCACTCAAGTCACCCACTCACTCAAATATCTCTCAGACTCTCCCTCGAAGACTCGCTGTCTCCCCGGGGAGATGATGACACATATTCACCGTCCTCTGTGTTAATGGGAGAATTGAGAGGGAGCAGTTTCTGTTCAGAGTGTCTAAACCGAATGGGGGGGAAATTGCGTTGCCTCCAACTTGGGGACGGTGATTTTTGCGGGAGCGCAGAACGCAAAAACGGCGTGAACCTCCGGTTTAGCGCTCCGGGAAGGAAGTCGGGCTCTCACTCAAGCGCTACCACTTCCCTCGGAGCGCGAAAGCCGGCAGGAGGGGCGGGAACGGTGCCCAATATCAAGGCTACTTCCCTCCCGCAGGCTCGGCATGAAGTCGATGACCCGCGTAGCCCAATGTCTATTCCACAGTGTATTTGGAAAAATACTCTTTGCTGTATTGAAACCATGTATGTACCTTCTGCCAAACGGGATTCACTATTGCCAAGTACATTGAAAATAATTATTTTCATTTTGGGAGAATAAGTGCCCGACTGTACAGAACACCAACATTAGACACGGCAGCGAGCTTGTGGCTGGGCTAATGACTCCCATTTGCTCAGCTTACTTCGGGATCGAAGATCCGAGGGAATTTTGGCCTTAAGAAACGAATAAGTGTAATGATAAATTAAAAGCCAGAAATGTTGGCAAAGGGCAGGAGGTCCGTTAGTGTCAGAGAAAGGAGAAAGACCAAGCTTTTAAAAGGATGAACGATTGGAGATAGCTCCAAATAAAGAACTAGCCGATTGGCTATAAAATTATGCTTCCCCCGCACTCAATCTCCCCCTCCCCCGCACTCCCCCTCCGCCGCATTCCCCCTCCCCCTCCCCCGCACTCACTTTCCCCCTCCCCTCCCCCGCATTCACTCTCCCCCTCCCCCTCCCCCGCATTCACTCTCCCCCTCCCCCGCATTCACCCTCCCCCCTCCCCCGCACTCACTCTCCCCCTCCCCCTCCCCCGCACTCACTCTCCCCCCTCCCCCGCACTCACTCTCCCCCTCCCCCTCCCCCGCATTCACTCTCCCCCCTCCCCCGCACTCACTCTCCCCCCTCCCCCGCACTCACTCTCCCCCCTCCCCCGCACTCACTCTCCCCCTCCCCCACATTCACTCTCCCCCTCCCCCGCACTCACTCTCCCCCTCCCCCGCACTCACTCTCCCCCTCCCCCGCACTCACTCTCCCCCTCCCCCGCATTCACTCTCCCCCTCCCCCGCACTCACTCTCCCCCTCCCCCGCACTCACTCTCCCCCTCCCCCGCACTCACTCTCCCCTCCCCCGCACTCACTCTCCCCCTCCCCCGCGCTCACTCTCTCCCTCCCCCTCCCCCGCACTCACTCTCCCCCTCCCCCGCGCTCACTCTCTCCCTCCCCCTCCTCCGCGCTCACTCTCCCCCTTCCCCGCACTCACTCTCCCCCTCCCCCGCGCTCACTCTCTCCCTCCCCCTCCCCCGCACTCACTCTCCCCTCCCCCGTGCTCACTCTCTCCCTCCCCCTCCCCCGCGCTCACTCTCCCCCTCCCCCTCCCCCGCGCTCACTCTTCCCCTCCCCCGCGCTCACTCTCCCCCTCCCCCTCCCCCGCGCCCACTCTCCCCCTCCCCCTCCCCCGCGTTCACTCTCCCCCTCCCCAGCGCTCACTCTCCCCCTCCCCCTCCCCCGCGTTCACTCTCCCCCTCCCCCGCGCTCACTCTCCCCCTCCCCCTCCCCCGCGCTCACTCTCCCCCTCCCCCTCCCCCGCGCTCACTCTCCCCCTCCCCCTCCCCCGCGTTCACTCTCCCCCTCCCCCGCGCTCACTCTCCCCCTCCACCACACTCTCTCTACCCCCCCACACTCTCTCTACTCCCTGCACTCATTCTCCCCCTCTCCCACACACTCTCTACCCCTGCACTCACTCCCCCCTCACCCACACTCTCTCTACCCTCCCCCTCACTCACTCTACCCCTCCCCCTTGCTCGCTCTCCCCTCCCCGACACTTTACCCTCCCCCGCACTCACTCTCCCCTCCCCCGCACTCACTCTCCCCCTCCCCCGCGCTCACTCTCTCCCTCCCCCTCCCCCGCACTCCCTCTCCCCCTCCCCCGCGCTCACTCTCTCCCTCCCCCTCCTCCGCGCTCACTCTCCCCCTTCCCCGCACTCACTCTCCCCCTCCCCCGCGCTCACTCTCTCCCTCCCCCTCCCCCGCACTCACTCTCCCCCTCCCCCGTGCTCACTCTTTCCCTCCCCCTCCCCCGCGCTCACTCTCCCCCTCCCCCTCCCCCGCGCTCACTCTTCCCCTCCCCCGCGCTCACTCTCCCCCTCCCCCTCCCCCGCGCTCACTCTCCCCCTCCCCCTCCCCCGCGTTCACTCTCCCCCTCCCCAGCGCTCACTCTCCCCCTTCACCAGACCCACTCTCCCCCCTCCCCCGCGTTCACTCTCCCCCTCCCCCGCGCTCACTCTCCCCCTCCACCACACTCTCTCTACCCCCCCACACTCTCTCTACTCCCTGCACTCATTCTCCCCCTCTCCCACACACTCTCTACCCCTGCACTCACTCCCCCCTCCCCCACACTCTCTCTACCCTCCCCCTCACTCACTCTACCCCTCCCCCTTGCTCGCTCTCCCCTCCCCGGCACTCTATCCTCGCCCACACTCTACCCTCCCCCGTACTCTACCCCTCGCTCACTCTAACCCTCCCCCTCGCTCACTCTCATCTATCCCCCGCACTCTACCCCTCCCCCTTGCTCACTCTCACCCATCCCCTGCATTGTACACATCCCCTGCACTCATTCTAATCTTCCCAAAATTTGCAGGACTACGGGGAAAGGGTGGTGGAGTGGGACTGGCTGAGGTGCTTTTGCAGAGAGCCGGCACGGGTTCGACGGACCGAATGGTCTCCTTCTGTGCTTTAACCATTCTATGATTCTCTGATCCCTGTGCTCACTCTAACTCTCCCCTCCTTCCTCGGTTAACTTTGAGAGCAACAGGAAACGGTGGGAGATACATGCCCAGGTTTCCTCTTCTGTTCGTTGCGACAAGCTGCACTGTTGGAGGGGCATTACTGAGGGAGTGCTGCACTGCCGGAGGGGCAGTACTGAGGGAGTGCCACACTGTCGGAGGGGCATTACTGAGGGAGTGCTGCACTGTTGGAGGGGCATTACTGAGGGAGTGCTGCACTGTTGGAGGGGCAGCCGTGGCTCAGTGGGCAGCACTCTTGCCTCTGAGTCAGAGGTCGTGGGTTCAAGTCCCATTGCAGGGACTTGAGCACTTAAACTCTAGGGTGACACTCCCAATGCAGTGCTGAGGGAGCACCACACTGTCGGAGGGTCAGTACTGAGGGAGTACTGCACTGTCGGAGGGGCAGTACTGAGGGAGTACCGCACTGTCGGAGGGGCAGTACTGAGGGAGTACCACACTGTCGGAGGGGCAGTACTGAGTGAGCGCCACACTGTCGGAGGGTCAGTACTGAGGGAGTACCGTACTGTCGGAGGGGCAGTACTGAGGGAGCGCCACATTGTTGGAGGGGCAGTACTGAGGGAGTACCGCACTGTCGGAGGGGCAGTACTGAGGGAGTGCCACACTGTCGGAGGGGCAGTACTGAGGGAGTGCTGCACTGTCGGAGGTGCAGTGCTGAGGGAGTGCTGCACTGTCGGAGAGGCATTACTGAGGGAGTGCTGCACTGTCGGAGGTGCAGTGCTGAGGGAGTGCTGCACTGTCGGAGGGGCATTACTGAGGGAGTGCTGCACTGTCGGAGGGGCAGTACTGAGGGAGTGCCACACTGTCGGAGGGGCATTACTGAGGGAGTGCTGCACTGTCGGAGAGGCATTACTGAGGGAGTGCTGCACTGTCGGAGGTGCAGTGCTGAGGGAGTGCTGCACTGTTGGAGGGGCATTACTGAGGGAGTGCTGCACTGCCGGAGGGGCAGTACTGAGGGAGTGCCACACTGTCGGAGGGGCATTACTGAGGGAGTGCTGCACTGTTGGAGGGGCATTACTGAGGGAGTGCTGCACTGTTGGAGGGGCAGTATTGAAGGAGTGCTGCACTGTCGGAGCGGCACTACTGAAGGAGTGCCACACTGTCGGAGATTCCGGTGAGACATTAAACCGAGGCCCAGTCTGCTCTCTCAAGTAAACATAAAAGATCCCATGGCACTATTTCGAAGAAGAACAGGAGAGTTCTCCCCGGTGTCCTGGGGCCAATATTTATCCCTCAATCAACATCACTAAAACAGATTATCTGCTCATTATCACATTGCTGTTTGTGGGAGCTTGCTGTGCGCAAATTGGCTGCCGCGTTTCCCACATTACAGCAGTGACTGCACTCCAGAAGTACTTCATTGGCTGTAAAGCGCTTAGAGACGTCCGGTGGTGAAGAAAGGCGCTGTATAAATGCAAGTTGTTCTGTTCTTACTTTCTTCCAATGGCTCCCAGTGGCCGATTGCAATGTAGGGTGAGTTGCCCCACTGAAACTCAGAGGCTAATAGACGGGTAGATCAACAGATTGCTGCTGGCATTGATCAGAGAGTCATTCCATCAAATAGTCTCAGAAACCAAGCCCAATAACACCAGCTGTCAGCTTGGCAACATGTACTAATTAAATATTGAAATATCAAATAATGCACCTTGTAATAAAGGAGTGACATTAAATTAGCTGGCTTTTTTTTAGTCTACTGGCTTACCATCGCATCTGATTTAATTTCTCACCGCCTTGTCATTTTTATTTCTAAAGCTTCTAGACCTTTCCGCATGCCGCTCCCCTCCCCCGCCAGCTCGGTTTAGCCTCACGGCCCCAGAATTGGCCATCAGCTGGCCAGCACTGAAAGGTGCAACACTGCTCTGTCCAACATCTTGATGCAGCCATTAAGGGTTTGTGCAAAGTGAGTTTACAGCTCTGCTAACATGGGGACACCCCAATGTTGCCGGTGATAAATGCTGGTCTCCAAATATCGCCAAGTAGTCATTTGTAGGGTCGAATGTTGCAATGCCAGTTCCTGCCCATGTAACTTCATTTTGTAGAACATTTTTGCGAACATAGAAACATAGAAAATAGGTGCAGGAGTAGGCCATTCGGCCCTTCGAACCTGCACCACCATTCAATAAGATCATGGCTGATCATTCACCTCAGTACCCCTTTCCTGCTTTCTCTCCATAACCCTTGATCCCTTTAGCCATAAGGGTCAAATCTAACTCCCTCTTCAATATATCCAACGAACTGGCCTCAACAACTCTCTGCGATAGGGAATTCCACAGGCTAACAACTCTCTGAGTGAAGAAGTTTCTCCTCATCTCAGTCCTAAATGGCTTACCCCTTATCCTTAGACTGTGTCCCCTGGTTCTGGACTTCCCCAACATCGGAAACATTCTTTCTGCATCTAACCTGTTCAATCCCATCAGAATTTTATATGTTTCTATGAGATCCCCTCTCATTCTTCTAAACTCCAGTGAATACAGGCCCAGTCGATCCAGTCTCTCCTCATGTGTCAGTCCAGCCATCCCGGGAATCAGTCTGGTGAACCTTCACTGCACTCCCTCAATAGCAAGAATGTCCTTCCTCAGATTAGGAGACCAAAACTGAACACAATATTCCAGGTGAGGCCTCACTAAGGCCCTGTACAACTGCAGTAAGACCTCCCTGCTCCTATACTCAAATTCCCTAGCTATGAAAGCCAACATACCATTTGCCTTCTTCACCGCCTGCTGTACCTGCATGCCAACTTTCAGTGACTGATGTACCATGACACCCAGGTCTCGTTGCACCTCCCCTTTTCCGAATCTGCTGCCATTCAGATAATATTCTGCCTTCCTGTTTTTGCCACCAAAGTGGATAACCTCACATTTATCTACATTATACTGCATCTGCCATGCATTTGCCCACTCACCTAACCTGTCCAAGTCACCCTGCAGCCTCTTAGCATCCTCCTCACAGTTCACACTGCCACCCAGTTTAGTGTCATCTGCAAACTTAGAGATATTCCTTCATCTAAATCATTAATGTATATTGTAAATAGCTGGGGTCCCAGCACTGAGCCCTGCGGCACCCCACTAGTCACTGCCTGCCATTCTGAAAAGGACCCATTTATCCCGACTCTCTGCTTCCTGTCTGCAAACCAGTTCTCTATCCACGTCAGTACATTACCCCCAATTCCATGTGCTTTGATTTTGCACACCAATCTCTTGTGTGAGACCTTGTTGAAAGCCTTTTGAATGTCCAAATACACCACATCCACTGGTTCTCTCTTGTCCACTCAATTAGTTACATCCTCAAAAAATTCCAGAAGATTTGTCAAGCATGATTTCCCTTTCATAAATCCATGCTGACTTGGACCGATCCTGTCACTGCTTTCCAAATGCGCTGCTATTTCATCTTTAATAATTGATTCCAACATTTTCCCTACTACTGATGTCAGGCTAACCAATCTATAATTATCTGTTTTCTCTCTCGCTCCTTTTTTAAACAGTGGTGTTACATTAGCTACCCTCCAGTCCATAGGAACTGATTCAGAGTCGATAGACTGTTGGAAAATGATCACCAATGCATCCGCTATTTCTAGGGCCACTTCCTTAAGTACTCTGGGACGCAGACTATCAGGCCCCGGGGATTTATCGGCCTTCAATCCCATTAATTTCCCCAACACAATTTCCTGACTAATAAGGATTTCCTTCAGTTCTTCCTTCTCACTCGACCCTCGGTCCCCTAGTACTTCCGGAAGGTTATTTGTGTCTTCCTTCGTGAAGACAGAAGCAAAGTATTTGTTCAATTGGTCTGCCATTTCTTTGTTCCCCATTATAAATTCCCCTGAATCTGACTGCAAGGGACCTTTTTGCTTTTAGCGAACCAACAGGTCTATTAACAAAACCTCCCCTCCCCTCACCTCGCCCAGGCTCAGTGAAAAATAGAGACTGACCTTAATTTGCCGTTCTCAGTGCAAAGGGATCACTGCGTGACTTCAGTTGGTGCAGCATTCTGCTCTTTCTCACTTTTCATCTGCCAAATTGAAAATGGAAACGTCAGACTGAAACCCTCCGAATCTCAGGGAATTCACATTTTCTAAATGGCTATTTCTCCAATGTTTAACCTCTCCTTGTCCTCCCAGGTATCCCAACCGCCCTCCATCCATACACATATCCTCGTGCCATTATGTGCTTTTTAGTTTTGAGAACATGCTAGTCAATCGGCAAGATTCTCCACTGCAAGCTCCTGCTCTCTTATTGGATGGCAAGAAGTGCTTTGGAAGTTGAATGCTTATGGGACGTGGCCAGAGCTTTACCAGGGCCTTCCACAGTGAACGTCTAAACACATCACCATCATATGGCTCCCACGAGCACCAGGTTCCTCACTCCCAATTCTTCATGTCAACCATCTCCATGTCCCCGCCCAACCTACCCACTGCTTTACTGATGATTCCACTCATCACTCATCACACAGCCTCCACACTCAGTACCTCACAGTGCAGGTGACTGAATCATTCCGTCTTCAGGCCCCTCAACCGTGATCTTTCCTTCTGCCCTTTGAAGACACAGCTGCCTTATGTCTCGATACCAAGACATGGTATCTTGCCCATTGATGTTCACGCGACTCAATAAAACCCCAGCCCGTTGGGTCGAGGTCACCCACGATGAGGTATGCAGTTGTGAGCCCGGTGGATGAAGTGGTAATGTGTCATGTGATTGTTAAACTTTTGCTAATAAATCAACTAGTTCTTAATAGCAATGCGTTGATAAGAATTCTTAATCAAAGAACCCATGAAGCAAATACATTACACCAATGAAGCATTTTCTTGGCCTCTCTTTCTTCCCTTACTTCAAACGTATTCCTTGCTCCCTCATCTCCTCTTCCAACTGAAGCCGTCTCCAGCCAGCTCAGTTTCCTCTTGTGCCAAATATCTCTCATTTCTCCATAAATCTGTCAGACCAAAACTTGGATACAGGCTCCACATCTGGACAGGCTCATCTGAAACCCTCTGTCTCTCATCTCCAGCCTCCAATCTCTGTCTGATTCTGTGCACAGAACCTTTCCTGTCTTTCTCTACTTTATCTTATGCAATGTGCTCATCATCATCATCATAGGCAGTCCCTCGGAATCGAGGAAGACTTGCTTCCACTCTTAACATGAGTTCTTGGGTGGCTGAACAGTCTAATATGAGAGCCACAGACCCTGTCACGGGTGGGACAGACAGTTGTTGAGGGAAGGGGTGGGTGGGACTGGTTTGCCGCACGCTCGTTCCACTGCCTGCGCTTGGTTTCTGCATGCGCTCGGCGACGAGACTCGAGGAGCTTAGCGCCCTCCCGCTCTTCCTCCACTTAGGGCGGTCTTTGGCCAGGGACTCCCAGGTGTCAGTGGGGATGTTGCACTTTTTCAGGGAGGCTTTGAGGGTGACTTGGATGAAGGGACCGAGTGTAATGTAGCCAAGTTTGCTGATGATACAAAGATGGGTGGGAAAGCAAATTGCGAGGAGGACAAAATAATTTGCAAAGGGATATAGACAGGCTAAGTGAGTGGGCAAAAATTTGGCAGATGGATATCATGTGGGAAAATGTGAGGTTATTCACTTTGGCAGAAATAATAGACAAGCAAATTATAATTTAAATGGAGAAAAATTGCAAAGTGCTGTAGTACAGAGTGACCTGGGGGTCCTTGTAATGTTTCCGTTGCCCACCTTTGGCTCGTTTGCCATGGAGTTCCGAGTAGAGCGCTTACTTTGGGAGTCTCGTGTCCGGCATGCAGACAATGTGGCCCACCCAACAGAGCTGGTCGAGTGTGGTCAGTGCTTCAATGCTGGGGATGTTGTCCTGATTGAGGACGCTAACTTTGGTGCATCTGTCCTCCCAGGGGATTTGTAGGATCTTGCGGAGACATCGTTGGTGGTACTTCTCCAGTGATTTGAGGTGGTCTCTCTCTCACTCCATGCTTCAAGCTTTTCCAACAGCCTAATCCCCATGGTGTTGGAATCAAGACTCAGTGAACTTTCTCCTACTTCAGCTCATATTAATGACTTGGATAAAAGGACCGAGTGTAATGTAGCCAAGTTTGCTGATGATACAAAGATGGGTGGGAAAGCAAATTGTGAGGAGGACAAAAGAATTTGCAAAGGGATATAGACAGGCTAAGTGAGTGGGCAAATGTTTGGCAGATGGAGTATAATGTGGGAAAGTGTGAGATTATCCACTTTGGCAGAAATAATAGATACGCAAATTATAATTTAAATGGAGAAAAATTGCAAAGTGCTGTAGTACAGAGTGACCTGGGGGTTCTTGTGCATGAAACACAAAAAGTTAGTATGCAGGTACAGCAAGTAATCAGGAAGGCAAATGGAATGTTGGCCTTTATTGCAAGGGGGATAGAGTATAAAAGCAGAGAAGTCCTGCTACAACTATACAGGGTATTGGTGAGGCCACACCTGGAGTACTCCGTACAGTTTTGGTCTCTGTATTTAAGGAAGGATATACTTGCATTGGAGGCAATTCAGAGAAGGTTCACTAGGTTGATTCCGGAGATGAGGGGGTTGACTTATGATGATAGGTTGAGTAGGTTGGGCCTATACTCATTGGAGTTCAGAAGAATGAGAGGTGATCTTATTGGAACATATAAGATAATGAGGGGGCTCGACAAGGTGGATGTAGAGAGGATGTTTCCACTCATAGGGGAAACTAAAACTAGGGGACATAGTCTCAGAATAAGGGGCCGCCCATTTAAAACTGAGCTGAGGGGGAATTTTTTTCTCAGAGGGTTGTAAATCTGTGGAATTCTCTGCCCCAGGGAGCTGTGGAGGCTGGGTCATTGAATATATTTAAAGTGGAGAGAGACAGATTTTTGAGCGATAAGGGAGTAAAGGGTTATGGGGAGCGGGCGGGGAAGTGGAGCTGAGTCCATGATCAGATCAGCCATGATCTTATTGAATGGTGGAGCAGGCTCGAGGGGTCAAATGGCCGACTCCTGCTTCTATTGCTTATGCTCTTATGTTCTCTTTCTTCCCAGGATCTCAAAACTGCAGGATTCCTCCCCTCCCTCATTCCTCCCTCATCCTCCCCTCCCTCATCCCTCCCTCAAGCTCCCCTCCCTCATCCCTCCCTCATCCTCCCCTCCCTCATCCCTCCCTCATCCTCCCCTCCCTCATCCCTCCCTCATCCTCCCCTCCCTCATCCCTCCCTCATCCTCCCCTCCCTCATCCCTCCCTCATCCTCCCCTCCCTAAGTCTTTCTTTCCTTCTACACTCTCCAAACCTTTAAATCTGAAACTCAGTATCAGCTGATCGCGACTTTCTGATCTCCCCTGGCCTCCCCTGTTATTGTTTTCAACTCTGTGTCATGTGACCTTCAACTTGGCTTATCATATAAAAAAATAAACGAGTGACCATTTCACACCAAGTTTGGCAAGGAGGTGTTGTGGACCGGTCGACCCGAGGCACAAGCCTGGGACCTTCTGGTTGTAAGATTGAAACTGTCCCAAGTACATGTAGTGCACAACTAAAACAGATTCAATCACATCAGTTCTGGACTGGTGCACAGAGAGTATCTGGGATTCATATTACCTTCTGGGATCGTAAATAAGATATTCCTCCTTAATTTGAAGACGTGCTTATTTTAAATTAATGGTAAAAAGAAAATGAGGTTTTAAGCTCACAGGCTTATTATGCAAAGTCTTGTGCCGTATGTATGTCTGTCACACTCCATTGAACAGATTTTAAATTAATAGATAGTAAATTGGGTGAGCTTCATCACAGTCACACGATCTTGTCTGTCTGATCGTGGTTTCACTGACCCACTCCAGAGACTTGAATGAAAAAAACAGAAAGGCTTGCATTTCTATAGCGCCTTTCACGACCACCAGATGTCTCAAAGCACCTTACAGCCAATGAAGTACTTTTTGAAGTGTAGTCACTGTTATAATGTGGGAAACGCGGCAGCCAATTTGTGCACAGCAAGCTCCCACACACAGCAATGTGATAATGACAAAGATAATGTATTTTTGTTATGCTGATTGAGGGATAAATACTGGTCAGGACTTGAGCACATAATCCAGGCTGACACTCCCAGTGCAGTGCTGAGGGAGTGTCGCACTGTTGGAGGTGCCATATTTCGGATGAGACGTTAAACCGAGGCTCTGTCTGCCCTCTCGGGTGGACGTAAAAGATCCCATGGCACTATTTCGAAGAAGAGCAGGGGGAGTTCTCCCCGGTATCCTGGGGCCAATATTTATCCCTCAACCAACATCACTAAAAAACTGATCATCTGGTCATTATCACATTGCTGTTTGTGGGAGCTTGCTGTGCTCAAATTGGCAGCTACGTTTCCCACATTACAACAGTGACTACACTCCAAAAGTACTTCATTGGCTGTAAAGCGCTTTGGGACATCCGGTGGTAGTGAAAGGCGCTATATAAATGCAAGTCTTCTATCTTTTATTCTCCTCTATACGCCGAAACCCAGGTCTCTCACCAGAGATATTCGAGCAGCCTAACCCAGTCGCCAGTCTTCATGACAGATGCAAACCAAACCAATTCTTCCTTTACAAAAAGATGGGGGAACATAAGTCATTTCATTCTGGGTTCTTTTGACTTGGAGCCTGAAATGTGAAAGCAATTTCATGACTTCTAATTGACGGGGAAATTTACACGCAGTGATAATGACCTGAATTGCCACGGAGGGTAACGGCGCCGTGAGCTTAAAGAGACAGGCCAGGTATGGAGCTAAACAACACAATGACTCCATGAGCAAAACTACAGGAGATCCACCAATCAATTTTATTTTTTATAAAGTAATCGAAACCAAAAGTATTAAGGGATATGAGCCAAAGGCAGTTTGTGGAGTTTGGTCACAGATCAGCCATGATCTCACTGAATGGAGGACCAGCCCTGATGGGCTGAATGGCCTCCTCCTGTTCCTGAGCAACAGGCTCGAGGGGCTGAATGGCCTCCTTCTGTTCCTGTGTAACAGGCTCGAGGGGCTGAATACGCTCCTCCTGTTCCTGTGTAACAGGCTCGAGGGGCTGAATGGCCTCTTCCTGTTCCTGTGCAACAGGCTCGAGGGGCTGAATGGCCTCCTTCTGTTCCTGTGTAACAGGCTTGAGGGGCTGAATGGCCTCCTCCTGTTCCTGTGTAACAGGCTCGAGGGGCTGAATGGCCTCTTCCTGTTCCTGTGCAACAGATTCGAGGGGCTGAATGGCCTCCTCCTATTCCTGTGTAACAGGCTCGAGGGGCTGAATGGGCCTCCTCCTGTTCCTGTGTAACAGGCTCGAGGGGCTGAATGGCCTCCTCCTGTTCCTGTGTAACAGGCTTGAGGGGCTGAATGGCCTCCTCCTGTTCCTGTGTAACAGGCTTGAGGGGCTGAATGGCCTCCTCCTGTTCCTGTGTAACAGACTCGAGGGGCTGAACGGCCTCCTGTTCCTGTGTAACAGGCTCAAGGGGCTGAATGGCCTCCTCCTGTTCCTGTGTAACAGGTTCGAGGGGCTGAATGGCCTTCTATTCCTGTGTAACAGGCTCGAGGGGCTGAATGGGCCTCCTCCTGTTCCTTTGTAACAGGCTCGAGGGGCTGATGGCCTCCTCCTGTTCTTGTGTAACAGGCTCGAGGGACTGAATGGCCTCCTCCTGTTCCTGTGTAACAGGCTTGAGGGGCTGAATGGCCTCCTCCTGTTCCTGTGTAACAGACTCGAGGGGCTGAACGGCCTCCTGTTCCTGTGTAACATGCTCAAGGGGCTGAATGGCCTCCTCCTGTTCCTGTGTAACAGGCTCGAGGGGCTAAATGGGCCTCCTCCTGTTCCTTTGTAACAGGCTCGAGGGGCTGAATGGGCCTCCTCCTGTTCCTGTGTAACAGGCTCGAGGGGCTGAATGGCCTCCTCCTGTTCCTGTGTAACAGGCTTGAGGGGCTGAATGGCCTCCTCCTGTTCCTGTGTAACAGACTCGAGGGGCTGAACGGCCTACTGTTCCTGTGTAACAGGCTCAAGGGGCTGAATGGTCTCCTCCTGTTCCTGTGTAACAGGCTCGAGGGGCTGAACGGACTCCTGTTCCTGTGTAACAGGCTCGAGTAGCTGAATGGCCTCCTGTTCCTGTGTAACAGGCTCCAGGGACAGAATGGCCTCCTTCTGTTCCTGTGTAATAGGCTCGAGGGGCTGAATGGCCTCCTCCTGTTCTTGTGTAACAGGCTCGAGGGGCTGAATGGCCTCCTCCTGTTCCTGTGTAACAGGCTCGAGGGGCTGAATGGGCCTCCTCCTGTTCCTTTGTAACAGGCTCGAGGGGCTGAATGGCCTCCTCCTGTTCTTGTGTAACAGGCTCGAGGGGCTGAATGGCCTCCTCCTGTTCCTGTGTAACAGGCTTGAGGGGCTGAATGGCCTCCTCCTGTTCCTGTGTAACAGACTCGAGGGGCTGAATGGCCTCCTCCTGTTCCTGTGTAACAGGCTTGAGGGGCTGAATGGCCTCCTCCTGTTCCTGTGTAACAGACTCGAGGGGCTGAACGGCCTCCTGTTCCTGTGTAACAGGCTCAAGGGGCTGAATGGTCTCCTCCTGTTCCTGTGTAACAGGCTCGAGGGGCTGAACGGCCTCCTGTTCCTGTGTAACAGGCTCGAGTAGCTGAATGGTCTCCTGTTCCTGTGTAACAGGCTCCAGGGACAGAATTGCCTCCTTCTGTTCCTGTGTAATAGGCTCGAGGGGCTGAATACGCTCCTCCTGTCCCTGTGTAACACGCTCGAGGTGCTGAACGGCCTCCTGTCCCTATGTAACAGGCTCGAGGGGCTGAATGGCCTCCTCCTGTTCCTGTGTAACAGGTTCGAGGGGCTGAATGGCCTCCTATTCCTGTGTAACAGGCTCGAGGGGCTGAATGGGCCTCCTCCTGTTCCTTTGTAACAGGCTCGAGGGGCTGAATGGCCTCCTCCTGTTCTTGTGTAACAGGCTCGAGGGGCTGAATGGCCTCCTCCTGTTCCTGTGTAACAGGCTTGAGGGGCTGAATGGCCTCCTCCTGTTCCTGTGTAACAGACTCGAGGGGCTGAACGGCCTCCTGTTCCTGTGTAACAGGCTTGAGGGGCTGAATGGCCTCCTCCTGTTCCTGTGTAACAGACTCGAGGGGCTGAACGGCCTCCTGTTCCTGTGTAACAGGCTCAAGGGGCTGAATGGCCTCCTCCTGTTCCTGTGTAACAGGCTCGAGGGGCTGAACGGCCTCCTGTTCCTGTGTAACAGGCTCGAGTAGCTGAATGGCCTCCTGTTCCTGTGTAACAGGCTCCAGGGACAGAATGGCCTCCTTCTGTTCCTGTGTAATAGGCTCGAGGGGCTGAATGGCCTCCTCCTGTTCTTGTGTAACAGGCTCGAGGGGCTGAATGGCCTCCTCCTGTTCCTGTGTAACAGGCTCGAGGGGCTGAATGGGCCTCCTCCTGTTCCTTTGTAACAGGCTCGAGGGGCTGAATGGCCTCCTCCTGTTCTTGTGTAACAGGCTCGAGGGGCTGAATGGCCTCCTCCTGTTCCTGTGTAACAGGCTTGAGGGGCTGAATGGCCTCCTCCTGTTCCTGTGTAACAGACTCGAGGGGCTGAATGGCCTCCTCCTGTTCCTGTGTAACAGGCTTGAGGGGCTGAATGGCCTCCTCCTGTTCCTGTGTAACAGACTCGAGGGGCTGAACGGCCTCCTGTTCCTGTGTAACAGGCTCAAGGGGCTGAATGGTCTCCTCCTGTTCCTGTGTAACAGGCTCGAGGGGCTGAACGGCCTCCTGTTCCTGTGTAACAGGCTCGAGTAGCTGAATGGTCTCCTGTTCCTGTGTAACAGGCTCCAGGGACAGAATGGCCTCCTCCTGTTCCTGTGTAACAGGCTTGAGGGGCTGAATGGCCTCCTGTTCCTGTGTAACAGGCTCCAGGGACAGAATGGCCTCCTTCTGTTCCTGTGTAATAGGCTCGAGGGGCTGAATACGCTCCTCCTGTCCCTGTGTAACACGCTCGAGGTGCTGAACGGCCTCCTGTCCCTATGTAACAGGCTCGAGGGGCTGAATGGCCTCCTCCTGTTCCTGTGTAACAGGTTCGAGGGGCTGAATGGCCTCCTATTCCTGTGTAACAGGCTCGAGGGGCTGAATGGGCCTCCTCCTGTTCCTTTGTAACAGGCTCGAGGGGCTGAATGGCCTCCTCCTGTTCTTGTGTAACAGGCTCGAGGGGCTGAATGGCCTCCTCCTGTTCCTGTGTAACAGGCTTGAGGGGCTGAATGGCCTCCTTCTGTTCCTGTGTAATAGGCTCGAGGGGCTGAATACGCTCCTCCTGTTCCTGTGTAACACGCTCGAGGTGCTGAACGGCCTCCTGTCCCTATGTAACAGGCTCGAGGGGCTGATTGGCCTCCTCCTGTTCCTGTGTAACAGGCTCGAGGGGCGGAATGGCCTCCTCCTGTTCCTGTGTAACAGGTTCGAGGGGCTGAATGGCCTCCTATTCCTGTGTAACAGGCTCGAGGGGCTGAATGGGCCTCCTCCTGTTCCTTTGTAACAGGCTCGAGGGGCTGAATGGCCTCCTCCTGTTCCTGTGTAACAGGCTCGAGGGGCTGAATGGCCTCCTCCTGTTCCTGTGTAACAGGCTTGAAGGGCTGAATGGCCTCCTTCTGTTCCTGTGTAACAGACTCGAGGGGCTGAACGGCCTCCTGTTCCTGTGTAACAGGCTCAAGGGGCTGAATGGCCTCCTCCTGTTCCTGTGTAACAGGCTCGAGGGGCTGAATGGGCCTCCTTCTGTTCCTTTGTATCAGGCTCGAGGGGCTGAATGGGCCTCCTCCTGTTCCTGTGTAACAGGCTCGAGGGGCTGAATGGCCTCCTCCTGTTCCTGTGTAACAGGCTTGAGGGGCTGAATGGCCTCCTCCTGTTCCTGTGTAACAGGCTTGAGGGGCTGAATGGCCTCCTCCTGTTCCTGTGTAACAGACTCGAGGGGCTGAACGGCCTCCTGTTCCTGTGTAACAGGCTCAAGGGGCTGAATGGCCTCCTCCTGTTCCTGTGTAACAGGCTTGAGGGGCTGAACGGCCTCCTGTTCCTGTGTAACAGGCTAGAGTAGCTGAATGGCCTCCTGTTCCTGTGTAACAGGCTCCAGGGACAGAATGGCCTCCTTCTGTTCCTGTGTAATAGGCTCGAGGGGCTGAATACGCTCCTCCTGTTCCTGTGTAACAGGCTCGAGGGGCTGATTGGCCTCCTCCTGTTCCTGTGTAACAGGCTCGAGGGGCGGAATGGCCTCCTCCTGTTCCTGTGTAACAGGTTCGAGGGGCTGAATGGCCTCCTATTCCTGTGTAACAGGCTCGAGGGGCTGAATGGGCCTCCTCCTGTTCCTTTGTAACAGGCTCGAGAGGCTGAATGGCCTCCTCCTGTTCCTGTGTAACAGGCTTGAGGGGCTGAATGGCCTCCTCCTGTTCATGTGTAACAGGCTTGAGGGGCTGAATGGCCTCCTCCTGTTCCTGTGTAACAGACTCGAGGGGCTGAACGGCCTCCTGTTCCTGTGTAACAGGCTCAAGGGGCTGAATGGCCTCCTCCTGTTCCTGTGTAACAGGCTCGAGGGGCTGAATGGGCCTCCTCCTGTTCCTTTGTATCAGGCTCGAGGGGCTGAATGGGCCTCCTCCTGTTCCTGTGTAACAGGCTCAAGGGGCTGAATGGCCTCCTCCTGTTCCTGTGTAACAGGCTTGAGAGGCTGAATGGCCTCCTCCTGTTCCTGTGTAACAGGCTTGAGGGGCTGAATGGCCTCCTGTTCCTGTGTAACAGGCTCCAGGGACAGAATGGCCTCCTTCTGTTCCTGTGTAATAGGCTCGAGGGGCTGAATACCCTCCTCCTGTTCCTGTGTAACACGCTCGAGGTGCTGAACGGCCTCCTGTCCCTATGTAACAGGCTCGAGGGGCTGAATGGGCCTCCTCCTGTTCCTGTGTAACAGGCTCGAGGGGCTGAATGGCCTCCTCCTGTTCCTGTGTAACAGGCTCGAGGGGCTGAATGGGCTCCTCCTGTTCCTTTGAAACAGGCTCGAGGGGCTGAATGGCCTCCTCCTGTTCCTGTGTAACAGGCTCGAGGGGCTGAATGGCCTCCTATTCCTGTGTAACAGGCTCGAGGGGCTGAATGGGCCTCCTCCTGTTCCTGTGTAACTGGCTCGAGGGGCTGAATGGGTCTCCTCCTGTTGCTGTGTAACAGGCTTGAGGGGCTGAATGGCCTCCTATTCCTGTTCCTAAAGCTTGTTACCAAAGTTGGGTTCTTCTGACTGGGAAGATAAAACTGACACGCAGTCAGCAATGCCGTGAGCTTAACCTCAGGAACTTGCGAGAAGGTTATTATCACCTGGCTTTTCCAACCTGCAGGAAGGACTTGGAATAATCCAAGCCAGGCTAGCAGCTGAACTTCACAAGCATGTTGCAGATCCCAGGTCCCAGTCAGCAAAGCCACGGGATACTGGTTAGTCTTTGTTCAAGTGATCTGGAGTCGGGGTCAGTACCTGACCGAGAGGGTTTTTATTGAAGGCCATTTGTTTCCCTGCTTTCCTCCCTGCTGCCTATTGCACCTTTCTTGCTTTGTGTTGATAGCTCCTCCAGCACCACAACCCCCCGAGTTCTCTGCACTCCTCCAATTCTGCCCTTGTGAGCATCCCTGATTATAATCACTCAACCATCGGTGGCTGTGCCTTCTGTTGCCTGGGCCCCAAGCTCTGGAACTCCCTCTCTAAACCTCTCTATCTCTCTACCTCTCTTTCCTCCTTCAAGACGCTCCTTAACACCGAGCTCTTTGACCAAGCCCTGTGCTAATTTCTACTTATGCGGCTCGGTGTAATTTTTTAAAATCTCATTATACTCCTGTGCAAGGCCTTGGGATGTTTTAACTCGGTTACAGGCGCTACATCAATACAGGCTGTTGTTAATAAGAAGTCCCATGCTGTGTCAGTGGAGCATTTTTGACGTGGAAACTCCTCATTGACACAGCAGCCAGCTCCTGCTGGGTTATTGAGAATTCAGCAATCGTTTTAGATCCTTTCCCTTTGGACTATCTGAAACACAGCAATCCCTCATTCAATCGGATCGTGGCTGATCTGTATTTTAACTCCATCTACCCGCCTTGGTTCCGTATCCCTCAATACCCTTGCCCAACAAAAATACATCAATCTCAGTTTTGACATTTTTAATTGACCCCCGGCCTCAGCAGGTTTTTTGGGGGAGAGAGTTCCAGATTTCCGCTGCCCTTTGTGCGAAAAACTTGGAACCGGCTTGTATTGACTTGAGTATAAAAGATTAAGGGGTGATCTAACCGAGGTCAGCCCACACTGCGATTATGTGTGCGCACTGGGTCTGTGCAGCAGAGCAGGTCTCCAGTCGTCCTGGTTAACCCTTGCCACTGGACCAAGACCGAGCTCTGTCAAGCCCATGTGGTGGCTGGTGTGCAACGGCCACCCCACGTTAAAAAAATCCACACACAGGGCATCTTCCACCCTTCAGCATACAGTTCAGGATCTGGAATATTAGGTCCTTCATTGAAACATCTGCGAACTCATCCTTTTTGGCGTGGGAGCAAGTCATCCTCGCTTCGAGGGGCCGCCTATGATGATGATGATTAAGATGATGACAGGATTCGACAGGGTAGATACGGAGAAACTGTTCCCTCTGGTGGGGGAAGTCCAGAACAAGGGGGCAGACCCTTAAAATTAGAGCCAGGCCGTTCAGGGGTGATGTCAGGAAGCACTTCTTCACACAAAGGGCTGTGGGAATCTGGAACTCTCTCCCCCAAAAAGCTGCTGAGCCCGGGGTGTAATGGAAAATTTCAAAACTGTGATCGATAGATTTTTGTTGGGTAAGGGTATTAAAGGATATGAAACCGATGAGGAGCGATTGAGTTCTCCAGGCCTATACTCTCTGGAGTTTAGAAGAATGGGAGGTGATCTAATTGAAACATTCAACAGGGCTCGACAGGGTAGATGCAGGGAGGGTGTTTCCCCCCGGGCTGGGGAGTCTAGAGCCAGGGGTCACAGTCTCAGGATAAGGGGTTGGCCATTTGGGACTGAGATGAGGAGGAATTTCTTCACTCAGAGGGTGGTGAATCTTTGGAATTCTCTGCCCCAGAGGGCTGTGGATGCTCAGTCGTTGAGTATATTCAAGACACAGATCGATAGATTTTTGGATATTGTGGGAATTAAAGGATATGGGGACAATGCAGGAACGTCATCATCATAGGCAATCCCTCAAAATCGAGGAAGATTTGTTTCCACTCTAAAAGTGAGTTCTCGGATGACTGTACAGTCCAATATGGGAATTACAGTCTCTGTCACAGGTGGGACAGACAGTGGTTGAAGGAAAGGGTGGATGGGGAGTCTGGTTTGCTGCACGTGTCATGTATGTAACCACAATGTAACACCGCTGTATTACTGTATACACTCAACCTAGATTCACACCTTGACCACAAGGGGTGAACTTGTGGGAGACACTCCTTACCTGATCACACAGGTATAAAAAGGGAGGTCCCATGCAGGGTCATCGTCTTTGGAGTCCTGTAAATAAAGAGTTAAGGTCACAGAGTGACCTTGTCCCCAGAATGTGCCTCGTGTGGTTTCATACTGTAGAGTAAGGACTTTACATTGGCGACGAGACGGGAATTCACGACCCACAAGAATGGCCACCGGTAGCACAGAGGAACGGTACTGTGTTGGGGAAGACTGGGACGATTTTGTCGAGAGGCTTCAGCAAAGCTTTGTTATGAAAGAATGGCTGGGGGATGCAGCGGCCGACAAGCGACGGGCTCACCTTTTGACCAGCTGCGGACCAAAGACTTACGCGCTCAAGAAAGACTTACTAGCACCCGAAAAGCCGGTGGACAAAACCTTTGAAGAACTTAGCAAATTGATCAGGGAGCACCTCAAACCCGACACAGATTCTACACCCACCGACGTCGTGAAGGACAGAGCATATCAGACTTCGTAGCGGACCTCCGGCGTTTGGCCAGCCTCTGTAAGTTCACAGATGCCTGCAGGGGGGAGATGCTAAGGGATTTCTTTATCGAGGGCATCGGTCATGCGGGAATTTTCCGTAAATTAATTGAGACCAAGGATTTGATCTTGGAAGCGGCGGTGTTGATAGCTCAAACTTCATGGCAGGGAAGGAAGAGACGAAAATAATATACGTGCGCAATTCTGCCTCTAACGCGGCAATGGATCAGGGAGTCAACATCATCAATGCGACTCAGAGGCCCGCAGGCAGGCAGGGGCAGTCCGACACTCCCCAGGCAGCAATAGACCCCAGAGTAGGACTTCAACAGAGACAATGGCAGACTGAACGGACATTCACGCCATCACAGTGGACAATGCGGCCAGGATGGGGCCATTGACACCCACTAATAGGGTAATTAAGAGCAGTCAAAGGGACAGTCAGTGCGGAATGCCTGGCCATAGTCCGTTTGTTCCCAACAATGGAAACTTTAACACATGCTGGAGGTGTGGGGGAAAACACTCAGCCAGATTTTGCAGATTTCAACAGTTTGTCTGCAGGAACTGCAATCTCAGTGGTCACTTAGCTCGAATGTGCAGGAAGCCTGCAACCAGACTAATATATGAGGCGGATGGACCAGAAGAGAGTTCTTTGAGGCAGGGTGACTTTTGGGGCAAATCGATGGACGCTGAGGTTCAGCAGGTCCATGTGGTGAATATTCACAGTTCATACACCAAAACGCCACCAATGATGATGAGGGTTTTATTAAACGGTATCCCAGTACGTATGGAGCTAGACACTGGGGCCAGCCAGTCACTCATGGGCGTTCAGCAATTTGAGAAGCTATGGCCACTTAAAGCCAGTCGATCCAAATTAGCACGTATTGAGACAGAATTACGGACTTACACCAAAGAAATCATTCCAGTGCTAGGCAGTGCAATGTTGGCTGTCACACACAATGGGTTAGTGAATCGGCTGCCACTCTGGATTGTCCCGGGCAATGGTCCCGCACTGTTGGGGAGGAGCTGGTTAGCCGAGATGAACTGGAAATGGGGGTATGTTCACGCAATGTCATCTGTGGAGCGAAGTTCATGCTCACAAGTCCGACAACAATTTGATTCACTATTCCAACCTGGCGTCGGGACTTTCAAAGGCACCAAAGTAATGATACACATCACCCCGGAAGCCAGGCCAGTGCACCACAAAGCCAGAGCGGTGCCGTATGTGATACGGGAAAAGATCGCAAGCGAATTGGACCGGCTGTTGAGAGAGGGCATCATCTCACCTTTTGAATTCAGCGTCTGGGCGAGCCCCATCGTTCCCGTCTTAAAAGCGGATGGCTCTGTCAGGATCTGTGGCAACTACAAGATCAATTGGGTGTCCCTACAAGATCAATACCCGCTCCCAAGAGTGGAGGACCTCTTCGCTACACTGGCAGACGGCAAGCTGTTCACCAAGTTGGACCTCACTTCAGCCTATATGACCCAGGAACTGGCCGACGAATCAAAGCTACTGACCACCATCACCACACACAAGGGACTGTTCATTTACAACAGGTGCCCGTTTGGTATTCGATCAGCGGTTGCAATTTTTCAAAGAAACATGGAAAGCCTGCTCAAATCCATTCCAGGAACGATTGTATTTCAGGACGACATCGTCATCATGAGTCGAGACACCGAGGAACACCTCCACAACCTGGAGGAGGTGCTTTGCCGACTGAACCGGGTAGGCCTGCGACTCAAGAAGTCTAAATGTTTGTTCTTAGCTCCTGAGGTTGAGTTTCTGGGCAGGAGGGTTGCTGCAGATGGGATTCAGCCCACCGAACCCAAAACAGAGGCGATTCGACGAGCACCCAGGCCCGGCAACACATCGGAGTTGCGTTCATTCCTGGGACTGTTGAACTATTTCGGGAACTTTCTGCTGAACTTGAGCACGTTGTTGGAGCCGCTACACGTGCTCCTGCGTAAGGGTTGCGATTGGTTTTGGGGGGACTGTCAGGAAAGGGCTTTTGATCAGGCGCGAAACCTACTTTGCTCAAACAAGTTGTTGACCCTGTGCGACCCCTGTAAAAACTTGGTTCTGACATGTGATGCATCGTCCTATGGGGTTGGGTGCGTGTTGCAGCAGGGCAATGCTGAGGGTCAACTACAACCTGTGGCTTATGCTTCCAGGTCACTCTCTCAAGCAGAACAGGGATATGGGATGGTCAAGAAGGAAGCGCTTGCATGTGTCTATGGTGTAAAAAAAATGCATCAGTACCTCTTTGGTAGGAAGTTTGAATTAGAGACGGACCACAAGCCATTAACATCCCTGTTGTCAGACAGCAAGGCTATCAATGCCAACGCATCAGCTCACATACAGCGATGGGCTCTCACGCTGGCTGCTTATGACTACTCCATCCGGCACCGGCCCGGCACTGAAAATTGCGCTGACGCGCTCAGCAGGCTTCCACTGGCCACCACTGAGGGGGCAGTGGAGCAAAGCACCGAGATGGTCATGGCTGTCGATGTCTTTGACAGCGCAGGCTCCCCCATCACAGCCCGCCAGATCAAAATCTGGACAGACAGAGATCCCCTCCTATCCCTGATTAAGAAATGTGTCCTGACTGGGGATTGGGCGCCCGCACACGGAGCATGCCCTGAGGAGGTCAGACCGTTCCACAGGCGGATGGATGAGCTCTCCATCCAAGCCGACTGCCTACTATGGGGCAGCCAGGTAGTTAGGCCCCAGAGGGGCAGGGAAGCTTTCATCAGGGATCTCCACAGCGAGCAACCAGGCATCGTGCTGATGAAGGCCATTGCCCGGTCACGCATTTGGTGGCCTGGAATTGATTCAGACCTGGAACACTGTGTTCGCAGGTGCACGATGTGTGCCCAGCTGGGTAATGCCTCCAGGGAGGCCCCGCTCAGCCCGTGGCCCTGGCCCACCAGGCCATGATCACGTATTCATGTTGACTACGCGGGCCCATTCATGGGAAAGATGTTCCTTATTGTGGTAGATGCGTACTTGAAATGGATCGAGTGCATCATTCTGAATTCATGCACGTCATCCACCTACGTGTGATCTTTGCAACCCATGGCTTGCCAGGACATCCTGGTTAGTGATAATGGCCCATGTTTCACAAGCTACGAATTCTGAGAGTTTATGTTGGACAATGGCATCAACCACGTCAGGACTGCGCCATTCAAGCCGGCCTCCAATGGCCAGGCGGAACGTACGGTCCAGATCATTAAGCAAGGTATGCTCAGGATTCAAGGACCCTCTCTACAATGCCGCCTATCGCGTCGCTTGCTGACCTAAAGATCCTGACCACACTCGCTCACGGGGGTCCCGCCTGCAGAGCTACTAATGAAACGGACACTCAAAACTCGGTTGTCCCTCATTCACCCAGTCCTGACCGACATAGTTGAGGGCAAGCGCAAGTCACAAAACGAGTACCATGACCATAATTCGAGGGGGAGATGTATAGACATAAATGATCCTGTATTCATCCTCAATCACACCATGGGGCCCAAATGGCTTGAGGGCACTGTAATTGACAAAGAGGAGAATAAGGTCATCGTGGTAAAACTCAACAATGGTCAGATATGCCGTAAGCATCTGGACCAAGTAAAAAAAAGGTTCGACACGGAGGAACCTGAAGAAGACCATGAGATGGAGCTCACAACACCGCCAGTGAACGAGCAACAGGAGCAATCAGAAGAATGCACAGTCCCTGCGGTCAGCCCGGACAGGCCGGAATCACCACAGGTGACAGACACTCACGTCAGTGTCCAACAACCAGAGCCCCAACTGCGGCGCTCCACGAGGGAGCGTAGACCACCTGAAAGACTAAACCTATGATCCCAATAAGACTTGGGGGGGGGGGGAGGTGATGTCATGTATGTAACCACAATGCAACATCATTGTATTACTGTATACACTTAACCTAGATGCACACCTTGAGCAGAAGGGGTGAACTTGTGGGAGACACTCCTTACCTGATCACACAGGTCCCACGCAGGGTCATCGTCTTTAGAGTCCTGTAAATAAAGAGTTAAGGTCACAGAGTGACCTTGTCCCCAGAAGGTGCCTCGTGTGGTTTCATACTGTAGAGTAAGGACTTTACAGCACGCTCCTTCCGCTGCCTGCGCTTGATTTCTGCATGCTCTCGGCGACGAGACTCGAGGTGCTCAGCGCCCTCCCGGATGCTCTTCCTCCACTTAGGGCGGTCTTGGGCCAGGGACTCCCAGGTGTCGGTGGGGATGTTGTATTTTATCAGGGAGGCTTTGAGGGTGTCCTTAAAACGTTTCCTCTGCCCACCTGGGGCTCGCTTGCTGTGTAGGAGTTCTGAGTAGAGCGCTTGCTTTGGGAGTCTCGTGTCGGGCATGTGGATGATGTGGCCTGCCCAACGGAGCTGGTCGAGTGCGGTCAGTGCTTTGAGGCTCCATCTCACTCTCAACAAGCTCCCCGCTGGAGTGGAACTAAAGTGTAGAACCAATGGGAAACTGTTCAACCTTCGTCACATGCCGGCTGGATCCAAGGTTGTCCCATCCTGTGTCATCGAACTACAGTATGCGGATGACGCCTGCGTCTGCGCACATTCAGAGGCTGAATTCCAAGCCATCATCAACAACTTTACTGAGGCGTACGAAAGTATGGGCCTTACACTAAACATCTGTAAGACATGCAGGAGAGTAGAGTTGAGGTCGAAGATCAGCCATGGTGTAATTGAATGGTGGAACAGGCTCGGGGGGCTGACCAGCCTCCTCCTGTCCCGATATTTCTAAAGCTGGCTCACAATTCTCTTTGTTCAACTGTCATTATCCATCAAACGCTGTACAAGCAGTTCTCTCTATATCAATGTTTGCGCTAACGTCTGGCCCATTAACTAATGCGAAGGAATTAGTAACTTTTGACTCTGCCTGCAAGTCAAAATAAATAATTAAAGCAATAGCTCTTGCAAAGTAGCCTGCAAAGCTTAGGCTGTATTAAATATAAATATTGGATCAGACAGCTATTCGCAAGCTTGCTGGATGATCTATCCCTTTAGGATATTTGCTTTCTATTTAGTTGATTATTAGATAGTGTTTGAGAAAGCAAATTGATATTTTTTGAGTCCCTGCACCAATTTATTTCCAGCTCCCGCTTGCCGTGTCAATGCCAGACTGCGGAGCTTTGGACTAATTGGTGATTTTTAACAATTCTGACGATGTGCACTCTGATTTTTGTAACGGGGAGACAGCATAAACGAGCTGGATTTCCTGCTATTCTGGCTCGAGTATCAATGAGGAATCAGTCTCCCTTTGCCATCCTCCCTGCCACCATCTCTATCGACACCTGAGGATGTTGAACCCCTCGATCAAATCTCCTCTCAATCTTCTCTGCTCCAAGGAGAACAACCCCAGTTTCTCCAGTCTATCCCCGTAACTGAAGTCCCTTGTTCCTGGAACTATTCTCGTCAATCTTTTCTGCACCCTCTCTAAGGCCTTCACATCCTTCCTAAAGTGTGGTGCCCAGAATTGGACACAATGCTCCAGTTGGGGCCGAACCAGTGTTTATACAGGTTCATCATAATGTCCACACTTTTGTACTCTATATACTCTTAGCTAACTCCAATTCTCTGCCCCAGAGGGCTGTGGAGGCTCAGTAATTGAGTATATTCAAGACAGAGGTCGATAGATTTTGGGGAACTAAGGGAATTCAGAGATATGGGGACAGTGCGGGAAGATGGAGTTGTGGTAGAAGATCAGCCATGATCTCATTGAATGGCGGAGCAGGCTCGAGGGGCCGAATGGCCGACTCCTGCTCCTAATTCTTATGTTCTTGTTTCCCTCGTGTTGCCTCGCCCAGTTGATCGATAGAGACCTGGTAAGCTGCCCGATTATTGCCTGTGAGAGGGTACAGAGACGAGCAGAGATGATGGCTCTGGGTGCCAGATGTTTGAGTCAAAAGCAAAGGTTGAGGATAGGCTCGTTTTCTTTTCAGAAGAGATGTGTGTGGATTCGATCTGATTGAAGGTGATGAGGGGAAGCCGATTGTTCATTGTAATGAAGGGCTCAGATACAAGGGGTAGGAATGAACTATTCGCAAGGAAGGAGTAAGGACGAAAGTGCGTGGAGCCTTGTCGTGGAGTTGTGGAATAATCTACAATTGTGGAAGATCATTGAGGTGGACAGTATTAACTGGGCTCAGGAGCTGATTGTGTGAGTTCCTGGAGAGAGAGGCGGGGCTGAGGGATATGAGGAGATGGTGGGGCTGAGGGATATGGGGAGGCAGAGTGACTTTGTGTCTTGGTGAGAAACCTGCTATGTCTTCAGATGCTCGAATAATGACTCCACGAGACAATGTGCTGAGCTTGAACTGTAGTGACCTTAGTCCATTTTATACTAGGCCAGGCACACCTGTACAGGTAACCTACAAGTCTCCCACTGCAGTGCCCTCTGGTGGCACACCTTGTAATAGTACAAGCAGTAACCATGTAGGATACATGACAAAACCTTTTTTGGGTTCTACAGGTCTTACATCAAAATATGAAGCCATCCTTTCTCTCTGTATACACTGACTGACCTGCTGCTTGTTTCCAGCAATCTCGAGATCTTTCCTTTTTATTTGATCTAAAGTACAGTGCCCTGGTGCAAAGTGCTTTATCCAAACTGTCCCATTGTCAGCAAAGGTTGATTTGAGAATGTTTTTGAGGATTATTTACCATCGAAGACCTATGACACAGTTCTTTTTTTGTGTCACATGGAACTGCCTCTCATCAGAAAGATGGTGGCTTGCGCTATTCAGTCAGGACCTGCAGTTCGATATGGCTTCAAGCGTAGAGCTCAAGGGGAAATTGGAAGCTAGGCTGTGGATGAATGCACGACCAGAGAGAGGGGCATCGAGGGAGCTGTTGAAGTTGGGGAGGGAAGTGGTGAAGCAGAGGGTTTGAGGACGGGAGTTTCAGAGGGGGGAGGGGGACCTCGGGAACCATGGCCACGATGGCGGAGTGGGCCAGCGACGGGTATTCGGGATGTGCAGGAGCGGAAGGTGAGAATGGGGGATGGATGACTGGGAGGAGATCGTGGAGGGAGGGCCCAGCTGAATCTGCGGAGCGGTTTCTGTCATGTATCTCACACTACTGTACATAACTGTATCTTACCATGCTATACATAACTATAACTAGAGATGACCTGTAACCACAAGCTTACCTTGCCACCAGGGGTGCACTTGCAGGAGACACTGAATACCTGTCCCACACAGGTATGTAAGGACAGGTCTCAGGCAAGTGTGGCATTCGAGAGCTGTGTAATAAAGGTACAGATCCTGAGTGACCTTGACTTCAGCATGTGCCTCGTGTGAGTCTGTACTGCAGGGACAGAACTTTACAGTGGCGACGAGTTACAGGATTACAGAATCCACAGAATGGTGACCAACGGCTCAGATGAAAAATACAATGCTGGAGATAATTGGGAGGACTTTATAGAAAGGCTCCAGCAAAGCTTCGTAATCAAAGACTGGTTAGGCAATGATAAGGCAGACAAGAGAAGAGCCCATCTCTTGACCATCTGTGGCTCGAAAACATACGCCTTAATGTTGGCACCCGAGAAACCAGCAAGCAAGTTGTTAGAAGAGTTGAGCACACTGGTAAGAGACCACCTGAAGCCAGCGAGCAGCCTACACATGGCCAGACACAGGTTCTACAACTACAGATGCTGTGTGGGCCAGAGCATACCCGACTTCGTGGCAGAACTTCGGAGGTTGGCTAGCTTATGTGAGTTCTCCGATGAACTAAGGAGAGAAGTACTGAAGGGAAAATTGGAAGTTAGGCTGTGGATGAATGCACGACCAGAGAGAGGGGCATCGAGGGAGCTGTTGAAGTTGGGGAAGTGGTGAAGCAGAGGGTTTGAGGACGGGAGTTTCAGAGGGGGGAGGGGGACCTCAGGAAGCATGGCCACGATGACGAGTTTTATTGAAGGAATAGGCCACGAAAGCTCATAGAGACCAAGAACCTGACCCGAGAGGCAGCAGCACTGGTCGCACAGACATTCCTGGCAGGAGAAGAAGAGACGAGGTTGATCTACACTGCGGGTTACGACAACTAACGAAACATCGGAACAAGGGGTTCACAGCGTGAAACAAGCCGCTACCCCCACACACAGACAAAGGCAGGAGAGCAGGCCCTCAACAGCAGGCAGTGGTGCTAGAAGCCATCAAGGGCCACATGAACGGCCGTTCACACCTCATCAACCCACAATGCGAGCAATCAACTACAAACTGAGAGAAGCTCAAGAGAGATCAGCCAGACGCACCTCATCCTTTGGAAACAACGGTCTGTGCTCGAAATGTGGGGGAAGGCACTCATCAAGGGAGTGTCGATTTCAGCATGCTGTTTGCAGAAACTGTGACTATACAGGGCATCTGGCCCGCATGTGCAGAAAAACGACAGCTTGGCTGGTATACGAATCAGGAGGGTTGGAAAGCGGACCAGAAGACGGTGGGGACAGTACCCAGGACACCGAGGTACAGCGAGTCAACACGATCAATGTCCACTGTTCTTACAACAAGATGCCTCCAATAATGATGAGGGTCCTACTCAATGGCATACCCGTCAACATGGAGCTGGATACGGGAGCGAGTCAATCTCTCATGAGCGCTCAACAATTTGAACAGCTGTGGCCGCACAAAAGAGACAGACCAAAACTCACAAGGGTCGACACCAAACTAAGGACCTATACCAAAGAAACCATCCCAATCCTCAGCAGCGCCATGCTCTTAGTCACACACAAAGGGACAGTGAACCGACTTCCCCTGTGGATTGTCCCCGGAGATCTCCCAGCACTGTTGGGGAGAAGCTGGCTGGCAAAACTAAACTGGAAATGGGATGATGTTCACGCCATGTCGTCAGAGGAACGGACCTCCTGCTCAACAGTTCTAAGTCAATTTGAACATCTCTTTCAGCCAGGTGTGGGCACCTTCAAAGGAGCTAAAGTCAAAATCTACATCACACAGGATGCTAGACCAGTCCATCACAAGGCTAGAGCTGTGCCCTATGTGATGAGGGAAACGAACATGAACTGGACAGGCTTCTACGGGAAGGCATTATCTCACCTGTGGAATTTAGCGACTGGGCAAGTCCCATCGTCCCAGTCATGAAGCCTGATGGATCTGTACGAATCTGTGGGGACTACAAATCTGCCATAAACAGAGTCTCCCTACAGGACCAGTACCCGCTGCCCAGAGCAGAGGACTTATTTGCCACATTGGCTGGAGGTAAACTTTTCTCAAAACTAGATCTCACATCTGCGTATATGACGCAAGAATTGACCGATGAGTCTAAGCTACTCACCACCATCAACACACATCGAGGCCTTTTCATGTACAATCGATGCCCATTCAGCATCAGGTCGGCAGCTGCTATATTCCAGCGCAACATGGAGAGTCTGCTCAAGTTCATCCTGGGGACGGTTGTATTTCAAAACGACATACTTATCACGGGCAGGGACACCGACTCTCATCGCCGTAATTTGGAGGAAGTACTAAAGCGGCTGGATCAGGTAGACCTAAGAGTTAAGAAATCCAAGTGCCTGTTTCTCGCGCCCGATGTTGAATTTCTAGGCAGAAGGATTGCCACTGATGGAATCCGCCCAACATAGTCCAAAACAGAAGCAATTCGCCTGGTACTCAGGCCCCGGAATGTCTCAGAACTGCGTGCCTTTCTCGGGCTACTCAATTACTTTGGGAACTTTATGCAGAAGTTAAGCACGCTGCTGGAGCCTCTCCACGTGCTACTCAGGAAGGGGTGCGATTGGTTTTGGGGGGATGCCCAGGAACGCGCCTTCAATAAGGCACGCAACCTTCTGTGTTCCAACAGTGTTTTGGCTTTCTGTGATCCAGGTAAAAAGCTAGTTCTTACATGTGATGCGTCAGCGAATGGGGTTGGGTGCGTTTTACAACATGTCAATAGTGCGGTAAATTACAACCCATAGCTTATGCCTCCAGGTCACTTTCGCGGGCGGAACGCGGATAGGGAATAGTGGAGAAGGAGGTGCTCGCGTGCGTGTACGGTGTCAAAAAAATGCACCAATACCTTTTCGGGGCCAAGTTCGCATTAGAAACCGACCACAAGCACCTCACGTCCCTACTATTCGAGAGCAAGGCAATAAACGCCAATGCCTCGGCGCACATTCAACGGTGGGCACTCATGCTGGCCTCTTACGATTACACCATAAGGCACAGACCAGGCACAGACAACTGTGCCGACGCGCTTAGCAGGCTACCCCTGGCGACCACGGAAGGGTCTGATGAACAGGACTGTGAGATGGTCATGGTAATCAATGCCTTTGAATCCACAGGTTGGCCCATGACGGCTCGCCAAATCAGAGCCTGGACGACCAGCGACTCCACGTTATCCCGAGTAAAAAGATGTGTCTTAAATGGTGATTGGGCAGAGGCTCAAAATGCCTGCCCCGAGGAGATCAAATCTTTCCATAGGCGCATGCGTGAGTTGTCATGCCTCTGCGAGGCAGAGAGGCATTTGTCCGGGAGCTCCCCGCGAGCACCCGGGGATCGTTCTCATGAAGGCTATAGCCAGATCCCACGCCTGGTGGCCTGGCATCGACGCGGACTTGGAGCTCTGCATCCGACAGTGCACCATCTGTGCCCAACTCAGTAATGCCCCCAGGGAGGCCCCCCTGAGCCCCTGGCCCTGGCCCACCAAACCGTGGTCGCGGGTGCACGTAGACTATGCGGGCCCATTCATGAGCAAAATGTTCCTCGTAGTTGTAGATGCATTTTCTAAGTGGATCGAATGCACCATTTTAAACTCGAGCACCACCTCCTCCACTGTGGAGAGCCTTGGAACCATGTTCGCAACGCATGGCATTCCTGACATATTGGTCAGTGATAATGGTCCGTGCTTCACCAGCGCAGAATTCCAAAATTTTATAAGTGACCACGGCATAAATCACGTTAAGACGGCACCGTTCAAGCCGGCCTCCAATGGCCAGGCGGAGTGAGCAGTGCAACTCGTTAAACAAGGCATGCACAAAATCCAAGGTCCCACGCTGCAGGGCCGCCTGTCGCGACTACTGCTGGTATATAGATCTCGTCCGTATTCATTGACTGGAGTTCTCCCCGTGCAACTATTAATGAAATGGACCTTAAAGACAAGGCTCTCATTAATCCTCCCAGACATGCATGAAATTGTTGAGGCAAAGCGCCGTAAGCTAACCGAGTACCATGACAGAAATTCGAGGGGGAGGTGGAATGAGATAGGGGACAAATTGTTTGTGTTAAGCTATGTCAGAAGTCCCAAATGGCTTGCAGGGACAGTAACAGGCAAGGAAGGAAACAGGCTACTCGTGGTCCAAATGGACAATGGCCAAACCTGCCGGAGGCATGCAGACCAAGTCAAAAGTAGATTTACCAACAACACTGCTGAACCAGAGGCAGACTACAATATGGAACTCACACCACACCTGGTGGACAGACAGAGGGAATAACCTGAGGAAATCCCAACAGACAGCCCAGGCGAGACACCAACAATCATACTGAATGAAACAGACAGCCCAGGTGAGATACCAGCAATCACACCAAAAGAAAAACAGGCATCAAGGCAAACAATTGAACCACAACTCAGACGCTCCACGCGAGAGCATAGACCACCTGAGAGACTGAACCTATAAAGACAATAAGACCTTGGGGGAGGGTGATGTCATGTATCTCACACTACTGTACATAACTGTATCTTACCATGCTATACATGACTGTAACCAGAGATGACCTGTAACCACAAGCTTACCTTACCACCAGGGATGCACTTGCAGGAGACACTGGATACCTGTCCCAGACAGGGAGAGAGAAAACAGGGAATTATAGACCGGTCAGCCTGACATCGGTAGTGGGTAAAATGATGGAATCAATTATTAAGGATGTCATAGCAGTGCATTTGGAAAGAGGTGACATGATAGGTCCAAGTCAGCATGGATTTGTGAAAGGGAAATCATGCTTGACAAATCTTCTGGAATTTTTTGAGGATGTTTCCAGTAGAGTGGATAAGGGAGAACCAGTTGATGTGGTATATTTGGACTTTCAGAAGGCGTTCGACAAGGTCCCACACAAGAGATTGATGTGCAAAGTTAGAGCACATGGGATTGGGGGTAGTGTACTGACATGGATTGAGAACTGGTTGTCAGACAGGAAGCAAAGAGTAGGAGTAAATGGGTACTTTTCAGAATGGCAGGCAGTGACTAGTGGGGTACCGCAAGGTTCTGTGCTGGGGCCCCAGCTGTTTACACTGTACATTAATGATTTAGATGAGGGGATTAAATGTAGTATCTCCAAATTTGCGGATGACACTAAGTTGGGTGGCAGTGTGAGCTGCGAGGAGGATGCTGTGAGGCTGCAGAGCGACTTGGATAGGTTAGGTGAGTGGGCAAATGCATGGCAGATGAAGTATAATGTGGATAAATGTGAGGTTATCCACTTTGGTGGTAAAAACAGAGAGACAGACTATTATCTGAATGGTGACAGATTAGGAAAAGGGGAGGTGCAAAGAGACCTGGGTGTCATGGTACATCAGTCATTGAAGGTTGGCATGCAGGTGCAGCAGGCGGTTAAGAAAGCAAATGGCATGTTGGCCTTCATAGCAAGGGGATTTGAGTACAGGGGCAGGGAGGTGTTGCTACAGTTGTACAGGGCATTGGTGAGGCCACACCTGGAGTATTGTGTACAGTTTTGGTCTCCTAACCTGAGGAAGGACATTCTTGCTATTGAGGGAGTGCAGCGAAGGTTCACCAGACTGATTCCCGGGATGGGGGAGCTCGGAGCAGCGCGAGTCCGGGGTCGGCGAGAGGCCTATAAAGGCCAGCGGGAGCTCGGAGCAGTCAGTCGAGGAGGCGGGAGCTCGGAGCAGCGCGAGTCCGGGGTCGGCGAGAGGCCTATAAAGGCCAGCGGGAGCTCGGAGCAGTCAGTCGAGGAGGCGGGAGCTCGGAGCAGCGCGAGTCCGGGGTCGGCGAGAGGCCTATAAAGGCCAGCGGGAGCTCGGAGCAGTCAGTCGAGGAGGCGGGAGCTCGGAGCAGCGCGAGTCCGGGGTCGGCGAGAGGCGTACCGGTGCAGCTACAGGGAGAAGGCAAAAAAACAAAGGTGACGTCACAGCCTAGGGGGTAAGTGATTGGCTGGTGATTGGTGAGTAGTTTTTCTTTTTCTTCTTATATTGGTCAGTAACTTTTAACATTGTTATTACCAGTTTAAGTGTATCTAAGGGTTAAGACATGGCAGGAGAGCTCGGTCGGGTGTTATGCTCCTCCTGTACCATGTGGGAACTCAGGGACGCTTCCGGTGTCCCTGACGACTATGTGTGCGGGAAGTGTATCCGCCTCCAGCTCCTGACGGTCCGCGTTACGGAATTGGAGCTGAAGGTGGATTCACTCTGGAGCATCCACGATGCTGAGAATGACGTGAGTATCACGTGTAGTGAGTTGGTCTTACCGCAGGGAAAGGGTCCACAGCCAGATAGGGAATGGAAGACCAGCAGGAAGAGTAGAGCAAGGAAGGTAGTGCAGGGGTCCCCTGCGGTCATCCCCCTGCAAAACAGATACACCGCTTTGGGTACTGTTGAGGGGAATGACTCATCAGGGGAGGGCAGCAGCAGCCAAGTTCATGGCACCGTGGCTGGCTCTGCTGCACAGGAGGGCAAGAAAAAGAGTGGGAGAGCGATAGTGATAGGGGATTCAATTGTGAGGGGAATAGATAGGCGTTTCTGCGGCCGCAACCGAGACTCCAGGATGGTATGTTGCCTCCCTGGTGCAAGGGTCAAGGATGTCTCGGAGCGGGTGCAGGACATTCTGAAATGGGAGGGAGAACAGCCAGTTGTCGTGGTGCACATTGGTACCAACGACATAGGCAAAAAAAGGGATGAGGTCCTACGAAACGAATTTAAGGAGCTAGGAGCTAAATTAAAAAGTAGGACCTCAAAAGTAGTAATCTCGGGATTGCTACCAGTGCCACGTGATAGTCAGAGTAGGAATCGCAGGATAGCACAGATGAATACGTGGCTTGAGCAGTGGTGCAGCAGGGAGGGATTCAAATTCCTGGGGCATTGGGACCGGTTCTGGGGGAGGTGGGACCAGTACAAACCGGACGGTCTGCACCTGGGCAGGACTGGAACCAATGTCCTCGGGGGAGTGTTTGCTAGTGCTGTTGGGGAGGATTTAAACTAATATGGCAGGGGGATGGGAACCAATGCAGGGAGACAGAGGGAAACAAAAAGGAGCCAAAAGCAAAAGACAGAAAGGAGATGAGGAAAAGTGTAGGGCAGAGAAACCCAAGGCAAAGAACAAAAAGGGCCACTGTACAGCAAAATTCTAAAAGGACAAAGGGTGTTAATAAAACAAGCCTGAAGGCTTTGTGTCTTAATGCAAGGAGTATCCGCAATAAGGTGGATGAATTAATTGTGCAAATAGATGTTAACAAATATGATGTGATTGGGATTACGGAGACGTGGCTCCAGGATGATCAGGGCTGGGAACTCAACATTCAGGGGTATTCAACATTCAGGAAGGATAGAATAAAAGGAAAAGGAGGTGGGGTAGCATTGCTGGTTAAAGAGGAGATTAATGCAATAGTTAGGAAAGACATTAGCTTGGATGATGTGGAATCTATATGGGTAGAGCTGCAGAACACCAAAGGGCAAAAAACGTTAGTAGGAGTTGTGTACAGACCTCCAAACAGTAATAGGGATGTTGGGGAGGGCATCAAACAGGAAATTAGGGGTGCATGCAATAAAGGTGTAGCAGTTATAATGGGTGACTTTAATATGCACATAGATTGGGCTAGCCAAACTGGAAGCAATACGGTGGAGGAGGATTTCCTGGAGTGCATAAGGGATGGTTTTCTAGACCAATATGTTGAGGAACCAACTAGGGGGGAGGCCATCTTAGACTGGGTGTTGTGTAATGAGAGAGGATTAATTAGCAATCTCATTGTGCGAGGCCCCTTGGGGAAGAGTGACCATAATATGGTGGAATTCTGCATTAGGATGGAGAATGAAACAGTAAATTCAGAGACCATGGTCCAGAACTTAAAGAAGGGTAACTTTGAAGGTATGAGGCGAGAATTGGCTAGGATAGATTGGCGAATGATACTTAGGGGGTTGACTGTGGATGGGCAATGGCAGACATTTAGAGACCGCATGGATGAAGTACAACAATTGTACATTCCTGTCTGGCGTAAAAATAAAAAGGGGAAGGTGGCTCAACCGTGGCTATCTAGGGAAATCAGGGATAGTATTAAAGCCAAGGAAGTGGCATACAAATTGGCCAGAAATAGCAGCGAACCTGGGGACTGGGAGAAATTTAGAACTCAGCAGAGGAGGACAAAGGGTTTGATTAGGACAGGGAAAATGGAGTACGAGAAGAAGCTTGCAGGGAACATTAAGGCGGATTGCAAAAGTTTCTATAGGTATGTAAAGAGAAAAAGGTTGGTGAAGACAAACGTAGGTCCCCTGCAGTCAGAATCAGGGGAAGTCATAACGGGGAACAAAGAAATGGCGGATCAATTGAACAAGTACTTTGGTTCGGTATTCACTAAGGAGGATACAAACAACCTTCCGGATATAAAAGGGGTCAGAGGGTCTAGTAAGGAAGAGGAACTGAGGGAAATCTTTATTAGTCGGGAAATTGTGTTGGGGAAATTGATGGGATTGAAGGCAGATAAATCCCCAGGGCCTGATGGCCTGCATCCTAGAGTACTTAAGGAGGTGGCCTTGGAAATAGCGGATGCATTGACAGTCATTTTCCAACATTCCATTGACTCTGGATCAGTTCCTATGGAGTGGAGGGTAGCCAATGTAACCCCACTTTTTAAAAAAGGAGGGAGAGAGAAAACAGGGAATTATAGACCGGTCAGCCTGACCTCAGTAGTGGGTAAAATGATGGAATCAATTATTAAGGATGTCATAGCAGTGCATCTGGAAAATGGTGACATGATAGGTCCAAGTCAGCATGGATTTGTGAAAGGGAAATCATGCTTGACAAATCTTCTGGA
The DNA here is from genome assembly GCF_044704955.1 of Pristiophorus japonicus. Classification (NCBI taxonomy): domain Eukaryota; kingdom Metazoa; phylum Chordata; class Chondrichthyes; family Pristiophoridae; genus Pristiophorus; species Pristiophorus japonicus. The sequence goes on along the minus strand of NC_091998.1, from coordinate 56,605,258 downwards.
ATTTTTTGAGGATGTTTCCAGTAAAGTGGACAAAGGAGAACCAGTTGATGTGGTATATTTGGACTTTCAGAAGGCTTTCGACAAGGTCCCACACAAGAGATTAATGTGCAAAGTTAAAGCACATGGGATTGGGGGTAGTGTGCTGACGTGGATTGAGAACTGGTTGTCAGACAGGAAGCAAAGAGTAGGAGTAAACGGGTACTTTTCAGAATGGCAGGCAGTGACTAGTGGAGTGCCGCAAGGTTCTGTGCTGGGGCCCCAGCTGTTTACATTGTACATTAATGATTTAGACGAGGGGATTAAATGCAGTATCTCCAAATTTGCGGATGATACTAAGTTGGGTGGCAGTGTGAGCTGCGAGGAGGATGCTATTAGGCTGCAGAGTGACTTGGATAGGTTAGGTGAGTGGGCAAATGCATGGCAGATGAAGTATAATGTGGATAAATGTGAGGTTATCCACTTTGGTGGTAAAAACAGAGAGACAGACTATTATCTGAATGGTGACAGATTAGGAAAAGGGAAGGTGCAACGAGACCTGGGTGTCATGGTACATCAGTCATTGAAGGTTGGCATACAGGTACAGCAGGCGGTTAAGAAAGCAAATGGCATGTTGGCCTTCATAGCGAGGGGATTTGAATACAGGGGCAGGGAGGTGTTGCTACAGTTGTACAGGGCCTTGGTGAGGCCACACCTGGAGTATTGTGTACAGTTTTGGTCTCCTAACTTGAGGAAGGACATTCTTGCTATTGAGGGAGTGCAGCGAAGGTTCACCAGACTGATTCCCGGGATGGCGGGACTGACCTATCAAGAAAGATTGGATCAATTGGGCTTGTATTCACTGGAGTTCAGAAGAATGAGAGGGGACCTCATAGAAACGTTTAAAATTCTGACGGGTTTAGACAGGTTAGATGCAGAAAGAATGTTCCCAATGTTGGGGAAGTCCAGAACCAGGGGTCACAGTCTGAGGATAAGGGGTAAGCCATTTAGGACCGAGATGAGGAGAAACTTCTTCACCCAGAGAGTGGTGAACCTGTGGAATTCTCTACCACAGAAAGTAGTTGAGGCCAATTCACTAAATATATTCAAAAGGGAGTTAGATGAAGTCCTTACTACTCGGGGGATCAAGGGTTATGGCGAGAAAGCAGGAAGGGGGTACTGAAGTTTCATGTTCAGCCATGAACTCATTGAATGGCGGTGCAGGCTAGAAGGGCTGAATGGCCTGCTCCTGCACCTATTTTCTATGTTTCTATGTTTCTATGGAGGGACTGACCTATCAAGAAAGACTGGATCAACTGGGCTTGTATTCACTGGAGTTCAGAAGAATGAGAGGGGACCTCATAGAAACATATAAAATTCTGACGGGGTTAGACAGGTTAGATGCAGGAAGAATGTTCCCAATGTTGGGGAAGTCCAGAACCAGGGGTCACAGTCTAAGGATAAGGGGTAAGCCATTTAGGACCGAGATGCGGAGGAACTTCTTCACCCAGAGAGTGGTGAACCTGTGGAATTCTCTACCACAGAAAGTTGTTGAGGCCAATTCACTAAATATATTCAAAAAGGAGTTAGATGAGGTCCTTACTGCTAGGGGGATCAAGGGGTATGGCGAGAAAGCAGGAATGGGGTACTGAAGTTGAATGTTCAGCCATGAACTCATTGAATGGCGGTGCAGGCTAGAAGGGCCGAATGGCCTACTCCTGCACCTATTTTCTATGTTTCTATGTTTCTATATAAAGGCAGGTCTCAGGCAAGTGTGGCATTCGAGAGCTGTGTAATAAAGGTGCAGGTCCTGAGTAACCTTTACTTCAGCATGTGCCTCATGTGAGTCTGTACTGCAGGGACAGGACTTTACAGTTTCAACAACATTGCGTGGACCGTGTCATCGGTCCTCCGCAGGGGGTGGGGGTGGGGGTTTGGAGCTCAGGGGACCCCGGTGTGGAGGAGCATGATGGGAGTTTGGTGCAGAAGATGGTGGGAGTTTGTGGAGGATGCTGGAAGCTTGGGGAGGATGCTGGGAGTTGGGGGAGGATGCTGGGAGTTGGGGGAGGATGCTGGGAGTTGGGGGAGGATGCTGGGAGTTTGGGGCAGAGGATGCTGGGAGTTGGGGAGGCCGCTGGGAGTTGGAGGAGGATGCTGGGAGTTGGGGAATATGCTGGGAGTTCGGGGAGGATGCTGGGAGTTTGGGGCAGAGGCTGCTGGGAGTTGGGGAGGCTGCTGGGAGTTGGGGAAGGATGCTGGGAGTTGGGGAAGGATGCTGGGAGTTGGGAAAGGATGCTGGGAGTTGGGAGAGGATGCTGGGAGTTGGGGAGGATGCTGGGAGTTTGGGGAAGAGGATGCTGGGAGTTGGAGGAGCATGCTGGGAGCTGGGGGAGGATGCTGGGAGCTAGGGGAAGATGCTGGGAGTTTGGGGAGGATGCTGGGAGTTGGGGGAGGGTGAAGACAGGGACATTGTAGGAGGGTAACAGAGTGAGGTCAGTATGCGGAGCTAGAGGTGATACGGGCGTGAGTAATAATCTGTGCCTCAGCTTCAGACAAATGAACACGTGAAGGAACTCAGGTTACCGGTGTTGTTAACGTGTTCGATGTTCATCCAAGAAACGAGGAAGCTTTTCATTTCTGAGAAACGGCCTCGATTCTGCTTCTCAGTCACAGTGACTTCTCCAGTCTGCATAGTCCCAGCCCGAGGCCCATCTCTGCTGCTCTTTGGTTGTTCAGGACAGCTGGTCCGAGCCCGGCACATGGGCCTTCCTCCCCGGGGAGGTCTGCTCCCTCTGGGAGAGCTGGGACCGAGGGACCTCCCCTCAGGTCGCCCTGAGAGAGCTTGGACCGAGGGACCTCCCCTTGAGTCGCCCTGAGAGAGCTGGGACTGAGGGACCTCCCCTTGGGTCGCCCTGAGAGAGCTGGGACTGAGGGACCTCCCCTTGGGTCGCCCTGAGAGAGCTGGGACCGAGGGACCTCCGCTCGGGTCACCCTGAGAGAGCTGACCCTGAGTGACCTCCCCTTGGGACATCCTGAGAGAGCTGGGACCGAGGGACCTCCTCTCAGGTCACCCTGTATGTCAGTGCCAAACCCGCTGGTAACCTGGAGATTGAACAGCGCCCACACTCCCCTCCCCCTCCCACTCCCGACCAGCGAAAGAATGACCTCAATTGTTTTAAGTGATCTGAGACTTCTTTGTCCCCACAAAACACAAGAACATAAGAAATAGGAGCAGGAGTCGGCCATTCAGCCCCTCGAGCCTGCTCCGCCATTCAATAAGATCATGGCTGATCTGATCTTGTCCTCAACTCCACTTCCCTGCCCGCTCCCCATAACCCTGGACTCCTCGATCGTTCAAAAATCTGTCGATCTCCGCCTTAAATATATTTAATGACCCAGCCTCCACAGCTCTCTGGGGCAGAGAATTCCACAGATTTACGACCCCTTATTCTGAAACTATGCCCCCTTGAGGGTTTGATTTTATGTTGAAACGAATGGGGGGCTAAATTGGGCCACGTAGCGCCTGTTTTTAGGTGCTATGCAGTCTACTAAGACTGGAAAATGGGGTCGCAAATGCGTGCGTGTGAAGTGCACACGAACCATTTGGCGAAGGAGTCTGCGCGCACGGGCATACCGAGCATCGGCGGCAGGGAGAGCAGGGGAGGGGGCTGATGACCTGAAGCAGCGTGCAATGCTAATTTCAAGCCCCCGCCGTATTTTCCAACTCCGCGCTCCGCACTCCGCACTCCGACCCCACACTCCGACCTCACACTGCGCATTCCGACCCCACACTCCGCACTCCGACCCGGCACTCCGCACTCCGCACTCCGACCTCACACTCCGCACTCCGACCCTGCACTCCGCACTCCGACCCCACACTCCGACCTCACACTCCGACCCCACACTCCGCACTCCGACCCCACACTCCGCACTCCGACCCCACACTCCGACCTCGCACTGCGCATTCCGACCCCACACTCCGCACTCTGACCCTGCACTCCGTACTCCGACCTCACATTCCGCACTCCGACCTCACACTCCGCACTCCGACCCCACACTCCGCATTCCGACCCCACACTCCACACGTGGCACTCCGACCCTGCACTCCGACCCCACACTCCGCACTCCGACCCCGCACTCCACACTCCGACCTCACACTCCACACTCCACACTCCGACCCCACACTCCGACCCCACACTCCACACTCCACACTCCGACCCAACACTCCGACCCCACACTCCACACTCCGACCCCACACTCCGACCCCGCACTCCACACTCCACACTCCGACCCCACACTCCAACCCCATACTCCGACCCCGCACTCCGACCCCACACTCCGACCCCACACTCCGACCCCACACTCCGACCCCACACTCCACACTCCGACCCCACACTCCGACCCCGCACTCCGACCCCATACTCCGACCCCGCACTCCGACCCCACACTCCGACCCCACACTCCGACCCCGCACTTCGACCCCACACTCCGACCCCACACTCCACACATCACACTCCGACCCCACACTCCGACCCCACACTCCGACCCCACACTCCGACCCCACACTCCGACCCCACACTCCGACCCCGCACTCCGACCCTGCACTCCACACTCCACACTCCGACCCCACACTCCACACTCCGACCCCACACTCCGACCCCGCACTCCACACTCCACACTCCGACACCGCACTCCGACCCTGCACTCCACACTCCACACTCCGACCCCGCACTCCACACTCCACACTCCGACCCCGCACTCCGAACCCACACTCCGACCCCGCACTCCGACCCTACACTCCGACCCCACACTCCGACCCCGCACTCCACACTCCGCACTCCACACTCCGCACTCCACACTCCGACCCCACACTCCGACCCCACACTCCGACCCCGCACTCCGACCCCGCACTCCACACTCCACACTCCACACTCCACAGTCCGACCCCACACTCCGACCCCATACTCCGACCCCGCACTCCGACCCCGCACTCCACACTCCACACTCCACAGTCCGACCCCACACTCCGACCCCACACTCCGACCCCACACTCCGACCCCGCACTCCACACTCCACACTCCGACCCCACACTCTGACCCCACACTCCGACCCCGCACTCCGACCCCGCACTCCACACTCCACACTTCGACCCCACACTCCGACCCCGCACTCCACACCCCACACTCCGACCCCACACTCCGACCCCACACTCCGACCCCACACTCCGACCCCACACTCCGACCCCACACTCCACACTCCACACTCCGACCCCACACTCCGACCCCACACTCCGACCCTGCACTCCACACTCCACACTCCGACCCCACACCCCACACTCCGACCCCACACTCCGACCCCACACTCCGACCCCACACTCCGACCCCACACTCCACACTCCGACCCAACACTCCGACCCCACACTCCACACTCCGACCCCGCACTCCACACTCCACACTCCGACCCCACACTCCGACCCCACACTCCGACCCCACACTCCGACCCCACACTCCACACTCCACACTCCGACCCCACACTCCGACCCCACACTCCGACCCCGCACTCCACACTCCACACTCTGACCCCGCACTCGGACCCCATACTCCGACCCCGCACTCCGACCCCACACTCCGACCCCACACTCTGACCCCACACCCCACACTCCGACCCCACACTCCGACCCCACACTCCGACCCCACACTCCACACTCCGACCCCACACTCCGACCCCACACTCTGACCCCACACCCCACACTCCGACCCCACACTCCGACCCCACACTCCGACCCCACACTCCACACTCCGACCCCACACTCCGACCCCGCACTCCACACTCCAAACTCCGACCCCACACTCCGACCCCGCACTCCGACCCCGCACTCCGACCCCGCACTCCGACCCCGCACTCCGACCCCACACTCCGACCCCACACTCCGACCCCACACTCTGACCCCACACTCCGACCCCACACTCCGACCCCACACTCCACAATCCGACCCCACACTCCGACCCCGCACTCCGACCCCACACTCCGACCCCGCACTCCGACCCCACACTCCGACCCCGCACTCCGACCCCACACTCCGACCCCACACTCCGACCCCACACTCTGACCCCACACTTCGACCCCGCACTCCACACTCCACACTCCGACCCCGCACTCCTACCCCACACTCCGACCCCGCACTCCACACTCCACAATCCGACCCCGCACTCCGAACCCACACTCCGACCCCGCACTCCGACCCCACACTCCGACCCCACACTCCGACCCCACACTCCGACCCCGCACTCCGACCCCGCACTCCGACCCCGCACTCCACACTCCGCACTCCACACTCCGCACTCCACACTCCGCACTCCACACTCCGACCCCACACTCCGACCCCACACTCCGACCCCGCACTCCGACCCCACACTCCGACCCCACACTCCGACCCCACACTCCGACCCCGCACTCCACACTCCGCACTCCACACTCCACACTCCGAACCCACACTCTGACCCCGCACTCCGACCCCGCACTCCATACTCCACACTCCACACTCCACAGTCCGACCCCACACTCCGTACCCACACTCCGACCCCGCACTCCGACCCCGCACTCCACACTCCACACTCCACACTCCACAGTCCGACCCCACACTCCGACCCCACACTCCGACCCCGCACTCCACACTCCACACTCCGACCCCGCACTCTGACCCCGCACTCCGACCCCGCACTCCGACCCCGCACTCCACACTCCACACTCCGACCCCGCACTCCACACTCCACACTCCGACCCCACACTCCGACCCCACACTCCGACCCCACACTCCGACCCCACACTCCACACTCCACACTCCGACCCCACACTCCGACCCCACACTCCGACCCCACACTCCGACCCTGCACTCCACACTCCACACTCCGACCCCACACCCCACACTCCGACCCCACACTCCGACCCCACACTCCGACCCCACACTCCGACCCCACACTCCGACCCCACACTCCACACTCCACACTCCGACCCAACACTCCGACCCCACACTCCACACTCCGACCCCGCACTCCGACCCCATACTCCGACCCCGCACTCCGACACCACACTCCGACCCCGCACTCCACACTGCACACTCTGACCCCGCACTCGGACCCCATACTCTGACCCCGCACTCGGACCCCATACTCTGACCCCGCACTCCGACCCCACACTCCGACCCCACACTCTGACCCCACACTCCACACTCCGACCCCACACTCCGACCCCACACTCTACACTCCGACCCCGCACTCCGACCCTGCACTCCGACCCCACACTCCGACCCCACACTCCGACCCCACACTCCACACATCACACTCCGACCCCACACTCCGACCCCGCACTCCGACCCCAGACTCCGACCCCACACTCCGACCCCGCACTCCACAGTCCACACTCCACACTCCGACCCCACACTCCGACCCCACACTCCGACCCCACACTCCGACCCCGCACTCCGACCCCACACTCCGACCCCACACTCCACACATCACACTCCGACCCCGCACTCCGACCCCACACTCCGACCCCACACTCCGACCCCGCACTCCACACTCCGACCCCACACTCCGACCCCGCACTCCGAACCCACACTCCGACCCCGCACTCCACACTCCGACCCCACACTCCGACCCCACACTCCGACCCCGCACTCCACACTCCACACTCCACACTCCACACTCCGACCCCACACTCCGCACTCCGACCCCACACTCCGACCCTGCACTCCACATTCCACACTCCGACCCCACACTCCGACCCCACACTCCGACCCCGCACTCCACACTCCACACTCCGACCCCACACTCCGACCCCACACTCCGACCCCGCACTCCACATTCCACACTCCGACCCCACACTCCGACCCCACACTCCGACCCCACACTCCGACCCTGCACTCCACATTCCACACTCCGACCCCACACTCCGACCCTGCACTCCACATTCCACACTCCGACCCCGCACTCCGACCCCACACTCCGAACCCACACTCCGACCCCGCACTCCGACCCCGCACTCCACACTCCACACTCCGACCCCGCACTCCGACCCCGCACTCCGACCCCACACTCCGAACCCACACTCCGACCCCGCACTCCGACCCCGCACTCCACACTCCACACTCCGACCCCGCACTCCGACCCCGCACTCCGACCCCACACTCCGAACCCACACTCCGACCCCACACTCCGACCCCGCACTCCACACTCCACACTCCGACCCCACACTCCGACCCCACACTCCGACCCCACACTCCACACATCACACTCCGACCCCGCACTCCGACCCCGCACTCCACAATCCACACTCCGACCCCACACTCCGACCCCACACTCCGACCCTGCACTCCACACTCCACACTCCACACTCCGACCCCACACTCCGACCCCACACTCCGACCCCGCACTCCGACCCCGCACTCCACACTCCACACTCCGATCCCACACTCCGACCCCACACTCCGACCCCGCACTCCACATTCCGACCCCGCACTCCACACTCCACACTCCGACCCCACACTCCGACCCCACACTCCGACCCCGCACTCCACACTCCACACTCCGACCCCACACTCCGACCCCACACTCTGACCCCACACTCCACACTCCACACTCCGACCCCACACTCCGACCCCGCACTCCACACTCCGACCCCGCACTCCGACCCCACACTCCGACCCCGCACTCCGACCCCGCACTCCGACCCCACACTCCGACCCCGCACTCCGACCCCGCACTCCACACTCCACACTCCACACTCCACACTCCGACCCCACACTCCACACTCCAAACTCCGACCCCACACTCTGACCGCACACTCTGACCCCACACTCCGACCCCGCACTCCGACCCCACACTCCGACCCCGCACTCCACACTCCACACTCCGACCCCACACTCCGACCCCACACTCCGACCCCGCACTCCGACCCCGCACTCCACACTCCACACTCCACACTCCGACCCCACACTCCGACCCCGCACTCCGACCCCAGACTCCGACCCCAGACTCCGACCCTGCACTCCACACTCTACATTCCGACCCCACACTCCGACCCCACACTCCGACCCCGCACTCCGACCCCACACTCCGACCCCACACTCCGACCCTGCACTCCACATTCCACACTCCGACCCCACACTCCGACCCCACACTCCGACCCCGCACTCCACACTCCAAACTCCGACCCCACACTCCGACCCCGCACTCCGACCCCGCACTCCGACCCCGCACTCCGACCCCACTCTCCGACCCCACACTCCACACTCCGACCTCACATTCCGACCCCACACTCCGACCCCACACTCCGACCCCGCACTCCGACCCCGCACTCCACACTCCACACTTCACACTCCGACCCCGCACTCCGAACCCACACTCCGACCCCACACTCCGACCCCGCACTCCACACTCCGACCCCACACTCCACACTCCGACCCCACACTCCGACCCCGCACTCCACACTCCACGCTCCGACCCCGCACTCCGAACCCACACTCCGACCCCACACTCCGACACCGCACTCCACACTCCGACCCCACACTCCGACCCCGCACTCCACACTCCACGCTCCGACCCCGCACTCCGAACCCACACTCCGACCCCACACTCCGACCCCGCACTCAACACTCCGCACTCCACACTCCGACCCCACACTCCGACCCCACACTCCGACCCCGCACTCCACACTCCACACTTCACACTCCGACCCCGCACTCCGAACCCACACTCCGACCCCACACTCCGACCCCGCACTCCACACTCCGACCCCACACTCCGACCCTGCACTCCACACTCCACACTCCGACCCCGCACTCCGACCCCACACTCCGACCCCGCACTCCGACCCCGCACTCCGACCCCACACTCCGACCCCACACTCCGACCCCGCACTCCACACTCCACACTCCACACTCCGACCCCACACTCCGACCCCACACTCCGACCCCACACTCCGACCCCGCACTCCGACTCCGCACTCCACACTCCACACTTCACACTCCGACCCCGCACTCCGAACCCACACTCCGACCCCACACTCCGACCCCGCATTCCACACTCCGACCCCACACTCCGACCCCGCACTCCACACTCCGACCCCACACTCCGACCCCGCACTCCACACTCCACGCTCCGACCCCGCACTCCACACTCCACGCTCCGACCCCGCACTCCGAACCCACACTCCGACCCCACACTCCGACCCCGCACTCCACACTCCGCACTCCACACTCCGACCCCACACTCCGACCCCACACTCCGACCCCGCTTTCCACACTCCACACTCCACACTCCACACTCCGACCCCACACTCCGACCCCACACTCCGACCCCACACTCCGACCCCACACTCCGACCCCACACTCCGACCCCGCACTCCGACCCCGCACTCCACACTCCACACTCCGATCCCACACTCCGACCCCACACTCCGACCCTGCACTCCACACTCCACACTCCGACCCCACACTCTGACCCCACACTCTGACCCCACACTCCAACCCCGCACTCCGACCCCGCACTCCACACTCCACACTCCGATCCCACACTCCGACCCCACACTCCGACCCCGCACTCCACACTCCACACTCCGACCCCACACTCCGACCCCACACTCTGACCCCACACTCCACACTCCACACTCCGACCCCACACTCCGACCCCACACTCCGACCCCGCACTCCACACTCCACACTCCGACCCCGCACTCCGACCCCACACTCCGACCCCGCACTCCGACCCCACACTCCGACCCCACACTCCGACCCCGCACTCCGACCCCGCACTCCACACTCCACACTCCGACCCCACACTCCGACCCCGCACTCCGACCCCAGACTCCGACCCCAGACTCCGACCCCACACTCCGACCCCGCACTCCACACTCCACACTCCACACTCCGACCCCACACTCCGACCCCACACTCCGACCCCGCACTCCACACTCCACACTCCACACTCCGACCCCACACTCCGACCCCGCACTCCGACCCCGCACTCCGACCCCGCACTCCGACCCCGCACTCCGACCCCACACTCCGACCCCGCACTCCACATTCCACACTCCGACCCCACACTCCGACCCCACACTCCGACCCCACACTCCGACCCCACACTCCGACCCTGCACTCCACATTCCACACTCCAACCCCGCACTCCACACTCCACACTCCGACCCCACACTCCGAACCCACACTCCGACCCCGCACTCCGACCCCGCACTCCACACTCCACACTCCGACCCCACACTCCGCACTCCGACCCCACACTCCGACCCCACACTCCGCACTCCGACCCCACACTCCGACCCCGCACCCCGACCCCGCACTCCACACTCCGACCCCACACTCCGACCCCACACTCCGCACTCCGACCCCACACTCCACACTCCGACCCCACACTCCGACCCCACACTCCGACCCCGCACTCCACACTCCGACCCCGCACTCCACACTCCACACTCCGACCCCACACTCCGACCCCACACTCCGACCCCGCACTCCACACTCCACACTCCGACCCCACACTCCGACCCCACACTCCGACCCCACACTCCGACCCCGCACTCCACACTCCGATCCCGCACTCCACACTCCACACTCCGACCCCACACTCCGACTCCGCACTCCACACTCCGACCCCACACTACGACCCCGCACTCCACACTCCACACTCCGACCCCACACTCCGACCCCACACTCCGACCCCGCACTCCACACTCCGACCCCACACTCCGCACTCACTGCACACTCCAGCCCCCGCCCTGTCTCAGCCTCGCACAGCTGAACACGGCATTAAACGCAATGACGGCCTCCTCACAGGGAGGGCTGCAATATCCTGAGTGGGGGAAAAAAATAATTTTTCACAGTCATTTGCTTTTAAGTGAACTAGTCTGTAGTATGTATATTTTTGAAAGGCTTTGTATTTATTGTAGTCAAGCATAATGGAGAGTTCTATTATATATTAATGCATTGCAATTAGCCAACTGAAACATAAAACTGTGTACTGAAATATTTAGCGATGCATAATGTAAGATAAGTATTTGACTCTTGTAATGACACTGCAATATCTGAAGGGAAATCACTGAGACCTAACTGTTAATCATACTGGGTCTTGTCAATGCAAATCCATATCTTCTCACTCAAGGGTGAAGCCCCGTTTAAGATAGACAACCAAGTATTGGACTGTTTATTTCCCCAGTTAGCTGTAATGTTCTCCCGCCACCTCCCCGTACATTGCCTGCTCACACAAGCTTCTCCTCCGTTGGCCATGGTCAGATCGTCAATGCCTGCAGCTCTCAGGCAGTCCATGTAACGCCAGTGGAGGAGCCAGGGGGATCAGCTTAACCCGAGCCCGTCCGGGACATTGACAGGGTCGGGTCGTACAACCATAGAGATTTACAGCACGGAAGGAGGCCATTTCGACCCTTTGTGTCTGCGCCGGCCGACAAAGAGCTATCCGGCTGAATCCCACTTTCCAGCTCTTGGTCCGTAGTCCTGTTGGTTACAGCACTTGAAAGAAAGAAAGACTTACATTTATATAGCGCCTTTCACGACCACCGGACGTCTCAAAGCGATGGACAGCCGATGAAGTACTTTTGGAGTGTAGTCACTGTTGTAATGTGCGTATCCAAGTACTTTTTAAATGCGATGAGCTTTTCTGCCTTGCCAACCCTTGCAGACAGTGAGTTTCAGACCCCCAGCGACCACCAGTTTTACGCCCCGCCCGACTTTACATTCTGCTGAAGTGAATGGGAGGCGGGAGTGAGTCGCAGTGAGGACGGTGGAGGCAGAACAAGGTCGCCCTGTCCCCAGTGACTGTCTGCCGTGCTCCTTCACAACACTCCCAGGGGCAGTGTTACCCACACCTGCGATGCCACTCATAATTCATTCAGTTCACACAATCTTTTTAGCTTGCATGGTTCACATAAATAGAAAAAGAGAAGGAATTTCTCTCTCTCGCTCTCTCCCGCCTCTTCTGTTTCCATGAAGCTCAGGGTGATGGCTGGGTGGCACTTTGTATTTTGCCCGACGTCACTCCTGTGAAGCACCCTGGGATGTTTTACCATGTTAACGGCACTAAATAAATGAAAGTTGTTGTTGTCGAGTCCCATTTGTGGGTGAGTTGGAATTGGTGACGCCTTGATTTGAAGAAGGAATCGAGCGTTTCAAGATTATAAAAGACTATTACTGAATTATTTCTGCTCTATTGCTTGCCTGATTGCTTGCTGTGAGATCTTTAGTGGGACTACTTGGGTTGCCATCTTGAATTGTACCCTCCTTGTGGAAAGCACCTCTTATCTCCGCACTTGTCCCTACGGATAGCCTGCTATAATTCGGGAATACTGAACCCGCCTCACATCCGTCCCTCCACGTTACAACGCACTCGGAGTGTCTTACACCAGTGGGCCGACACCTGGGTTGCCATTTCTGGTTCGATATTCAGCGGGCGGTTTCATGGTTTGACCTCCAACCTCCCCTCCCCCACGGCTCCGTCATTGGCCGCCGGACAGCTCCATCTCAGCAGCCCCCTGCCGTCCCACCCCGATTGGTGAGCCAATGGGCGAATAGCCTTCTGACGCTAAAAGGGGCGGATTTTCGGTAAGTTGCCGCCTCTGTTTGCGTCCCAGAGGGGGGGAGGCGGTAATGGTGGCGGTGAGCATTTCCGGGCGGGCAGCCCAGCTTCCAGAGCCCCGCCGGGACATTCGGTGCCACGGTTCGGGCGCGAAGCAAATTTCGAGCCGGTGTCGCAACCGGGGGGGGGGCGTTCCACGCCGGCTCGCCTCTCCCAGGCGGTACTGCTCCGCACCCCCGGGGTTTGTGGGGGCACGGAGTAGTGCCGCCCGGCAGAGGCGAGCCGGCGTGTAACGCCACCGGTTGCGACACCGGCTCGAAATGTGCTCCGCGCCCGATCCGTGGCGTCCCTCGGTGGGACCGCCTGGGAACGCGGGCGTTCCGAGACGTAGCGGCCGCAGGGAGGGAAGGAATGCCGACCTCGAGTAAGCGTGATTGGTGATTATTCTTTTACTTTTGCGATTCGTGTGGCTGTGGCGACAGGGGAGTACTGGGATTGTTTTTGGGTGGTTTTTTTTCAGGTTTCCCCCCCCCCCCCCCCCCCTGCCCCGAGGCCTCTCTCGGGACGCTCGGAGGCCGGCTGTTTAGCTCGGGGTTTTTCAGTTGCTCAGTCGGCCCTTGCGCCCCGAGAGAGGTGTGGAACGCCCTCCCCTAGCACCCCGCCCCACACTCAGGGCCCAGCTGGCGAATTTTACGGCTGCAGGCGCAAACCATTTCCCGGCGCAAACGTTACCGCACCGCACCGCCCCGCCCGGGTTAATGCCGTAACAGAGGCACGGCCGAATTTCCAGCCCGAACTGGTGCACAAAGATTGGTCACGTAAGCAAGGTCCTGAAGATGGACACACAGCCAACAGAAGTCAGCACTTCGGGAGTTTTTATTTGTTTGAAATGACAAGCTTTCAATTTGGTTGTTGGTACTTTGCGAGCATGTGACAATGAATCATGACGATGTTAAGAGGATTTAATATGAAGATTGACGGCCCCTGATGTGAAAAGATTTAAACTGATTGATCTCCCTCCTAATTATGTTTCCCTGTGTCTGATAAAGAGGTTCCTTGGCCTAGTGTGCAGCAGTTGCGGTTTAGCAATGCTGGAGTTAAAAAGCACTTAGGTTTCGGTCTGCTTCATGGAAAAATCTTTTGCAGGAAGTTGCACAAACATACAGGGCGCTGTTGTAACCTGACTCTCCGGGGGCAGTGGGGGGGGGGGGGTCGGAGGGGACGCCTGCGGGATCGGGGGGAACGCTGGTTTCATGGCCGCCCAATGTTGCTCTGCACCGGATTCGATCAAGAGTGAAATCGGGCGAGGTGTAAACTCACAGTCGCTCCCGAACCCAACACTTTCTCAACGGCCGGGTCAGGGTAAAATTGGCCCCAGAAATATTGCAGGTGGACAAATGGATTACACTTCTGGAGCTGATCGTAAAACAGTGAATGTAATGTATGCCCCTGTGAGCATGCTCAGGTTTGTAGAGCTGTTGAGTTGGGAATGGCTTAGCCAGTCACGTGATGTTCACAAGACTCAATAAAACCCCAGCCAGTTGGGTTCAGGGCAAAGTCTTCTTCGTAAGCAGTCCCTTGGAGTCGAGGATGACTTGCTCCTACGCTAACATGAGTTCTCAGGAGGCTGATGGGACCAGTGTGGGACCTACAGTCTCTGTCACAGGTGGGGCAGACAGTGGTTGGAGGGACGGGTGGGCGGGGGGCTTGGGTTGCTCTGTGCTCCTTCCGCTGCCTGCGCTTGGCCTCCGCGTGCTCCCGGCGAAGAGACTGGAGGTGTTCGGCGCCTTCCCAGATGCTCCTCCTCCACTTTGGGCGGTCTTGAGCCAGGGATTCCCAGGTGTCATTGGGGATATTGCACTTTTTCAAGGAGGCTTTGAGGGTGTCCTTGAAATGTTTCCTCTGCCCACCTGTAGCAGGTGGTTGTGAGCCCGGTGGATGAACCAGTAATTGGTCGTGTGATTGTTAATCCTTTGCTAATAAACCATCTAGTTCTGAATAGCAATGCGTTGCTATGAATTCTTAAGCAAAGAACCCATGAAGCAAATATATTATAGTGAAAACTTCATTATTCACTCCCACCATCCTTGCTCGTGGATAATGGTACAGAATAACATAAGAAATAGGAGCAGGAGTCGGCCATTCGGCCCCTCGAGCCTGCTCCGCCATTTAATAAAATCATGGCTGATCTGATCTTGGCCTCAACTCCACCTCCCCGCACGCTCCCCATAACCCTTCACTCCCTTATCGCTCAAAAATCTGTCTATCTCCGCCTTGAATATATTCAATGACCCAGCCTCCACAGCTCTCTGGGGCAGAGAATTCCAAAGACTCACGACTCTCTGAGAGAAGAAATTCCTCCTCATCTCCATCTTAAATGGGAGACCCCTTATTCTGAAGCTATGCCCCCTAGTTCTAGAGTCCCCCACGAGGGAAAACATCCTTTCAGCATCTACCCCGAAAGGCGCTATATAAATGCAAGTCTTTCTTTGTGGAAGCTCTTACTGTCTGTTTTTATATTTCTTGCTAGTTTACTCTCATAATCTACTTTCTCCCTCTTTGTTATTTTTTTAGTCATCCTTTGGCAGAGATGTTGGCAGAGAGTGAGCAGTCCTCAATTTATGGTCTGGTCTGGTACCACAGGGCAATAAAACCTGTGTGGAAGGAACGCTCAGTGTGTTTCTGAGAGACATTGTCATTTGCAGCTTTCTTGTAACGGGGCCCAACACAGATACAACAAAGTCATAATTACTTCCAACTGCTCACTTTGTGCCATCGTCGCTTGTTCCCAAATTTACCTCACTTTTATTTTGCTGACTTTGAGGAGGTTTACCAGGATGGCACCAGGGATGAGGGGCTTCAGTTATGAGGAGAGCTTGGAAAAGTTAGGGCAGTTCTCCTTGGAGCAGAGAAGGTTAAGAGGTGAGCTAACAGAGGTTTTCAGGATGACGAGGGGTTTTGATCGCGTAGAGAGAGAACAACTATTCCCTCGAGCGAGGGGGTCAATAAGCAGAGGTCAGAGGCACTGGTAAAGGATCTGGAGGGGAGATGGGGAGAATGTTTTCACTCCGAGAGTTGTGGGGATCTAGAATCCTCACCTGCACAGGTGGTGGGAGCGGATTCCATCAAAAGTTTTCAAAGGGAGTTGGGCAGGTCCTGGAGGATGAGGAGCTGACAGGGTTATTCAACCCTCTGCAAACTAGAGGTCATCTAAAACTCGGCTGACCCGTGTCCTAACTCGCACCGAGTCCCGCTCACCCATCACCCCTTGTGCTCGCTGCCCCGTGTCCTAACTCGCACCGAGTCCCGCTCACCCATCACCCCTTGTGCTCGCTGCCCCGTGTCCTAACTCGCACCCAGTCCCGCTCACCCATCACCCCTTGTGCTCGCTGCCCCGTGTCCTAACTCGCACCGAGTCCCGCTCACCCATCACCCCCTGTGCTCGCTGACCCGTGTCCTAACTCACACCGGGTCCCGCTCACCCATCACCCCCTGTGCTCGCTGACCCGTGTCCTAACTCACACCGGGTCCCGCTCACCCATCACCCCCTGTGCTCACTGACTCGTGTCCTAACTCACACCGGGTCCCGCTCACCCATCATCCCCTGTGCTCACTGACCCATGTCCTAACTCACACCGAGTCCCGCTCACCCATCACCCCCTGTGCTCACTGACCTTCATTGGCTCCCGGTTATGTAACGCCCTATCGCTGTAATCTCCTCCAGCCCCACAAACCCCCCCTTCCCCCCGCAGATGTCCGCGCTCCTCTAATTCTGACCTCTTGAGCATCGCTGATTATAATCGCTCCACCGTTAAAGCTCCAGACACCGAATGAATATGAGACCCAAAGAACATAGTGAACGTTAAAAACCACTTTAAACTATCATTCTGTCAGACGATCAGATTGAAGCAACAGAAATGGAAAGTAATTTTTCGGTGAGGTTTGGTTTGTGTCAGACAGGAAGAAGTTGGACATCAATGCACTGTGCAAGGCATTGTCCCAACAACCTTCTAGTAAGCCAGGAGACGGGTGGATAATTAGAGCCTTGATAATGGAGCGGCAGAGAGAAAGGATTTTGCCGGAGGATAGCAGACCCTTGGCTAACCAATGATTGTCCAGTTGCAATGCCCTGAAGTGTCTGATCAAGTGTTGCTGCCGTAATGTGAGACAGGCATAACTTTGAGCTGAGGCTGTCAGTCTCAGGCTCTCTCCTTGCGATATCTCAGTGTTACCCCATCAAATGTCAGCACACTGCTGCCGTGACCCTGCCCATTTGGAAAAAAAAGAAAGACTTGCATTTATATAGCGCCTTTCACGACCACCGGACGTCTCAAAGCACTTGGCAGCCAATGAAGTACTTTGGGAGTGTAGTCACTGTTGTAGCGTGGGAAACGCAGCTGCCAGTTTGCGCACAGCAAGCTCCCATAACCTACAAAGTGATAATGAGCAGATCATGGAGGGTCGGAGGTATGGGGCGGGGTAGGATATTTGACAGAGACAGGGTCTCGCCAGGGGGAGACCCCCAATGTTTTATCCTGGGCCTATGTACCATTATCCACACCAGGGGTCACCGTCTTGACACAGCCATTTGCGTGTGCCACCACTTATTTTGTTTTTTCCCAATCTCCTTTCCTTTAGCTGTAAAACTGTGGGAACATTCCCATCACTATCGGCACTAGTGTGTCTCCCGTGGTGTTGCTCACTGATGTTCTGGAGCAGGCTTGTGACAAGCAGCTGCTAAACCTGGCCTGTCCCTTTAATTCCTCTGTAGGTAACCTTGGCTACGCTCAAATTGCTGAGATGAGTTAGTGGTTAGAAAATGTAACTGGACGGGTCAGGAAAACCCAGTATTTTTTTCCACAACATAGTTGGACAGTATTTACAGCAGAAACAGACCCCTGCTCCGTATGCCCCACTCGAGCCCTCTCCCACCCTTCTCCGTCTACTCCATCACCATAACCCTCTATTCCCTTCTCCCTCATGTGTTTATCCAGCCTCCCCTTAAATGCATGGATACTATTCGCCTCAACCCCTCCCTGTAGCAGCGAGTTCCACAATCCCACCGCTCTCTGGGTAAAGAAGCTTCTCCTGAATTCCCCGATTGGATTTATCGGGTGCCGATCTTATATTGATGGCCCCGAGTTCTGGTCTCCCCCACACGTGGAAACATCTTCTCTACGTCTACCCTATCGAACCCTTTCATAATCTGAAAGAACTCTTGTCAGCTCACCCCTCGGCCGTCACTTTTCAAGACATACAGAAGGTTCTTTTGCATTTGCAACAAAGTGAGAATTGCTGGCGTGTGATAGACAAGTGTGAGGTTTAGGGCTATATTTACACAGATGTGCGCGACAGATACATCACATGGCATTGCTTGCGTTGAATCAGAGACTGTGCTCTCACTCATCTGCCACCTTCCTGCTGCTCTTTACTCCATCTCTCCTCCACTTCACCGTTGCTTCTCTTTCTCTTCTCTTTTGTCCCGCTCTGCCTCTCTCTTCCTGCTCGTTTTTCTCTCTTCTTCCCAATCTTTATTTCTTTTCTATTGTGTGGGAGATGGTCGGGAAGGGCAGCCGAGGGTCACATTTACCAGTCCGGGGCCGAGGGAGGCAGTGATTCCTTTCATATCCCCCGTTACCTCACCCCATCCTCGCAGCTTCTCGCCACCCCATCATTCCCATCGCCTTTCACCCCTGACCCCCTCTCCCCCCTCCCCCCTCACTCCCAGCACATGTCTGCCCCCTCTCCCCTCACTCCCAGCACATGTTTCTCCCCCCCTCCCCCCTCACTCCCAGCACGTGTCTGATCCCTCTCCCCTCACTCCCAGCACATGTCTGCCCCCTCTCCCCTCACTCCCAGCACATGTTTCTCCCCCCCTCCCCCCTCACTCCCAGCACGTGACTGATCCCTCTCCCCTCACTCCCAGCATGTGTCTGATCCCTCTCCCCTCACTCCCAGCACGTGTCTGATCCCTCTCCCCTCACTCCCAGCACATGTCTGTCCCATCTCCCCTCACTCCCAGCACATGTCTCCCCCCTCCCCCCTCACTCCCAGCACGTGTCTGATCCCTCTCCCCTCACTCCCAGCACATGTCTGTCCCCTCTCCCCTCACTCCCAGCACTTGTCTCTCCCCCCTCCCCTCTCACTCCCAGCACATGTCTGCTCCCTCTCCCCTCACTCCCAGCACATGTCTCTCCCCCCTCCCCCTCACTCCCAGCACGTGTCTGATCCCTCTCCCCTCACTCCCAGCATGTGTCTGATCCCTCTCCCCTCACTCCCAGCATGTGTCTGATCCCTCTCCCCTCACTCCCAGCACGTGTCTGATCCCTCTCCCCTCACTCCCAGCACGTGTCTGATCCCTCTCCCCTCACTCCCAGCACGTGTCTGATCCCTCTCCCCTCACTCCCAGCACATGTCTGTCCCCTCTCCCCTCACTCCCAGCACTTGTCTCTCCCCCCTCCCCCCTCACTCCCAGCACATGTCTGCTCCCTCTCCCCTCACTCCCAGCACATGTCTCTCCCCCCTCCCCCTCACTCCCAGCACGTGTCTGATCCCTCTCCCCTCACTCCCAGCATGTGTCTGATCCCTCTCCCCTCACTCCCAGCATGTGTCTGATCCCTCTCCCCTCACTCCCAGCACATGTCTCCCCCCTCCCCCCTCACTCCCAGCATGGGTCTGATCCCTCTCCCCTCACTCCCAGCACGTGTCTGATCCCTCTCCCCTCATTCCCAACACAGACCTGCCCCCTCTCCCCTCACTCCCAGCACGTCCTGCCCCCTCTCCCCCTCACTCCCAGCACATATCTAATCCCTCTCCCTTCACATTACCTCCTCATGTCCTGCATCCTCCGTAACCCCCTCTCTCACCCTGCTCCTGCCATTCATCCCTCCAGCACATCTCACCTCCTCGTTCCTCCATTTGCACCCTCCGCACCCCATGCTCCTCTGGGGCAGCCGTTTCATGACCCGTTCAATTCTCTGCCCCCTCTCCCTTAGCAACCTCACCCCAAATCACCCTCCATTACCTTCCCCCCACCACCGAAGCAAAAGCTCCACTTCACCACGCTCCCCCTGCCCCTTCCCAATTCCCTGACAAAGCTCCTTCTTCTCATCAGGAAAACGTGCCCAAAATCTAACCTACAGAAATGGAGCTGGGAGACGCAGCTTAGAGGAAAGGCACCGCCACCTAGTGTTGGGAGGTGAGTAACGACCTGCTACCTACCTTGCATTTAACAGCACAGGTGTGACAGCCAAACAGGAAGTAAGAGCAATCACTTTCCAATCCTCTCTGGCTACAGGTGTGGAACTGGAGGACTGGAGGATTGTTAATGTTGTACCTTTGTTTAAAAAGGGAGAAAGGGATAGACGAGTCAATACAAGAGTCAATATAACCTCAGTGATGGGAAAATGACTGGGAAAAATCCTGAGGGACAGGATAAATCTTCATTTAGAAAGACATGGATTAATCAAGGGCAGTCAGCACAGATTTGTTAAGGGAAGGTTGCGTCTGACGAACTTGATAGAATTTTTTGAGGAGGTAACCAGGAGGGTCGATGAGGGCAGTGTGTACGATGTAGTGTATATGGATTTTAGCAAAGCTTTTGATAAGGTCCCACATGGCAGACTGGTCACAAAAGTAAAAGGCCATGGGATCCAGGGCGGAGTGGCAAGTTGGATCCAAAATTGGCTCAGAGGCAGGAAGCAGAGGGTAATGGTCGATGGATGTTTTTGTGACTGGAAGGCTGCATCCAGTGGGGTTCCGCAAGGGCTCAGTGCTGGGTCCCTTGCTTTTTGTGGTATTTATCAATGACTTGGACTTGAATGTTGCAGGGTATGATTGAGAAGTTTGCAGATGACACTAAAATCGGCTGTGTAGTTAATAATGAAGAAGAAAGCTGCGGACTGCAGGAATATAGCAATGTACTGGTCAGGTGGGCAGAACAGTGGCAAACGGAATTCAATCCGGGTAAGTGTGAGGTAATGTATTTGGGGAGGTCTAACAAGGCAAGAGAATACACATTAAATAGTAGGACACTGAGAAGTGTAGAGGAACAAAGGGACCTTGGAGTGCAGATCCACAGATCCCGGAAGGTAGCCGGCCAGGTAGATAAGGTGGTTAAGAAGGCATATGGAATACTTGTCTTTATTAGCCGAAGCATGGAATACAAGAACAGGGGGGTTATGCTTGAACTGTATAAAACACTGGTTAGGCTGCAGCTGGAGTACTGCGTGCAGTTCTGGTCACCGCATTACAGGAAAGATGTGATTGCACTGGAGAGGGTGCAGAGGAGATTTACAAGAATGTTGCCTGGACTGGAGAATTTTGGCTATGAGGACAGATTGGAGATGCTGGGTCTGTTTTCTTTGGAACAGAGAAGGCTGAGGGGATAACATAAGAACTTAAGAAATAGGAGCAGGAATCGGCCATTTGGCCCCTCGAACCTGCTCTGCCATTCAATAGGATCATGACTGATCTGATCTTAGGCTCAGCTCCACTTCCGCGCCCACTCCCCTTATCCCCTCACTCCCTTTTCGCTCAAAAATCTGTCTATCTCTGTCTTAAATATATTTAATGACCCAGTCTCCACAGCTCTCTGGGGCAGAGAATTTCCCAGAATTCCAAGTTTGAAATGGGCGACCTCTTATTACTTCTTACTATGCCCCCTAGTTCTAAATTCCCCCATGAGGGGAAACATCCTCTCCGCATCCACCTTGTCGAGCCCCCTCAGTATCTTATACGTTTCAATAAGATCACCTCTCATTCTTCTGAACTCCAATGAGTATAGGCCCAACCTACTCAACCTTTCTTCATAAGACAACCCCCTCATCTCCAGGATCAACCGAGTGAATCCTCTCTAAACTGCCTGCAATGCAAGTGTATCCCTCCTTAAATAAAGAGACCAAAACTGTACACAGTACTCCAGGTGTGGCCTCACCAATACCCTGTACAGTTGTAGCAAGACTTCTCTGCTTTTATACTCTATCCCCTTTGGATTAAAGGCTAACATTCCATTTGCTTTCCTGATTACTTGCTGCACCTGCATACTAACTTTTTGTGTTTCATGCACAAGGACCCCCAGGTCCCTCTGCACTGCAACATTTTATAATCTCTCTCCATTTAAATAATAATTTGCTTTTATATTTTTTCTGCCAAAGTGGATAACCTCACACTTTCCCACATTATACTCCATCTGCCAAATGTTAGCCCACTCACTTAGCCTGTCTGTATCCCTTTGCAGATTTTTTGTGCTTTCCCACCCATCTTTGTATCATCAGCAAACTTGGCTACATTACACTCGGTCCCTTCATCCAAGTCATTAATATAGACTGTAAATAGTTGAGGCCCCAGCACCGATCCCTGCGACACCCTACTAGTTACCATTTGCCAACCGGAAAATGACCCATTTATCTTGACTCTGTTTTGTTAGTTAGCTGATCCGCTATCCATGCCAATATATTACCCCCAACCCCGTGAGCTTTTATCTTGTGCAGTAATCTTTTATGTGGCACCTTATCGAATGACTTCTGGAAATCCAAATACACGACATCTACTGGTCCCCCCTGATAGGTCCTTACTATACAGTATAAATGCACACGAGGCCCATGCTTGAGGGAAGGTCAGTCTGTGACCTGTCCTTTATTCCTTAGCACTCAAGTGATGAAGGTGGGTGGAGCTTCCCCTTTTGTGCCTGAAGGTCCAGGTTAGGAGTGTCTCCCACCTAGTGGTCATTGTTCTCACAGTGTACAACTTAGGTCAGTTTATACATGGGTTACAATGCTGGTTGAATACATGACATCACCTTATCCACTCTGCTTGTTACATCCTCAAAGAACTCCAGCAAATTTGTCAAACATGATTTCCCTTTCATAAAACCATGCTTGACTGTATTATGCTTTTCCAAAAGTCCTGCTACTGCTTCCTTAATAATGGACTCCAGCATTTTCTCAACGACAGATGTTAGGCTAACTGGTCTATAGTTTCCTGCTTTCTGTCCGCCTCCTTTTTTAAATAGGATGTTTTTAATGTCCTCTACCGTGAAGACCGATACAAAATATTTCCCTGTTCCCCATTATTAATTCCCCAGTCTCATCCTCTAAAGGCCCAACGTTTATTTTAGCTACTCTCTTCCTTTTTATGTACCTGGACTATATGCCGTAGACACCTCAATACACTGGAGAAATACCACCAGCACTGCCTCCGCAAGATCCTGCAAATCCACTGGGAGGACAGACGCACCAACGTCAGTGTTCCCGCTCAGGCCAACATCCCCAGCATCGAAGCACTGACCACACTCGACCAGCTCCGTTGGGTGGGCCACATCGTCCACATGCCCGACACAAGACTTCCAAAGCAAGCGCTCTACTCGGAGCTCTGACTCGGCAAGCGAGCCTCAGATGGGCAGAGGAAACATTTCAAGGACACTCTCAAAGCCTCCCTGATAAGGTGCAACATCCCCACTGACGCCTGGGAATCCCTGGCCAAAGACCGCCCGAAGTGGAGGAAGTGCATCCGGGAGGGCGCTGAGCACTTTGAGTCTCATCGCTGAGAGCATGCAGAAATCAAGCGCAGGCAGCAGAAGGAGCGTGTGGCAAACCAGACTCCCCACCCACCCTTTTCTTCAACCACTGTCTGTCCCACCTGTGACAGAGACTGTAATTCCCGTATTGGACTGTACAGTCACCTGAGAACGCACTTTTAGAGTGGAAGCAAGTCTTCCTCGATTTCGAGGGACTGCCTATGATGATGATGTAGAAACTCTTACTATCTGTTTTTATATTTCTTTCTAGTTTATTCTCATAATCTATCTTCCCTCTCTTTATTATGTTGTAGTTTCTCAATCCTCTGGCCTCCCATTAATCTTGGCCACTTTGTATGCCATTGTTTTCAATTTGAAACCATTCTTTACTTCCTTAGTTACCCATGGATCCCCTCTCTTAAAATCTTTCCTTCTCACTGGAATAGGTGTTTTTTGCGAGTTATGAAATATCTCCTTAAATGTCTGCCACTGCCCATCAACCGTCCCACACTTTAATCTATTTTCGCAGTCCGCTTTAGCCAACTCTGCCTTCATACCTTTGCAGTCTCCTTTATTTAAGCTTAGGACCCTGGTTTGAGATCCAACTTTCTCATCCTCCAACTGAATTTGAAATTCAGCCATGCTATGATTACTCTTTCCTAGAGGATCCTTTACTAGGAGATCGTTTATTAATCTCGTCTCATTACGCAGTACCAGATCTAAGATAGCCTGCTCCCTGGTTGGTTCCCCAACATACTATTCAAGGAAACTATCCCGGATACACTCTATGCACTCTTCCTCAAGGCTACCCTGGCTAATTTGATTTGCCCAATCAATATTAAGATTAAAATCGCCCATAATTATTGCCATTCCTTTTTTAAAAGCCGCCATTATTTCTTGATTTATACTCCGTCCAACAGTGCAGCTATTATTAGGAGGCCTATAGACTACGCCCACCAGTGACTTCTTCCCTTATTATTTCTTCTCTTCACCCAAACTGATCCTACTTCTTGATCTTCTGAGCCAGTATCATTTCTCACGAGTGCACTGATCTCATCCTTTATTAACAGAGCTACTCCACCTTCATGTTCCTTTCTGTCTATCCTTCCGATAGACAGAGACCTTATTGAGGTGTATAAAATTATGAGGGGCCTGGATAGAGTGGAGAGGAAGGACCTGTTTCCCATGGCAGAGGGGTCAACAACCAGGGGGCACAGATTTAAAGTAATTGGGCGGAGGCTTAGAGAGGATTTGAGGGGAAATTTCTTCATTAGCTGATGGGGGTCTGGAACGCACTGCCTGAAAGGGTGGTAGAGGCAGAAACCCTCACCACATTTAGAAAATACTTGGATGTGCACTTGAAGTGCCGTAACCTGGGCCCCCAACTTACGCTTCCCCTGGGTCTCGATCACATCCCTCCACAGTCTCTCGCCTCTCCCTCGTCCTGACCTCGCCGCTCCTGCTGTACCTGCCCACGCTCCAATCACCGACCTGGACCTTGATGACATCACTCTTCGCTGCTGTCGCCCTCCTGCACCAGCTCGCGCTGCTCCCTGGAGTAGTACGCCTCCACGCTGCTCCCGAGGCCGCTCACCGCTCCTTTTATGGCCCCGACCTGCCGCTGGTGTTTTTGGTACTGTGTCGTGTGATTGCTAAACCTTTGCTAATAAACCATCTAGTTCTTAA
Organism: Pristiophorus japonicus; assembly: GCF_044704955.1. Taxonomy (NCBI): domain Eukaryota; kingdom Metazoa; phylum Chordata; class Chondrichthyes; family Pristiophoridae; genus Pristiophorus; species Pristiophorus japonicus. The sequence continues at coordinate 56,579,482 of NC_091998.1, read as the reverse complement.
TAGCAATGTGTTGCTATGAATTCTTAAGCAAGGAGCCCATGAAGCAAATACGTTACAGTACTCAGTTGAGGGACATGCAGCGAGTGATGTAAAGTTCACTGGCTTATTGAGAGAGTTCCATTAAATTGATTTTAATTGCTGGTGGGAGTTCTAATTAGACTGAATGGACAAAGTAGGTGGCGGTGAGTGTAATACCACTTCTGATTTAATTATAATCAGATTATGCATATGAGGAATGTTTATTCAGGTGTCGGGAGAGTTTATTGAATAATAATACAAATCATTGCATATTATTCGTCCAATAATCTACTCGGCTAAGTCTGACAATGAATTAGTGAGAATGTTCAGACAATCTTAGTTTAGCTCAGCGGGTAAACACTCCCACCTCCGAGTCTGAAGGTTGTGCATTTTTTGACCCACTCCAAGACTTGAGCACATACTGAGGGAGTGATCTCACTGCTGTCAGTTAACAGTGAGAGCGTTTGAGAGTGGGAGCGTGAGAGTGGGAGAGTGAGAGTGGGAGTGTGTGAGAGTGAGAGAGTGAGAGCATTTGAGAGTGAGAGCGTTTGAGAGTGAGAGCGTGAAAGTGGGAGCGTGAGAGTGGGAGAGTGAGAGTGGGAGAGTGAGAGTGGGAGTGTGAGAGAGTTAGGGAGAGTGAGAGTGGGAGCGTGAGAGAGGGAGCGTGAGAGAGGGAGCGGGAGAGTGAGAGCGAGAGAGTGAGCGCGTGGGAGCGTGAGAGTGGGAGGGTGAGAGCGAGAGAGTGAGAGCGAGAGAGTGAGCGCGTGGGAGCGTGAGAGTGGGAGGGTGAGAGCGAGAGAGTGAGAGCGAGAGAGTGAGAGCGTGGGAGCGTGAGAGCGGGAGAGTGAGAGCGGGAGAGTGAGAGCGGGAGAGTGAGAGCGAGAGAGCGAGAGCGAGAGAGTGAGAGCGAGAGAGTGAGCTCGTGGGAGCGTGAGAGTGGGAGAGCAGTGAGAACATTAAATACAAAAGCAAAATACTGCGGATGCTTAAATCTGGAATCAAAACAGAAAATGCTGGAAATCTCAGCAGGTCATAGAAACATTAAACATAGAAAATTGGTGCAGGAGTAGGCCCTTCAAGCCTGCACCACCATTCAATAGGATCATGGCTGATCATGTAACTTCAGTATCCCATTCCTGCTTTCTCTCCATACCCCTTGATCCCTTTAGCCGTAAGGGCCACATCTAACTCCCTTTTGAATATATCTAACGAACTGACCTCAACAACTTCCTGTGGTAGAAAATTCCACAGGTTCACAATTCTCTGAGTGAAGAAGTTTCTCCTCATCTCGGTCCTAAATGGCTTCCCCCTTATCCTCAGACTGTGACCCCTGGTTCTGGACTTCCCCAACATCGGGAACATTCTTCCTGCTTCTAACCTGTCCAACCCCGTCAGAATTTTATATGTTTCTGTGAGATCCCCTCTCATTCTTCTAAATTCCAGCGAATATAAGCCTCTGTGGAGAGGAAGCAGAGTTAACGTTTCGGGTCGATGAACCTTCATCAGAACTCTAACGTTAACTCCGCAGATGCTGCCTGACCTGCTGAGATTTCAAGGAATGTGAGAACCTTGCTGTTTGTGGGGGCTTATCGTGCAATGGTTATTGTACCCGACTGGCGTGGACTGGTCATGAGTCCAAATCTCATCGTGGCAGGCGGCGAAATGGAATGAATGAATCTGGTAATTTGTGGGCTGGTAGCAGAAGAAGCGACCATGAGGGGCTGGCCCCGTGCTGCCCCTGGAGCCCTGGCCCTGAACTCACGCCTCCCCTGGGCCCCGATCACGTCCCTCTACGAACTCTCGCCGCTCCTTCGCCCCGACCTCGCCGCCCCTGCTGTACCTGCCCACGCTCCAATCACCGACCTGGACCGTGACGATGTCACTCTTTGCTGCCGTCGCCCTCCTGCACCAGCTCGCGCCGTGCCTTGCCGTGGTACACCGCCACGCTGCCCATGGCCGCCCCTCGCCGCTCCTTTTATGGCCCCGACCTGCCGCTGGTGGTCTCTCGCAGGTCGGGGCCTCCGCACTGCTCCCACACTGCATTAGGGCACCAGAGATGCCCAATAAAACCCAGACTTGCCCACATCCCAAGAACAAGTCCCAGAAACAGCGGGTATTGAACGGCAGTGGTGTGGTCAGCGAAACTGTCGACCTTCTGGGCTGTAATTTCTTCTGTCAGAAGATGTCAAAGAACAATAGGAAGATAGAGTTTAAGTAACTGAAGTCAGATCTGAAGAGATTATTTCGCTGTGTATCAAGTCGGTGGAGTGTTAGAGACCATTAAAGGATGTAAAAGTAGGGAGAAATATTGGGCTTGAGAAATAGGACACTTGTTCAATGAGCAAAGTTGAAAATTGCATTACTTTGGCTCAAGTTAAACTGATGACATATACAACAGCAAATTGTATTTATATTGCTCTTTTAACGTAGTAAAAATCCAGGCTGACACTCCAAGTGCAGTACTGAGGGAGCGCCGCGCTGTCGGAGGGACAGTACTGAGGGAGCGCCGCACTGTCGGAGGGGCAGTACTGAGGGAGCGCCGCACTGTCGGAGGGGCAGTACTGAGGGAGCGCCGCACTGTCGGAGGGGCAGTACTGAGGGAGCGCCGCACTGTCGGAGGGGCAGTACTGAGGGAGCGCCGCACTGTCGGAGGGGCAGTACTGAGGGAGCGCCGCACTGTTGGAGGGGCAGTACTGAGGGAGCGGCGGACTGTCTGAGGGGCAGTACTGAGGGAGCGCTGCAATGTCGAAGGGGCAGTACTGAGGGAGTGCTGCACTGTCGGAGGGGCAATACTGAGGGAGTGCTGCACTGTCGGAAGGACAGTACTGAGGGAGTGTTGCACTGTCGGAGAGGCAGTACTGAGGGAGTGCTGCACTGTCGGAAGGACAATACTGAGGGAGTGCTGCACTGTCAAAGGGGCAGTACTGAGGGAGTGCTGCACTGTTGGAGGGGCAATACTGAGGGAACGGCGCACCGACGGAGGGGCAGTACTGAGGGAGCGCCGGACTGTCGGAGGGGCAGTACTGAGGGAGCGCCGCACTGTCGGAGGGGCAGTACTGAGGGAGTGCTGCACTGTCGGAGGAGCAGTACTGAGGGAGCGCCGGACTGTCGGAGGGGCAGTACTGAGGGAGTGCTGCACTGTCGGAGGTGCAATACTGAGGGAGTGCTGCACTGTCAGAGGTGTCATGTATGTAACCTTCATGTAACAACACTGCAATACTGTATATACTGAAGCAATGCACACCTTGACCACAGGGGGTGAACTTGTGGGAGACACTCCTTATCTGGTCATCCAGGTATATAAAGGGAGGTCCCACGCAGGGTCATCACTTCTTGGTCCTGTGAATAAAGGTTCAGGTCACAGAGTGATCTTGTCCATGGAATGTGTCTCGTGTGGATTTGTGGTATTGTGTAAGGACTTTACAGTGGCGACGAGAAACGGGAATCAACAACCCACGAGAATGGCCACCGGCAGCACAGAGGAACGGTACTGTGTTGGTGAGGACTGGGACAATTTCACCGAGAGGCTTCAGCAGAGCTTTGTCACGAAGGACTGGCTGGGAGATGCAGCGGCCGACAAGCGAAGGGCTCATCTGATGACCAGCTGTGGATCTAAGACTTACGCGCTCATGAAGGACCTACTAGCACCCGAGAAGCCGGCGGACAAAACCTTTGAAGAGCTCAGCAAACTAATCGGTGAGCACCTCAAACCAGTGAGCAGCGTACACTTGACCCGACACAGATTCTATACACATCGACGTCAGGAAGGACAGAGCATAACGGACTTCATTGCAGACCTCCGGCGTTTGGCCAGCCTCTGTAAGTTCACAGACGCCTGCAGGGGGGAGATGTTAAGGGATTTTTTTATTGAGGGCATCAGTCATGCGGGGATTTTCCGAAAGTTAATTGAGACCAAGGACTTGACTTTGGAAGCGGTGGCGTTGATGGCTCAGACTTTCATGGCGGGGGAGGAGGAAACCAAAATAATATACACGCGCAATTCTGCCTCCAACGCGGCGGGGGATCAAGGAGTCAATATCATAAACGCGACTCAGAGCCCCGCAGGCAGGCAAGGGCAGTTCGACACACCCCAGGCAGCAATAGACCCCAGAGCAGGTTTTCAACAGAGATAATGGCAGACTGAATGGACTTTTACACCATCACAGTAGACAATGCGGTCCGGGATGGGACCATTGACACCCACTAACAGGGTACTCAAGGGCAGTCAAAGGGACATAGCTCCTTTGTTCACAACAATGGGAATCTCAGCTTATGCTGGAGGTGTGGGGGCAAATACTCTGCCAGGACCTGCAGGTTTCAACAATTTGTCTGCCGAAATTGCAACCTCAGTAGCCATTTAGCTCGAATGTGCAGGAAGCCTGTAACCAGGCTAATTTATGAGGCGGATGGACCAGAAGAGGGATCTGTGAGGCAGGATGACTCTTGGGGCAAATCAATGGACGCTGAAGTTCAGTGGGTTCATGTGGCAAACATTCACAGCTCATATACCAAAACGCCACCGATGATGATGAAGGTTTTATTAAACGGCATCCCTGTATGCATGGAGCTGGACACGGGGGCCAGCCAGTCACACATGAGTGTTCAACAATTCGAAAAGCTATTGCCACTCAAAGCCAGTAGACCCAAACTAGAACGCATCGAGTCACAACTACGGACGTATACCAAAGAAATCATTCCAGTACTAGGCAGTGCAATGTTGGCGGTCACACACAATGGATCAGAGAACCGGCTGCCACCCTGGATTGTCCCGGGCAGTGGTCTCGCACTGTTGGGAAGAAGCTGGTTAGCTGAGATGAACTGGAAATGGGGGGATGTGCACGCAATGTTATCTGTGGAGCGAAGTTCGTGCTCACAAGTCCTACAACAATTTGAGTCACTATTCCAATCTGGTGTCGGGACGTTCACAGGTACCAAAGTAGTGATACGCATCACCCCGGACGCCAGACCAGTGCAGCACAAAGCCAGAGAGGTGCCGTATGTGATGCGGGAGAACATTGAGAGCGAATTGGACTATTTGCTGAGAGAGGGCATCATCTCGCCCGTTGAATTCAGCGACTGGGTGAGCCCCATCATTCCCATCCTAAAAGCGGATGGTTCTGTCAGGATCTGTGGCGACTACAAGGCCACTATCAATTGGGTATCCCTCCAAGACCAATACCTGCTCCCTAGAGCGGAGGACCTTTTCGCCACGCTGGCAGGCGGCAAGCTGTTCACCAAGTTGGACCTCACTTCAGCCTACATGACCCAGGAACTGGCCGACGAATCTAAACTACTGACCACCATCACCACGCACAAGGGATTCTTCGTTTACAACAGGTGCCCATTTGGCATTCGATCAGCGGCCACGATTTTTCAAAGAAACATGGAAAGCCTGCTCAAATCCATTCCTGGAACAATCGTATTTCAGGGCGACATCCTCATCACCGGTCGTGACACCGAGGAACACCTCCACAACCTGGAGGAGGTGCTACGCCGACTGGACCGGGTAGGCCTGTGACTCAAGAAGTCTAAGTGTGTGTTTTTGGCTCCTGAGGTTGAGTTTCTGGGCAGGAGGGTGGCTGCAGATGGGATTCGGCCCACCGAATCCAAAACAGAGGCGATTCGACGAGCGCCCAGGCCCGGCAACACATCGGAGTTGCGTTCACTTCTGGGACTCTTGAACTATTTCGGGAACTTTCTGCCGAACTTAAGCACATTGTTGGAGCTGCTTCACGTGCTCCTGCATAAGGGTTGTGCTTGGTTTTGGGGGGACTGTCAAGAACGGGCTTTCAATTGGGCACGGAACCTACTTTGTTCAAATAAGTTATTGACCCTGTACGACCCCTGTAAGAAATTGGTTCTGACATGTGATGCATCGTCCTATGGGGTCGGGTGCGTGTTGCAGCAGAGTAATGCTGAGGGTCAACTACAACCTGTGGCTTATGCCTCCAGGTCGCTCTCTCAAGCAGAACGGGGTTATGTGATGGTTGAGAAGGAAGCACTCGCATGTGTCTATGGTGTAAAAAAAATGCATCAGTACCTTTTTGGCAGGAGGTTCGAAGTAGAAACGGACCACAAGCCGTTAACATCCCTGTTGTCAGACAGCAAGGCTGTCAATGCCAATGCATCAGCTCGCATACAGCGATGGGCTCTCACGCTGGCTGCTTATGACTACACCATACGGCACCAGCCTGGCACCGAAAATTGCGCTGACGTGCTCAGCAGGCTCCCACTGGCCACCACCGAGGGGGCAGCGGAACAAAGCGCTGAGATGGTCATGGCTGTCAATGTCTTTGACATCGCAGGCTCTCCCATCACAGCCCACCAGATCAAAATCTGGACCAACAGAGATCCCCTCCTATCTCTGATTAAGAAATGTATCCTGACTGGTGCCCGCACACGGAGCATGCCCTGAGGAGGTCAGACCGTTTCACAGACGGATGGATGAGCTCTCCATCCAAGCCGACTGCCTACTATGGGGCAGCCGGGTAGTCATGCCCCAGAGGGGCAGGGAAGCATTCATCAGGGAACTCCACAGCGAGCACCCAAGCATCGTGCTGATGAAGGCTATTGCCCGGTCACATGTTTGGTGGCCGGGAATTGATTCAGACCTGGAGCACTCTGTTCGTAGGTGCACGACGTGTGTCCAGCTGGGTAATGCCCACAGGCCATGGTTGCGTATTCGTGTAGACTACGTGGGCCCGTTCATGGGGAAAATGTTTCTCATTGTGGTTGATGCGAACTCGAAATAGATCGAGTGCATCATTTTGAATTCCTGCACGATATCCACCACTGTGAAGAGTCCACATGTGGTCTTTGCAACCCACGGCTTGCCGGACATCCTTGTTAGCGATAATGGCCCATGTTTCACGAGCTATGAATTCCGGGAGCTCATGTCGGGCAATCGCATCAACCATGTCAGGACTGCACCATTCCAGCACCTCCAATGGCCAGGTGGAACGTGTGGTCCAAATCATAAAGCAAGGCATGCTCAGGATTCAAGGTCCCTCCCTTCAATGCCACCTATCGCTCCTCCTGCTGGCCTATAGGTCCCGACCGCACTCGCTCACGGGGGTCCCGCCCGCTAAGCTACTTATGAAACGAACACTGAAAACTTGGTTGTCCCTCATTCACCCAGCCCTGACCGACATAGTTGAGGGCAAGCGCCAGTCCCAAAATGAGTACCATGACCGAAATTCAAGGGGGAGATAGATAGAAATAAAGGACTCCGTATTTGTCCTCAATCAGGCTGTGGGGCCCAAATGGCTTGAGGGTACTGTAATAGACAAAGAGGGGAATAGGGTCATCGTGGTTAAACTTAACAATGGGCAGATATGCCGCAAGCATCTGGACCAAGTAAAAAAAAGGTTCAGCATGGACACTGAGGAACCTGAGGAAGATCATGAGATGGTATTCACACCACCGCCAGTGAACGAGCAACAAGAACATTGAGCAGCATGCACAGTCCCAGCGGTCAGCCCGGACAGGCCGGAATCACCACAGGGGATAGACACGCAGGCCAAGGCTCAACAACCAGAGCCTCAACTGCGGCGCTCCACGAGAGAGCGCAGACCACCCGAGAGACTTAACCTATTATCCCAATAAGACTTTGGGGGGAGGTGATGTCATGTATGTAACCTCTATGTAACAACACTGCAATACTGTATATACTTAAGCAATGCACACCTTGACCACAGGGGGTGAACTTGTGGGAGACACTCCTTACCTGGTCATCCAGGTATATAAAGGGAGGTTCCCCTCAGGGTCATCACTTCTTGGTCCTGTGAATAAAGGTTCAGGTCATGGAGTGACCTTGTCTGCAGAATGTGCCTCGTGTGGGTTTTGTGCCATTGAGTAAGGACATTACAGGAGGGGCAGTGCTGAGGGAGTGCCGCATTGTTGGAGGGGCAGTACCGAGGGAGCGCCGCACTGTCGGAGGGGCAGTACCGAGGGAGCGCCGCACTGTCGGAGGGGCAGTGCTGAGGGAGTGCCGCACTGTCGGAGGGGCAGTGCTGAGGGAGTGCCGCACTGTCGGAGGGGCAGTGCTGAGGGAGTGCCGCACTGTCGGAGGAGCAGTGCTGAGGGAGTGTCGCATTGTTGGAGGGGCAGTACTGAGGGAGTGCCGCACTGTCGGAGGGGCAGTACTGAGGGAGTGCCGCATTGTCGGAGGGGCAGTACTGAGGGAGTGTCGCATTGTTGGAGGGGCAGTGCTGAGGGAGCGTCGCACTGTCGGAGGGGCAGTACTGAGGGAGCGTCGCATTGTCGGAGGGGCAGTACTGAGGGAGTGCCGCATTGTCGGAGGGCCAGTACTGAGGGCCCGCGTGGAGTAACGTGTTTCCCGGGGGTGCTGTTTGAGGGTGGAATGTTGGCCCTGGCGATTATCCTCCCCTCACCCTCCTGTGCCAGAAGTGCCGTGGGATCTTTCACATCTCCCTGAACCGGCGCGAGCCTCGGTTCCATGTCTCAGAGGGCGCCTCTGACAATGCGGCGCTCCCTCCGCACTGCGACGAGGGTTGTCACGTGCGCGGCTCCCACGGCTGAGACCCACAACCTTCTGCCTCCGAGGTGCGCGGGCGATCACGGGGCAAGGGAGATCGACAGCGGGGCCGTGAGCACAAGTCCAGTGATCCAGGAGTGCGGCCGAGTAAGATCGAGAATGAGGCAGCGAAGGTGGCAGGATGTTCACTCCCGCCCCGCTGGGCAATTGCGCGGAACACCAGCACCAGAGGCTGCGCAGTCCAGTCCGCCAGGGATAACGGAGATCGACAAAAGAGCAGTTTATGCCTTCATCCTTCAGAATTTAAACTGATATCACAGGATTGCGAGCTTTAATTTGCAGAGGATGCGGCAAATTTTTTTTAACATTTCATCGATTTTGATTTCCCCCAGTGCTCAGGCTCACTAATCCTCCCAATGGGACGCTCTTCAATTACCAGCTCAGGTTATTAACTTTCCAATTTTCGGACAGCTGCTGCTTGCTGAATTACAATTAGACAGATTCCGGTGTTGGTGGCCTTTGATCTGGAACATCTCCCCCGTCCGGAACACAGCGTGCAGACGGCCCTCGGTGTAACGTCGCTCCTGAAAGACGGCACTCCTGACAGTGCGGCGCTCCCTCAGTGCTGCCCCTCCGACAGTGCGGCACTCCCTCAGTATTGCCCCTCCGACAGTGCAGCGCTCCCTCAGTTCTGCCCCTCCGACAGTGCGGCACTCCCTCAGTACTGCCCCTCCAACAGTGCGGCACTCCCTCAGTACTGCCCCTCCGACAGTGCGGCGCTCCCTCAGTACTGCCCCTCCGACAGTGCGGCGCTCCCTCAGTACTGCTCCTCCGACAGTGCGGCACTCCCTCAGTACTGCCCCTCCGACAGTGCAGCGCTCCCTCAGTGCTGCCCCTCCGACAGTGCGGCACTCCCTCAGTATTGCCCCTCCGACAGTGCAGCGCTCCCTCAGTTCTGCCCCTCCGACAGTGCGGCACTCCCTCAGTACTGCCCCTCCAACAGTGCGGCACTCCCTCAGTACTGCCCCTCCGACAGTGCGGCGCTCCCTCAGTACTGCCCCTCCGACAGTGCGGCGCTCCCTCAGTACTGCTCCTCCGACAGTGCGGCACTCCCTCAGTACTGCCCCTCCGACAGTGCAGCACTCCCTCAGCAACTCAGTGGCTCACCACCACCTTCTCAAGGGCGATTAGGGATGGGCAATAAATGCCGGCCTTACCAGCGACACCCACATCCCAGGAACGAATAAAAAAAAGACAGGGCTGTCAGGGACGATAGTTTGTGCACACTTACATTCGGATATGCTCCCCTATAGTGGCTTCATTGGCAGGGAGATTTCTGGGCATATATGATCTCTATCACAAAAACCATCTACGTCCACCTCCAGAATATCACCCGCCTCTGCCCCTGCCTCAGCCCATCTGCTGCTGAAACCCGCCGCTATGTTACCTCAAAACTCGACTCCTCCAACGCACTCTTAACCATCTCCCATCTTCTACCCTCCGTAAACTTCAGCTCATCCTGTTATATTCAGAATAAATCCACTGGACTATGTCGCAAGCTCAAACTCTTGTGACCTTGGTCTCTTTATTTCAGACTCCAGAGTGGGGAAGCTGCATGGTGAGTCACCTTTTAACCTGCTTGCCCCATGGTGCACAGGTGACCCTTAGGTCTCCCACAGGTGTGCCCCCTAGTGGCAAGTCTTACACTTTGGTGAGGTTTACATACATACATAACATCACTCCCCCCCAAAGTCTTATGTACAAGTTATTTGCACGTCGAGGCGATCTGGTGCCCTGCGTCCCCGGGGCGATCGCCTGGGTTGAAGTCCTGAGGTGCTGGGTTTATCCTCGTGGTTGATGGCGAGGTCGATCGTGTTAGTGGGTCGCTGGGGGCCAGGTCCTTTCACAGTGGTTCCTGGTTATCTGTAGTTCGCAGTTTGGTCTGGTCCAAATGCTCTACGCGTTAGCCCAGTACATGGTTTCACAATCAAACGCTCCGTTTTCATCCCATACACTCCATTCCCCCCCCTTGGCTAATGCGGTGCTCGCGGCCCAACAGGGGCCTGAACATGGTCTACATCACTTATTCTGATCTCGCGTGGAGGGGCCGTGCACTTATGGTGCATTCTCTGCTGATGGCTGAAGGCTCGGTTCTGACTGATTCTGTCTGGTGACTGCGTGACACCCAGGATAGCCGGGTTGTACCGTAACACGCGTGGTGCTTGGTTTAGTGATTTGCGCTGCCTGCTCCGGGCTATTATCGCTGACCCTGAGGTCTGGCAGGCCCAGGATGGCCGCAATGGCATTGAGACTTTTGCCGGTGGCGGAGGCCTAGTGGTCCCCGTAGAGCGACCCTGGACCACCGACTGTGTGTAGCCGCCCTGCCTTACTTTGCAACATTGGGATGGGCCGATCGTTTCTGCGACAGATAGGTTACAACATCCCGTCTAGCAGTTCACCTTGGGCAGGCGGTAACGTGGGACCCTGGCTGGTCCGGGTCCTAAGCTGGGGGGCTGTTACGGTTGACCCCTCGCTTTCTAGCACTTCCACAACCGCGAGTGGGTCTGCAGGCTGCGCCGTTTCCACCCCGGGGGTGGGCGACGGTAGCCAACTGAGGGCATCAGCGCCGCTATCTGTGCCTGGCCTGTGGCGGATCATGTTACAGTGCACAGACAGTGTTAGACATTCTCGAAACAACGCATCAATAATGGTGCCTCTGCTCTCCCAAGCTCGTGGGATGAGCAGCTTGTCTGACTCGAGCACACTTTGGGACACTCTTTGGTACGTCTCTTTATTCCCGTGAATGCTGGCTGCGGCCTTGGTTAACTTATTGGATACATGTTCAATCGTTTGGGGTTCGCCCGCTACTTTGGCTTGTTGCACAACACGCCCGACACCGTGTGATAACACATCACTTGTTACAGGTACTTTGTCAGATACATGTACGACCGGTTAGTGTTCACCCGCTACTTTGGCTTGTTGCAAGGTACCCCCGACCCCATACAATGGTACATCATTGGCCGCGAAAGATCGCTCACAAGGGTTACAAGGTGCACACAATTTATTGGAGTGTAGTGGGTTCCTGGCCTTCACTGTGGCCGCCCCTTTACCCTTGCCCCAAACCCAGTCATCTTCCTTGCTGGGCGACACATTCCTCCGTTCCTTTGCGGTGACCTCCCGTGGTCTGGACACTCTCTCGTCCCGTGGTCTGGATGCTCTCTCGTCCCGTGGTCTGGACGCTCTCTCGTCCCGTGGTCTGGATGCTCTCTCGTCCCGTGGTCTGGATGTTCTCTCGTCCCGTGGTCTGGACGCTCTCTCGTCCCGTGGTCTGGATGCACCTTCGTCCCGTGGTCTGGACACACCTTCGTCCCGTGGTCTGGATGCTCTTGTGTCCGTGATGCCGACTGCCGCGATCTTCCTCCCCAGGGATTTTGCCTCTGGAGTCAGAGAGACGCATTCGGACCGTTTCTGCCGGAGTCCTACTCCACATGGTCGACCTGGAGCATCTCCCATCGTCGTGAAGAAGTCGTCGGCTTCAGGTGGTGGGTACCGCACCTCCTCGTGGTCGTGATGAGCGGCCTGTGCCTCGGGGATCTGCAATGGATCTGCACTTCGATGCCTGGTTCAGCTGAAGGTGGGGGTTTGCTCAGCCTTTGAGACGGGGAGACGTCGTTCGTCGGAGAAGATACGCAGAGGTCTTCCCAGTTCCATCGAATCTTCCCCATCCACCTCCTACCAAACAGCTTTGGCCCATCACCAGAAACAATCCACAGCGGTAAATCGTGCACTGCTCCCTCATGGGATACTCTTATGTCCGCACTACCAATAACTGGTATCAGTTCCTTGGTGTCGGTGCACAGCTTTGCCTGAATCGGGATCAGCTCGGGTCGCTTGGCTTCGTCGCCCCACAGCCTCTCGAATGCCTTCTGGCTCATAACTGATTGACTCGCCCCCGTGTCTAGTTCCATGGAGACTGGAGTGCCGTTAGGTTCAACTTTTAACATTATCGGAAGGCTTTTGGTGGTGAAGGTGTGTATCCCATATACTTCCTCTTCATCCTCAGGTTGAGTTGCCTCTCCTGCACGTTCAGCGTGATCCTCGCTGGGTCGGTCGTCCTCTCCTGGCTCTGCCACGTGGTGAGTCAGAGATCATTTGCACATTCTCTGGAGATGCCCCATTGTTCCACAGCCCTTGCACACACAGGGCTTGAATCGACATTGATGAGCTCTATGGCTGCCCCCGCAGCACCAACATGGTGTTAATTGATACACATTCACACCCCACGGCGGACTCTGAGTAACTCTAGGCTTAGGTCTGGCCTCTGCAGTTGTGTGGGCCCTGCCCTGTACAGATCTACCGGCTGAAAACATTATTTTATGCACGGTGCTCGCCAGTGAGCTTCGATTCTGTGAAGATATCTGTTTCGTGTTATCGCTCGTGGATATGAAGGCCTGGGTTATCGTGATGGCCTTGCTCAGATCTAGGGATTCGGCAGACAGCAGTTTCCAAGCACGAGAAACTCCCGAAACATTTCCCTAAGGATCCTGCAAAGTCGCACTGACCTGCAAGGCATCTTAGGTCAGCAACAAAACTCACCACGTTCTGGCCCTCAGAGCAATGGTGCATGTAAAAGCGATACCTGGCCATCAGGATGCTCTCCTTTGGCTTGAGGTGTTCCCTAACCAGCGTACACAGCTCTGTGTAAGACTTGTCCGTTGGTTTGACCGGTGCCAGCAAATTTTTGAGGAGGCCATATATCGAAGACCCACATACGGTGAGGAGAATCGCCCTGCGCTCAATCAGCCTTGTCCAATTCGTTGGCCACTAAGTACTGGTCGAGGCGTTCAACGAAGGCTTCCCAATCATCACCTTCAACAAATCTTTCAAGAATACCAAAGGTAACCATTACCGTGTGATAGTTCGTGATCTGTTACTCGTCATGTTCAGAATAAATCCACAAGACTGTGTCACAAGCTCAAACTGTTGTGACCTTGGTCTCTTTATTCAGACTCCAGAGTGAGGAAGCAGCATGGTGAGTCACCTTTTATACCTGCTTGCCCCTGGGTGCACAAGTGACCCTTAGTCTCCCATAGGTGTTACCCCTGGTGGAAAGTCTTACATTTTGATGAGGTTTACATATATACGTAACACATCCAATACTCTGCTGCCCCGTACCCTAACTCGCACTGAGTCCCGCTCACCCATCACCCCCTGTGCTCACTGCCCCGTACCCTAACTCACACCGAGTCCTGCTCACCCATCACCCCCCTGTACTCGCTGACATACATTGGCTCTCAGTCCAGCAACACCTCAATTTCAAAATTCTCATCCTTGTGTTCAAATCCCTTCATGGCCCTCGCCCCTCCCTATCTCTAATTCCTTCCAGCCCCAGAACCCCCGAGATCTCTGCGCTCCTCCAATTCTGTCCTCTTGTCATCCCCGATTCCATTCGCTCAAACATTGCTGGCTGTGCCTTCTGTTGCCTGGGTCCCAAGCTCTGGAGCTCCCTTCCTAAATCTCTGCGCCTCCTTCTCCTCCTCAACGACCTTCCTTAAAACCCTCCTCTCTGTCCAAGCTTTTAATCAACTCTTCTAAAATTTCCGTCTTTGGCTTGCTGTGGGTTTTGTTTGACTAAGGCTCTGTGAAGCATGTTGGGACCTTTTCTCAGATGTTAAACACGTTATATAAATGCAAAGAATCATTATCCCTCTGTTGCAGCAGTTTATCTTCCTGTACAGGCCCAGAAATTACTGTTGGTTTTGTAGAAAAAGTCTTAACGCGACTAGACACGGCAATGTTATATATTTTATTCATTCTCGGGATGTGGTCGTCGCTGGCAAGGCCGGTTTTATTGCCCATCCCTAATTGCCCCTTGAGAAGGTGGTGGTGAGCCGCCTTCTTGAACCGCTGCAGTCCGTGTGGTGAAGGTGCTGACTGTGTCGTAGCAGTTTGGGACAACCGAGTGTCTCGCTGGGCCAGGTCAGAGGGCAGTTAAGATTCGACCACATTGCTGTGGGTCTGGAGTCACATATTGGCCAGACCGGGTAAGGGCAGCAGATTTCCTTCCTTGAAGGACATTAGTGAACTACAAGGATTTTTATTACAAACCGGTAGTTTCATGCTTACCATTACTGATACTGGCTTTTTATTCCAGATGTATTTAATTAACTGAATTTAAATTCCCCAGCTGCCGTGGTGGGATTTGAACCCGGGTCTCTGGATCATTAGTCCAGGCCTCTGGATTACTGATGCAGTAACATAATCACTAAGCTACCATACCCTATATATGTATGTATGTATGTATATATTTGTATGCGCATATATATATAGATTGCAACTCGAGAGCAAGGAAGTAGCTCTATAAATGTCTGACAGCCGAGGTCCAACATAAAACCCGCGAACTAATGAACAGATGGTAGGTGGAGAAAGCGCAGGAGATCCGGCAGCTGGTCAACAACCACCATGTGCGAGGAATCTTTAGCGCAGTCAAGACCATCTACGGCCCAAGCACTCGAGGCCCTACCCCACTGAGGGCCAAGAACCAGGCCTGTGGATTACTGGTCCAGTAACGAGCGTTCGCTCATCTATCACCACCGTATCATCATCATATCATCATGGGCAGTCCCTCGGAATCGAGGAAGACTTGCTTCCACTCCCAAAGTGAGTTCTTTGGTGGCTGAGCAGTGTGATACGAGAGCCACAGACTCTGTCACAGGTGGGACAGACATTCGTCGAGGGAAGGGGTGGGTGGGGCTGGTTTGCCGCGCGCCCCTCCGCTCTCTGCGCTTGACCTCTTCACGTTCTCGGCGTTGAGATTCGAAGAGCTCAATGTCCTCCCGGATGGACTTTCGCCATCTGGGGCGGTCTTCGGCCAGGGTCTCCCAGGTGACAGGGGCGATGTCGCACTTTATCAGGGAGGCTTTGAGGGCATAGCGCTGAAAGGGCAACACTTTCTGTCACAGTACCGAGAGGGCGAGCTGGGAGGAGGTGCCCAGCGAGCCAGTGTGGCAGAACCAGCGCATTTTCTGGACGCGTGTCAGTAAATCGCAGCGATAAATCGAGACCGTGATATTTATCAGCGAGTGCGGACAGATGTGACACGTCAAGCGGCCAGGATGATAATTGCTGTCAATCTGAATAAAGCCAGTCAGCGAGGCCCGTCCTCACAGGAGGCCCTCGCTAACACATTGTGAATGTTCAGCGGCACCAGTGGTTCACCGCGTCGATGCAAAGGGTTAATGGGGATAACGCGGGTGCCATTGGCTGCATTTGCCTGAAAGGCACCGAGTGTGACCGTAGCGAGGTAGGGCCTAATCCCCAGGGTTTCCTCCCTCCACATATCGGATTGTCACCGTCACACCGTGGTCTGTTCATGTAGCAAGCTCCCCATTTGCTGCGACAGCCATTTCGTTCCCCAGATCAATAAGTAGCGAAGCATTAACCTCCCTGGGCAGGGCAGGAAATGGTGTTCCCCTCAGCAGCAAGAAATTCAATCCTGTTTAAATCAGGAAATGTCACAGCCAGTTGTTAATTGAGGAGTTGGCTTTGGCAAACCATGTAATACAATTTTTATGTCAATGCACATGTGTGGAAGGAAACAGAAAACACGCACTTCAGCAGCTTAAATGTCTACTTCGCTGTGGCTCAGTGGCAGCACTAATTCAGAAGGTTGTGGGTTCAAGCCCCATTCATGCCTCAGTGGATACAGATATAGAGCAAAGGCGGGGTATATAGTGTCAGCTATGGCTCAGTGGGCAGCACCCTCACCTCTGAGTCAGCAGCTTGTTGGTGTGAGTCCCGCTCCAGAGACTTGAGCACAGAATCTCGGCTAACATTCCCAGTGCAGTGCTGAGGGAGCACCGCACTGTCGGAGGGGCAGTACTGAGGGAGTGCCGTACTGTCAGAGGGGCAGTACTGAGGGAGCCCTGCACTGTCGGAGGGACAGTACTGAGGGAGCACCGTACTGTCGGAGGGGCAGTATTGAGGGAGTGCTGCACTGTCGGAGGGGCAGTACTGAGGGAGCGCCACACTATCGAAGGGGCAGTACTGATGGAGCGTTGAACTGTCGGAAGTACAGTACTGAGGGAGCGCCACACTGTGAGAGGTGCTATCTTTCATTAGAGGTGTTAAACCGAGGGCCCGTCTGATCTCTCAGGTGCACGTAAAAGATCTCTTGGGCACTATTTCAAAGAAGAGCAGGGGAGTTCTCCCCGGTGTTCAAGGGCCAATATTAATCTCTCAATCAACATCACTAAATCCATTATCTGGTCATTATCACATTGCTTTGTGTGGGAGCTTGCTGTGCGCAAATTGGCTGCCGCGTTTCCCATATTACAACAGTGACTTCAAAAGTACTTCATTGGCTGTAAAGCGCTTTCGGATGTCCTGAGTTTATGAAAGGCGCTATATAAATGCAAGTCTGTCTCTGAGCACATTGCAGCTATTGTGGCTGATCGTGGTGAGTAAGGAGCCTCAAAGAGTTGTGCAAAGTTAATTTACATCTTCCAGCAGAGTCCAAGTAGAGAAATGTCCGTCGTGTTGGGTGCAGCGTCTAATCACTGTCTCGTTCCTCTGTTTCAGGCGATGACCTGTATGAAAGCTCCCCTTACGAGCCGGTGAACTCGCGCCTCTCCGACATATTCCGCCTTGCTGCCATCAGCTCAGGTAAAGAAAAGGAACTTTCCTTTGCCCTTCTCCTGAAATGTTTTCTCTTTTGGAAGGGGGGGATGCTTGTGGGATTTATGGTGGGATAAGCACCCAGCAGTGTTCCAAGCCACTAGATTTGCAGCCTAAATGGACCGAATCCCACTATCAAATCCCCCAAACAGCAGGGCAAATCTTGTAATCCCGCGTAATAGAAATAAAATGTAATCTCTTAAAACACTGGCTCATCGCTCCAGTGCAAAACTACAGGGGACTTCTGTCCTTCAACTCCACAAAGGGCTTTAGGTGCAATTAATCTCCAGTCCGTGCATTTTCCCAGACAATCCGCCCTGGGCTCCCCTCTGGGTCTCATTGTCACACTTAAACCATCTTCCGCTTCTCGGCTCGAGCGCCGGACTCTTGCTTGTACAGTTTCTGTAATCTCCCGCTTCAATTTATCGATTATCTCAAGGATCCTGAACTTTTGAATCATCTCTTATTATTAATAAAGGGCGGTGGGAAGCAGATTCATTAGTAAAAGGGAATTGGATAAATATTGGAAGGGGGAAAAAAATAACAGGGATGGGGGAAAGAGCAGGGGGGAATGGGACTGTTTGGATCACTCTGTCGCCGAGCCAGCACAGGCTCGATGGGCTGAATGGCCTCCTGTGCTGAATCGCTCTCTGATTCTGTGATTCTTCCCAGAGTGTTCTCACCTCCAGGGAGGCAATCCCAAACTCTTCCCATAATTCAGGTGCCTTAAAGTTCCATATTTAATATACACGATAACTATTTATGATGAACCTATAACGATGAACCTGTATAAAACGCTGGTTCGGCCTCAACTGGAGCATTGTGTCTAATTCTGGGCCCCGCACTTTAGGCAGGATGTGAAGGCCTTAGAGAGGGCGCAGAAAAGATTTACGAGGATGGTTCCAGGGATGAGGGACTTCAGTTACGTGGATAGACTGGAGAAGCTGGGACTGTTCTCCTTGGAGCAGAGAAGGTTGAGAGGAGATTTGATCGAGGTGTTCAAAATCACGAGGGGTCTGGACAGAGTAGATCGAGAGAAACTGTTCCCATTGGTGGAAGGGTCGGGAACCAGAGGACACAGATTTAAGGCGATTGGCAGAAGAACCAAAGGCAACATGAGAGAACGTTTTTACCCAGCGAGTGGTTAGGATCTGGAATGCGCTGCCTGAGAGGGTGGTGGAGGCAGACTCAATCGTGGTTTTCAAAAGGGAGTTGGATAAGTACCTGAAGGAAAAGTATGTGCAGGGCTACGGGGAAAGGGCGGGGGGAGTGGGACTGGCTGAGGGGCTCTTGCAGAGAGCCGGCATGGGATCGACTGGCCGAATGGCCTCCTTCTGAGCTGCAACCGTTCTATGATTCTATTTTGTTGAAAAGAAGTGGAAGTGTTTGTGACTTTTGAAGTTGTTTGTGAGTCGGAATAGGAGCAATCTGGGTGTATTAGGATTGCTTCAATCTGGATCAACCTGGCGTGCCCTATGCCCCTGGTCCTTTAGGATAGTGAAGCTTTTATTTCTGGACAATGATGTTTCCTCATTTTCCTATCCAAGGCCTAGGGGTCGAAATTCCCTTTCTAACGCCAACCGTTAACGGAGAAGCGGGGAGGCTGAGAGGATGATCATCGACGGGGAAATGTAGCTGGGCGGCGGGGGTGGGGGGGGGGGGCGGAGCCAAGCGGAATCGCTGCGCGCTGTACCGCCACCCCTGTGATGATGTCATCGAGCATGCAGCGCCCCCTTGGGGCCGCGGCTGGGGAGTTCGGTGAGTGCGGTGGCCTTACCGGCGGACATCCGTACAGCCGGGGAAAGGTGGTGGGATATTGGGGATCCCGGGGCGAGAGCATCCAGAGATCAGGGCAAGTTGTTATCGTTAATGTTTGCAGCATCTATGTACCAATGGCGCCAGTGGGGAAGTGTGGGCGTGGGCCAGAGAAGTTTGCGGAATGTTATTTTTCCAGTTTTTCCAACTCGCGTGCCGGCAGCCGACCGTGGGGAAACCCGGTCGGCCTCCTGAGCTCCCGGCCCGTTGTCGGCCGAAGGGCGAGTGTGCCACGCCACTTTTAGCGCCGGTCTCTCATCTTCGGACGGAAAAACTAAATTTGGCAGTTTGAGGCGGTGATTACCGCCTGGCAGTAAAATCAGCATTCAGCCGGTGTCACCGCCTCACATCCGGTAGTGCCGAATGGCGATCCCTTCGTCCTCATCTCAAAGTTACAGGCAGATGTGAAAAGGCCATTTCGCCCACCAAGCTGCTTTTTTTTTTAACAGCACCATTGACGTAGTAAAACGCCCCTCGGCGCTTCTCAGGAGCGTTAACAAAGAGAATTTGACACCGAGCCACATGAGGAGATATTAGGGACAGGTGACCAGAAACTGGGTCAAAGAGGTCGGTTTTAAGAAGCGTCTTCAAGGAGGAGAGAGAGGCGGAGAGGTTGAGGGAGGGAGTTCCAGAGCTTGGGCCTGGGTAGCTGAAGGCACGGCCACCAATGGTGGAGCGATGGGAATGGGGGATGCGCAAGAGGGCAGAATTGGAGGAGTGCAGAGGTCAGCGTGAATCCAATTGAGGAATTATAACAGCTTCTGAGAAAACTGCACATGAAGCAGAATTAGGGTGTACTAAAAAGATGAAAGGGCCAATTATAACACTAGTAATTAAGAAGAGAAATGATTCCAGATAATTCTATCTGTTTTATGATTATCCTGGTCCCTAGATGTAGAATAGATTTTAATCAATGCAGTTTCCCACCATTTATTAAAAAACTTCATTAAAGGAAAACTCCATGACTAACAGAATTAAATTACCGCACAATGTAACGAAAAACCCAATTACAACTTCACTCACCTGTTTAAAGGGATTGCAACTGATCAGATTCCTTTTATTAATATATAATAAAATATTTATAGAAAGATGACATCCTGTTAATTTAGGCAGTCAGCCCCGATGTAACGAGAACTATACAAAAGAAACTCAGAATGACTGCAGGTAATATGAGGCTAAACTTTGTGCCTGTTTCTCACGTTGTTCTGTACGGTATAGTAACGGGCATTGACCAGTTTTAAGTTAGCTGTCTGTCAGCCGTGGCTCAGTGAGCAGCCTCCCCTCTGACTCAGAAGGTTGTGGGTTCAAGTCTCACTCCAGAGACTCGAGCACATTATACAGGCTGTCATATCAGTACAGTACTGAGGGAGTGCCGCACTGTCAGAGGGGCAGTACTGAGGGAGCGCCGCACTGTCGGAGGGGCAGTACTGAGGGAGCGCCGCACTGTCGGAGGGGCAGTACTGAGGGAGCGCTGCACTGTCGAAGGGGCAGTACTGAGGGAGTGCCGCACTGTCGTAGGGGCAGTACTGAGGGAGTGCTGCACTGTCGGAGGGGCAGTACTGAGGGAGCACTGCACTGTCGAAGGGGCAGTACTGAGGGAGTGCCGCACTGTCGTAGGGGCAGTACTGAGGGAGTGCTGCACTGTCGGAGGGGCAGTACTGAGGGAGTGCTGCACTGTCGTAGGGGCAGTACTGAGGGAGTGCTGCACTGTCGGAGGGGCAGTACTGAGGGAGTGCTGCACTGTCGGAGGGGCAGTACTGAGGGAGCGCTGCACTGTCGGAGGGGCAGTACTGAGGGAGTGCTGCACTGTCAGAAGGGCAGTACTGAGGGAGCGCTGCACTGTCGGAGGGGCAGTACTGAGGGAGTGCCGCACTGTCGGAGGGGCAGTACTGAGGGAGTGCCACACTGTTGGAGGGGCAGTACGGAGGGAGCGCCGCACTGTCGGAGGGGCAGTGCTGAAGGAGCGCCGCACTGTCGGAGGGGCAGTACTGAGGGAGCACTGCACTATCGGAGGAGCAGTGCTGAGGGAGTGCCGCATTGTCGGAGGGGCAGTACTGAGGGAGCGCCACACTGTCGGAGGGGCAGTACTGGGGGAGCGCCGCACTGTCGAAGGGGCAGTACTGAGGGAGTGCTGCACTGTTGGAGGGACAGTACTGAGGGAGTGCTGCACTGTCGGAGGGGCAGTACCGAGGGAGCGCTGCACTGTCGGAGGTGCTGTCTTTCGGATGAAAAGTTAAACCGTCTGCCCTCTAAGGTAGATATAAAAGTTCCCATGGTACTATTTCGACGAAAGCAAGGCAGTTGTCCCCGGTGTTCTGGTCAATATTTATCCCTCAATCAACATCACAAAAACAGTCATTATCACATTGCTGTTTGTGGGAGCTTGCTGTGCACAAATTAGCTGCGACGTTTCCCACAATACAACAGTGATTACACTCCAAAAGTACCTCATTGGCTGTAACATGCTTTGAGAGGCTTTGGTCATGAAAGGCGCTATATAAATGCAAGTCTTTCTTTATCAATAAACGTCTCTGTGAGCGAGTGGTGGGTGTTGTGTGCATTGAGAACAATGAGCTTGGTGATGAGTGGGCGGTGCATTGACTTGGCTTGTGCTGAGGGTCACACAAGCAATGGCAAAAGTTACTGAAAATGCTGCTGTATTTTGCTAGTGAGAAATTACATCTGTAATGCTATAGTTTTGTCGCTGAGGTCTGTTGACAACATGTCACGGTGCAAAAGCACCTTTGTGGTGTTAAACAATGTGTCGTGCCGGGGTGTGTATAACGGGGACAAGTCAGTCATTGCATTCAGCAGCATTAAACATGGGCCCCTGTATTACCCGGCATTAACCTCGAGTTATATCCGTGCCTTCTCCCCTTTTACACTCCATTCCCGACTCAAACTCAAATCTATTTAAAATGACTCAATGCCTCCTTCAAATACTGTGGGGTATAATTGGGGTTCGGTGATTGGGCACTGTGGGGTATAATTGGGGTTCAGTGATGGGACATTATGGGGTATAACTGGGGTTCAGTGGTGGGACATTATGGGGTATAATTGGGGTTCAGTGGTGGGACACTATGGGGTATAATTGGGGTTCAGTGATGGGACATTATGGGGTATAATTGGGGTTCAGTGATGGGGCATTGTGGGGTATAATTGGGCTTCAGTGGTGGGACATTATGGGGTATAATTGGGGTTCAGTGATGGGACATTATGGGGTATAATTGGGGTTCAGTGGTGGGACATTATGGGGTATAATTGGGGTTCAGTGGTGGGACATTATGTGGTATAATTGGGGTTCAGCGGTGGGACATCATGTGGTATAATTGGGGTTCCGTGGTGGGACATTATGTGGTATAATTGGGGTTCAGTGGTGGGACATTATGGGGTATAATTGGGGTTCCGTGGTGGGACATTATGGGGTATAATTGGGGTTCAGTGGTGGGACATTATGGGGTACAATTGGGGTTCAGTGGTGGGACATTATGGGGTATAATTGGGGTTCAGTGGTGGGACATTATGGGATATAATTGGGGTTCCGTGGTGGGACATTATGGGGTATAATTGGGGTTCAGTGATGGGATATTATGGGGTATAATTGGGGTTCAGTGGTGGGGAGTTATGGGGTATAATTGGGGTTCAGTGATGGGGAATTATGGGGTATAATCGGGGTTCAGTGATGGGGCATTATGGGGTATAATTGGGGTTCAGTGATGGGACATTATGGGGTGTAATTGGGGTTCAATGGCGGGGAGTTATGGGGTACAATTGGGGTTCAGTGATGGGGCATTATGGGGTATAATTGGGGTTGAGTGATGGGGCATTATGTGGTATAATTGGTGTTCAGTGATGGGGCATTATGGGATATAGTTGCGGTTCAGCGGTGGGACATTATGGGGTATAATTGGGGTGCAGTGGTGGGGCATTATGTGGTATAATTGGGGTTCAGTGATGGGTTATTATGGGGTATAATTTGGGTTCAGTGGTGGGACATTATGGGGCACAATTGGGGGTCAGTGGTGGGACATTATGTGGTATAATTGGGGTTCAATGATGGGGCATTATGTGGCATAATTGGGGTTCAGTGATGGGGTATTATGGGGTATAATTGGGGTTCAGTGGTGGGACATTATGGGGTATAATTGGGGTGCAGTGGTGGGGCATTATGGGGTATAATTGGGGTTCAGTGATGGGCTATTATGGGGTATAACTGGGGTTCAGTGGTGGGACATTATGAGGTATAATTGGGGTTCAATGGTGGGGCATTATGGGGTATAATTGGGGTTCAGTGATGGGACATTATGGGGTATAATTGGGATTCCGTGATGGGGCATATGGAGTATAATTGGGGTTCAGTGATGGGACATTATGGGGTATAATTGGGGTTCTGTGGCGGGACATTATGGGGTATAATTGGGGTTCAGTGGTGGGACATTATGGGGTATAATTGGGGTTCAGTGGTGGGACATTATGGAGTATAATTGGGGTTCAGTGGTGGGACATTATGTGGTATAATTGGGGTTCAGTGGTGGGACATTATGGGCTATAATTGAAGTTCCGTAATGGGACATTATGGGGTATAATTGGGGTTCAGTGGTGGGACATTATGTGGTATAATTGGGGTTCAGTGGTGGGACATTATGGGGTACAATTGGGGTCCAGTGGTGAGACATTATGTGGTATAATTGGGGTTCAGTGGTGGGGCATTATGTGGTATAATTGGGGTTCAGTGGTGGGACAGTATGTGGTATAATTGGGGTTCAGTGATGGGGTATTATGGGGTATAATTGGTGTTCAGTGGTGGGATATTATGTGGTATAATTGGGGTTCAGTGGTGGGACATTATGGAGTATACTTGGGGTTCAGTGGTGGGACATTATGCGGTATAATTGGGGTTCAGTGGTTGGACAGTATGTGGTATAATTGGGGTTCAGTGATGGGGTATTATGGGGTATAATTGGTGTTCAGTGATGGGGCATTATGGGATATAATTGAGGTTCAGCGGTGGGACATTATGGGGTATAATTGGGGTTCAGTGGTGGGGCATTATGTGGTATAATTGGGGATCAGTGATGGGGTATTATGGGGTATAATTGGGGTTCAGTGGTGGGACATTATGGGGTACAATTGGGGTTCAGTGGTGGAACATTATGTGGTATAATTGGGGTTCAGTGGTGATGCATTATGTCCTATAATTGGGGTTCGGTGATGGGGTATTACGAGGTATAATTGGGGTTCAGTGATGGGGTATTATGGGGTAAAATTGGGGTTCAGTGGTGGGACATTATGGGGGCACAATTGGGGTTCAGTGGTGGGATAGTATGTGGTATAATTGGGGTTCAGTGATGGGACATTATGTGGTATAATTGGGGTTCAGTGATGGGGTATTATGGGGTATAATTGGGGTTCAGTGGTGGGACATTATGGGGTACAATTGGGGTTCAGTGGTGGAACATTATGTGGTATAATTGGGGTTCAGTGGTGATGCATTATGTCCTATAATTGGGGTTCGGTGATGGGGTATTACGAGGTATAATTGGGGTTCAGTGATGGGGTATTATGGGGTAAAATTGGGGTTCAGTGGTGGGACATTATGGGGGCACAATTGGGGTTCAGTGGTGGGATAGTATGTGGTATAATTGGGGTTCAGTGATGGGACATTATGTGGTATAATTGGGGTTCAGTGATGGGGTATTATGGGGTATAATTGGGGTTCAGTGGTGGGACATTATGGGGGCACGATTGGGGTTCAGTAGTGGGACAGTATGTGGTTTAATTGGGGTTCAGTGATGGGGTATTATGTGGTATAATTGGGGTTCAGTGATGGGACATTATGGGGTATAATTGGGGTGCAGTGGTGGGGCATTATGGGGTATAATTGGGGTTCAGTGATGGGCTATTATGGGGTATAACTGGGGTTCAGTGGTGGGGCATTATGTGGTATAATTGGGATTCAGTGATGGGGCATTATGGAGCATAATTGGGGTTCAGTGATGGGACATTATGGGGTATAATTGGGGTTCTGTGGTGGGACATTATGGGGTATAATTGGGGTTCAGTGGTGGGACATTATGGTGTATAAGTGGGGTTCAGTGGTGGGATATTATGTGGTATAATTGGGGTTCAGTGGTGGGACATTATGGAGTATAATTGGGGTTCAGTGGTGGGACATTATGTGGTATAATTGGGGTTCAGTGGTGGGACATTATGGGCTATAATTGAAGTTCCGTAATGGGACATTATGGGGTATAATTGGGGTTCAGTGGTGGGACATTATGTGGTATAATTGGGGTTCAGTGGTGGGACATTATGGGGTACAATTGGGGTCCAGTGGTGAGACATTATGTGGTATAATTGGGGTTCAGTGGTGGGGCATTATGTGGTATACTTGGGGTTCAGTGGTGGGACAGTATGTGGTATAATTGGGGTTCAGTGATGGGGCATTATGGGGTATAATTGGTGTTCAGTGATGGGACATTATGGGGTATAATTGGGGTTCTGTGGTGGGACATTATGGGGTATAATTGGGGTTCAGTGGTGGGACATTCTGGGGTATAAGTGGGGTTCAGTGGTGGGATATTATGTGGTATAATTGGGGTTCAGTGGTGGGGCATTATGGAGTATAATTGGGGTTCAGTGGTGGGACATTATGTGGTATAATTGGGGTTCAGTGGTTGGACAGTATGTGGTATAATTGGGGTTCAGCGATGGGGTATTATGGGGTATAATTGGTGTTCAGTGATGGGGCATTATGGGATATAATTGAGGTTCAGCGGTGGGACATTATGGGGTATAATTGGGGTTCAGTGGTGGGGCATTATGTGGTATAATTGGGGATCAGTGATGGGGTATTATGGGGTATAATTGGGGTTCAGTGGTGGGACATTATGGGGTACAATTGGGGTTCAGTGGTGGAACATTATGTGGTATAATTGGGGTTCAGCGGTGGGGCATTATGTCCTATAATTGGGGTTCAGTGATGGAGTATTATGGGGTATAATTGGGGTTTAATCGTTGGACATTATGCGGGTACAATTGGGGTTCAGTGGTGGGACAGTATGTGGTATAATTGGGGTTCAGTGATGGGACATTATGGGGTATAATTGGGGTTCAGTGATGGGACATTATGGGGTATAATTGGGGTTCAGTGGTGGGACATTATGGGGTATAATTGGGGTTCAGTGATGGGACATTATGGGGTATAATTGGGGTTCTGTGGTGGGACATTATAGGGTATAATTGGGGTTCAGTGGTGGGACATTATGGGGTATAATTGGGGTTCAGTGGTGGGACATTATGTGGTATAATTGGGATTCGGCGGTGGGAAATTATGGGGTATAATTGGGGTTCAGTGGTGGGACATTCTGGCGTATAATTGGGGTTCCGTGGTGGACATTATGGGGTATTATTGGGGTTCAGTGGTGGGACATTATGTGGTATAATTGGGGTTCAGTGGTGGGACATTATGGGGTATAATTGGGGTTCAGTGGTGGGACATTATGGGGTATAATTGGGGTTCAGTGATGGGGCATTACGGGGTATAATTGGGGTTCAGTGATGGGGAGTTATGGGGTATAATTGTGGTTCAGTGATGGGGCATTATGGGATATAATTGCGGTTCAGCGGTGGGACATTATGGGGTATAATTGGGGTTCAGTGGTGGGGCATTATGTGGTATAATTGGGGTTCAGTGATGGGGTATTATGGGGTATAATTGGGGTTCAGTGGTGGGACATTATGGGGTACAATTGGGGTTCAGTGGTGGAACATTATGTGGTATAATTGGGGTTCAGTGGTGATGCATTATGTCCTATAATTGGGGTTCGGTGATGGGGTATTACGAGGTATAATTGGGGTTCAGTGATGGGGTATTATGGGGTATAATTGGGGTTCAGTGGTAGGGCATTATGTGTTATAATTGGGGTTCAGTGATGGGGTATTATGGGGTATAGCTGGGGTTCAGTGGTGGGACATTATGGGGGTACAATTGGGTTCAGTGGTGGGACAGTGTGTGGTATAATTGGGGTTCAGCGATGGGGTATTATGGGGTATAATTCGGGTTCAGCGATGGGACATTATGTGGTATGATTGGGGTTCAGTGGTGGGACATTATGGGGTATAATTGGGGTTCAGTGGTGGGACAATGTGTGGTATAATTGGCATTCAGTGGTGGGACATTATGGGGTATAATTGGGGTTCAGTGGTGGGACATTACGGGGTATAATTGGGGTTCGGTGATGGGGTATTACGAGGTATAATTGGGGTTCAGTGATGGGGCACTACGGGGTACAATTGGGGTTCAGTGACGGGGTATTATGGGGTCCAATTGGGGTTCAGTGATGAGGTACTATGGGGTACAATTGGGGTTCAGTGATGGGGTACTATGGGGTATAATTGGGATTCAGTGGTGGGACATTAAGTGACATAATTGGGGTTCAGTGATGGGGCATTATGGGGTATAATCGGGGTTCAGTGATGGGGTATTATGGGGTATAACTGGGGTTCAGTGGTGGGACATTATGGGGTATAATTGGGGTTCAGTGATGGGGTATTGGGTATAACTGGGGTTCAGTGGTGGGACATTATGGGGTATAATTGGGGTTGAGTGGTGGGACATTATGGGGTATAATTGGGGTTCAGTGGTGGGACATTATGGGGTATAATTGGGGTTCAGTGGTGGGACGTTATGGGGTATAATTGGGGTTCAGTGGCAGTGCACTGCGGGTTAGAAGTGGAGCCTCATTCAAATGGAACGTCATTGACACTCGTTCAGTGTATGTCCACAATTCTCACGCACAATAAATCCCGGCAAGGTATCGCTTCTCCATGGGAAGGAGTGAGTTTGCCCCTGACTCTGGTCTTCTCCATCATTGCCTTTGTGCCAACTCTCATTCTGTGTCAGTTTTTCCTGCCCCTCTTCCCTCCCCATTGCCCCCCCGCTGCTCCTGTCCCCCGAGATGATATCTTGCCCGCTGTCGCTCGCAGTCGCCCCGGGGTGTGAGTTGTGACCTTGCGACCACGAGCCAAGCTTCCTCCCACCTTGACTGCCGAGTGTTTGGTGTCTAAGATCCTGCCCCTTACTTCGCTGATGAAAAGTGGTCGGGCGGGGAGCAGAATCGGGAAACTGCAGCTTCTCATTTGTTACTGCGATGGGAAACTCGCTCAAAGCCCAGGAAACGGTTCTGCTCAGCGTCCGGAGGTTTTGCTTGTACACAAGTGTATACAACGATTAACTGGTGCCTGTGCGAGCACACTGCCTATTTATATGAGTCTCTTAAGACTACACATGCTGCATTGACATTATTGTCATTTTAGCTTTTGTTAAGCATTTTTAGCTCTTAAATATATTTGATGCATTGATCGCCCTGACAGTACTCTGAGGGCCTGCGAAAATCTATAAACCACCTGCACTGTAAATTGATATTCTGTGATTGGCATCAGTTGGCTGTAAGTAGGGCAGGGATTGTCGCTCTCCACACACAACGCAGTACTCCGGCAATGCACACCGTTTTGGTTAATGCACACTCTACTGGCAATTGTGAGGTTGCCTGAGCTACACAACTCTCAGCACTTTGATGCTGAATCCATGAAAACCAAGTGCTGAAGGAACAGCGCTGGGAGTGGACAGGAATATGGACATCGCCCCCCACGTTCCACCTGATGTAAACTCGGGGTGATCCCAAACCCTGCTGACCCGTGTCCTAACTCGCACCGAGTCCCACTCACCCATCACCCCCTGTGCTCACTGACCCGTGTCCTAACTCGCACCCAGTCCCGCTCACCCATCGCCCCCTGTGCTCGCTGACCCGTGTCCTAACTCGCACCAAGTCTGGCTCACCCATCACCCTCTATGCTCGCTGACCCGTGTCCTAACTCGCACCGAGTCCCGCTCACCCATCACCCCCTGTGCTCGCTGACCCGTGTCCTAACTCGCACCGAGTCCCGCTCACCCATCACCCCCTGTGCTCACTGACCCGTGTCCTAACTCGCACCAAGTCTGGCTCACCCATCACCCTCTATGCTCGCTGACCCGTGTCCTAACTCGCACCGAGTCCCGCTCACCAATCACCCCCTGTGCTCGCTGACCCGTGTCCTAACTCGCACCGAGTCCCGCTCACCCATCACCCCCTGTGCTCACTGACCCATGTCCTAACTCGCACCAAGTCCCGCTCACCCATCACCCCCTGTGCTCACTGACCCATGTCCTAATCGCACCCAGTCCCGCTCACCCATCACCCCCTGTGCTCACTGACCCATGTCCTAACTCGCCCCCGAGTCCCGCTCACCCATCACCCTCTGTGCTCGCTGACCTGTGCTTGGCCCCTGCTCCAGCAACACTTAGATTTTAAAATTCTCATCCTTGGTTTCAAATCCCTTCATGGCCTCGCCCCTCCCTATCTCTGTAATCTTCTTCAGCCCCAGAACCCCCCGAGATGTCTGCGCTCCTCTAATTCTGCCCTCTTGAGTATCCCTGATAATCTCCTGACCATTGGTGGCCGTGCCTTTAGCTGCCTGGGCCCCAAGCTCTGGAACTCCCTCCCTAAACCTCTCCGCCTCTCTCTCCTCCTTTTAAGACGCTCCTTAAAACCTACATCTTTGACCAAGCTTTTGGTCACCTGCCCTAAGATCTGCTTATGCAATTTGGTGTCAAATTTCTTGTCTTAAGATCACTCCTGTGAAGCGCCTTGGGACATTTCACTATGTTAAAGGCGCTATATAAATACAAGTTTTTGTTGGAAATAGCCTTGTCATACTCTGCACTGCGGCTCTGTGGACCATGAGCTCGGTGTCGGTTTGAGGTCCTGGTCTTCGAACGCTCTCTTCCTCAGGCGACCGAAGGCTGGGCAGGGGCACTGGTGACGATGGTACTCTGCAAACTAGACTGCCGCTGAGTGAGGCTCTGATCAGCGGCCTGAGTCACACACCCTCCCACCGCAGCAGGACACGGTGCGGTACGCAGTGATCTTCTTCTCTCACCCCTGCCCGCAACGATTGACACACACACACCAGCGGACAATAATGGTGTCTATTTGCCGTCAGTTGGATGCCCAAACTGCCCAAGTCTTGCAAGACACAAATAACCTTCCGGAAGTACCAGGGGACCGAGGGTCAAGCGAGAAGGAGGAACTGAAGGATATCCTTATTAGGTGGGAAATTGTGTTAGGGAAATTGATGGGATTGAAGGCCGATAAATCCCCGGGGCCTGATAATCTGCATCCTAGGGTACTTAAGGAAGTGGCCCTAGAAATAGTGGATGCATTGGTGATCATTTTCCAACAGTCTATCGACTCTGGATCAGTCCCTATGGATTGGAGGGTCGCTAATGTAGCACCACTTTGTTAAAAAAGGAGGGAGAGAGAAAACGGGTAATTATAGACCGGTTAGCCTGACATCAGTAGTGGGGAAAATGTTGGAATCAATTATTAAAGATGAAATAGCAGCACATTTGGAAAGCAGTGACAGGATCGGTCCAAGTCAGCATGGATTTATGAAAGGGAAATCATGCTTGACAAATCATCTAGAATATTTTGAGGATGTAACTAGTAGAGTCGACAAGGGAGAACCAGTGGATGTGGTGTATTTGGACTTTCAAAAGCTTTTGACAACGTCCCCCACAAGAGATTAGTGTGCAAAATTAAAGCACATGGTATTGGGGGTAATATACTGACGTGGATAGAGAACTGGTTGGCAGACAGGAAGCAGAGAGTCGGGATAAATGGGTTCTTTTCAGAATGGCAGGCAGTGACTAGTGGAGTGCTGCAGGGCTCAGTGCTGGGGCCCCAGCTATTTACAATATACATCAATGATTTCGATGAAGGAATTGAGTGTAATATCTCCAAGTTTGCAGATGGCACTAAACTGGGTGGCAGTGTGAGCTGTGAGGAGGACACTAAGAGGCTGCAGGGTGACTTGGACGGGTTTGGTGAGTGGGCAAATGCATGGCAGATGCAGTATAATGTGGATAAATCTGAGATTATCCACTTTGGTGGCAAAAACAGGAAGACAGAATATTATCTGAATGGTAACAGATTAGGAAAAGGGGAGGTGCAATGAGACCTGGGTGTCATGGTACATCAGTATTGAAAGTTGGCATGCAGGTACAGCAGGCAGTGAAGAAGGCAAATGGTATGTTGGCCTTCATAGCTCGGGGATTTGAGTATAGGAGCAGGGAGGTCTTACTGCAGTTGTACAGGGCCTTGGTGAGGCCTCACCTGGAATATTGTGTTCAGTTTTGGTCTCCTAATCTGAGAAAGGACATTCTTGCTATTGAGGGAGTGCAGTGAAGGTTCACCAGACTGATTCCTGGGATGGCAGGACTGACATATGAGGAGAGTCTGGATCGACTGGGCTTGTATTCACTGGAGTTTAGAAGGATGAGAGGGGATCTCATAGAAACATATAAAATTCTGATGGGACTGGACAGGTTAGATCCGGGAAGAATGTTCCCAATGTTGGGGAAGTCCAGAACCAGGGGTCACAGTCTTAGGATAAGGGGTAGGCCATTTAGGACCGAGATGAGGAGAAACTGCTTCATTCAGAGAGTTGTTAACCTGTGGAATTCCCTACCGCAGAGAGTTGTTGATCCCACTTCGGGAGTGAGATGTGACCCTTATGGCTAAAGGGATATATGGCTAAAGGGATCAAGGGGTATGGAGAGAACGCAGGAATGGGGTACTGAGGTGAATGATCAGCCATGATCATATTGAATGGTGGTGCAGGCTCGAAGGGCCGAATGGCCTACTCCTGCACCTATTTTCTATGTTTCTATTGGCCGTAAAGCACTTTGAGACGTCCGGTGGTCGTGAAAGGCGCTATATAAATGCATGTCTTTCTTTTCCTGCCTCCTGATTAAAGAGTCACAGCTGAAAAGACCGCCAGCGAGACACGCAAAGCATTTCTGCTGAACCCGGAGTGGGGCAGGGGGGGAAGTGGGGCGGGAGGAGGGAGTGGGGGCAAGGAGTAGGGTGCGGGGCGAGGAGGGTGGAGGGGGGGGGAGCGGGGGCGTGGGGAGGTGCGCCCCCGCTCCCCTCCCTCCCCACCCACCCCACCCCCCACTCCCTGCCCCCGCTCCCCTCCCCCTCCCCTTCCTGCCCCCCCTCCCCTACTCTCCACCTCCCTCTCTCCCTCCCCCTCCTCTGCCCCTCCCCTCCCCCTACTCTCCCCGCCCCTGCCCCCCCTCCCCGCCCTCGCTCCCCCACCACTCCCGCCTCCCCCTCCCCTCCCTTCCCCCCCCCCCCACCCACCCCCTCGCTCCCCGCTCCCCACCCCACCTCCCCTCCCCAGCCACCTCCTCTCCCCACTCCCCCGCTGAATTTCCTGATCAGCAGTATTCCTGGTTGCCGTCCATGTCAACATTTAATTTGCGACTGCAAATAAATTATTCAGCATCAAAGTGCTCTGATTTAACGTCTGATTTAACGGCCATTTGCCTTAATCGGTTGATCTTTTCCAGCTCCACAATTTGCAGTCAGAGCGCACGGTTGACTTGCAAGATGGGCAAAGTGAGCAAATTGCTGTCATTTAAAAAATCTCATTTCCCCGTCGTCTTTTCTCCACAAGTGGCCGCATTCAGCACGGGGCGGAGCAGATTATGCAGAAAAGCGGTTCTCTCATCGGAGGCCAAGGCTGCCTGTGCACACATTGACACCAGCACGGCAAAAGAGAAGAAAAGTAAAAAGAGTAGTCACATGGGTTTGATGGCCGGTGAACGGGTTGTACAGAAAGCTGGAAGGAAAATTGTGAGGTGCTAGCCAAAGATTTCAGTCTTGCAGTAAATAGGGAGGAAGGACAAAAGGGGCCATAAGAACATAAGAAATAGGAACAGGAGTCGACCATTCGGCCCCTCGAGCCTGCTCCGCCATTCAATAAGATCACGGCTGATCTGATCCCTGGCCTCAACTCCACTTCCCGCTGCCCGCTCCCCACAACCCCTGACTCTCATCGCTCAAAAATCTGTATCTCCGCCTTAAATATATTCAATGACCCAGCCTCCACAGCTCTCTGGGGCAGAGAATTCCGAAGATTTACAACCCTCTGAGAGAAGAAATTCTCCTCATCATCAGTTTTTAAATGGGCCGCCTCTTATTCTGAAACTATGCCCCGAGTTCGGCATTCCCCCACGAGGGGAAACAGCCTCTCAGCATCTCAGCTCAGGAATGTAGTGAAATCCACAGGTGATCAACACTCGAAGAGGAAGCAATTACAGGGCGACGTGGAAAGTGCAGGAAGGTGGGACCGATGGGGTCGCTCGCTCAAAGAGCCGGCACAGGTATGATGGGCCGAATGGCCTCTTCTGTGCTGTATCATTCTGGGATTGTATGTTACCACTGATGGTTCTTCTGTCGTGATTCTCTCTGTTGTAGTGTAATGGAAAACTTAAATAGAGTACAAGAGGGGGTGGGTGGGGGGAGGGATGGGGTGGGAGTGGGGGGTGAGAGTGGGAGGGGGAGGGGTTGGGGGGTCAGTGTGGGGGGGGGGTTGGAGTGGAGGGGAAGGGGAGGGGGTGGGGTGGGGTGGGAGGGAGAAGGGTTAGGGTGGGCAGGGGGTGCGAGGGGTTGGGGTTGGGGGGTGAGTGTGGGGGGTGGGGGAGGGGAGGGTGTGGGGGGTGGGGGAGGGGTGGGGGAGGGGAGGGGTGGGGGTGGGGGAGGGGAGGGGAGTGGGGG
Source organism: Pristiophorus japonicus (assembly GCF_044704955.1). Taxonomy (NCBI): domain Eukaryota; kingdom Metazoa; phylum Chordata; class Chondrichthyes; family Pristiophoridae; genus Pristiophorus; species Pristiophorus japonicus. Next base: position 56,545,810 of record NC_091998.1, on the reverse strand, counting down.
GGTGAGTGTGGGGGGGTAGGGGAGGGGAGGGAGTGGGGGGGTGAGTGTAGGGGGTGGGGGAGGGGAGGGAGTGTGGGTGAGTGTGGGGGCGGGGGGGAGGGAGTGGGGGTGAGTGTGGGGGGTGGGGTAGGGGAGGGAGTGGGCTGAGTGTGGGGGGTGGGGGAGGGGAGGGAGTGGGGGAGGGGAGGGAGTGGGGGGGTGGGGGAGGGGAGGGAGTGGGGTGGGTGGGAGTGGGGGTGAGTGTGGGGGGGGAGGGGAGGGGAGTGGGGGAGGGGAGGGAGTGGGGGGTAGAGTGTGGGGGGGGAG